>NC_080632.1:61324837-61691087 GCF_027887145.1 Ammospiza caudacuta
AATTTTTTTGTGGTACACTATATTATTGCACATAATTAACAATAAAGATAATTTTAATTCTAATAATGATGATGATTATTATTGTAATAACTACTACTACTACTACTACTACTTCTACTACTACTACTACTACTAATAATAATAATAATAACAATAATTGAGAGAATTGCTTCTCATTTTTTATTTTGCTTTCACATAGAATAATTTACTGACCCAGTTCAGCAAGTGGTAATAAAAAGCCATGTACCTGTCAAAGGGAATAGGATATGAAAGGGTGATAGTTCACCCAGAAACAGGGCCAAAGGCAAAGTTGTTTCTTTTGATGTGGTCTTAGTTTGGTTTAAATTGTTTATTGAATTGTATTCTAAAATACTCGTCTCTTACTCATTTATTCTAATTATAGTGTTTGATACTACCAATAGCTAGAGTGGGAATAGTGGTCTTGTTTACCTATATTTCATGGAAAATGAAAGACATTTATCTCAGATACTTGAAGTCCTGTAACAGTAACACATTGAACACCCATGTTTGATTTCATACCACTCAATCAGTGGCTGTGATATATTGACAACATTGTCATTGATGACATCAGGAAAACCACAGCAATACCAAGTACCACTACTGAGTTAAACATTATTGAGAAGCATTTTTAAAGGTAAGGTTCTGTATCTGTAAATTACACCTGAAGTGTAATAGATGCCAACTCAAACAAAGGTTTATTTACCCCAGGTCAACTACTCATATAGAAGAACAGCACAACAATTGATTTGTAAGAGTACATCTCTTTCATAATTCATGCTGGAATAAAACATAGCAGTAATCTCATTAGAAGAGGATATATTTATAGCTAGGATATATTTATACCTATTGTCTTGAAATCGTATGCTTGTGAGAATATATAGGCCTATCTACAAAATTAACACAACATCTAAGGCATTTAGTATCCCTCCATTTATAGTCATATATAGAGTTGGGAAGGAAAAAAACCTTTTCTCTAGATCTGATATTTGTTTGGACTGTCTTTGAAGAGCCATCAGCCAATTTGCTGACACTCTCAATTTTATTCAGGAATTTTTTATTTCTTTTTTCCTTTCCCCCCCTTTTTTTTCTCTTCTTTGTTGTTGTTGTTGTAACAGATATTCATCTGCTTTTTAAACTGAGTTTCCCATTCCAATGCAACTGTAGTCACTGTCTAGTGAGCTGAGCTTGGTCTCAGAAAACCATTCAGCAGTGTTAGTTGCTTGCAATTTTTTATTATAACTTTTTATAGTTATTTCGTATACGCAGCTATTGCATTTGACCTCCATCTGTCTCTCTGCAAAGGTTTGTGCATTGTTCAGCATCTGATATTCCTTTTCTTCAGAGGATTTTTTGTTATCGCTGCTGTGTGCCAGGACCTCCTCTTGACATTGTGACAATGACTGTAAGTCACATTCTCAAATGCAAAGATGTCTTGTCTTCAGAACACATCTCCTATTTCTTCCACTCATAATGCACCATGTAAAGACAGGAGATGAACTGTTCACAAGAATAATTTAACTTAAACATTAGAGCTTCCCAAAACTTTGTAAAGCCATGATTCTAAATGTGGAATGCATAACCTACAAATAATACTGTTTAGGGTTTTATTGAAAATATCTCCTGATACCATAGCAATTAAATAATACCGTTATTAGTTTAAAATATTACTTGTATCTCATCTAACTTCTGATTAATAATATGACCATTCATTGTATTTTATAGGATCTACCCTACAAAATGTTGTTGTGAAAGTTCTTGACGAGACTTTTCAAACTAGTGCCTACCTTAGGTGCTTATGGTAGTACTAAGGATACATGGTTTAAACCCATTAAAATGCTGGTGAAAAAGACTAGAGTCAAAAAGGATTGTATGTGTGTTTGTGTGCAGACATCATCTATTTCCCTACATCCAGAACTGCCTTCAGATATACTGGGCTTCCAGAGCAAAGTATGGATTATTTTTCTGCTTTATGTCCAGAAATACAGTGTTCACACAGAGTTTTCACAGACCTTGAACTATGTGCACAAGTCTCCCAAGTCAGATGATGGCTCAGAGGACATATTATTCACATCGTTTTCCCTGCAGATATGGATCCATAGAAAATGTTTTTGACATATGTTTTCACTTCAGCAAAAACGTAACAAATGACAGTGTTCAAGAAAAACTGTAAAAATCGCAACTCTATGATTTATAGGAAGAAAAATTATGGTCATTGATATAAAACATCATTATAACTGTTTTTATGTGAAACAAATTCCAGCAGCATAGTAAGTCGTCTGTGAGACATTTGACTCCGAAGCAGAGCAAGCATCATCAGTCTAAGCAGGGGGCGCTCCAGATGGCAGCATTCGTATGTACCTGAGATCCAGATGCAAGATGGATTCGAAGTGACATGTCTTTGAGCAGGAAAGCTATTAACAAGATTGTTCTTCATCAAGGACATCCTATAACCAGATCACCTATAACAAGATAATCTCACGTGAGAGATAAACTCAACATTTGTTCCATGTGATGAAACAGTCCAGAAATGTAATAAAATACTGAGGAAACACTGTGAACTGATCAGTTTGGAAGCACTGGATAAAAGCAAATTCCAACCTGCTTTGTACCTGAGCATTTGTGCTTTTTGTTTCTTTCCATGCTCTTTGCTCAGAAATACCTTCAGAGGGTGGTAGTTCTGGAGAGGATCCTATTATTAAACAGAAAATTGAGACAGAATTTTAGGTTTGCAATATGATAATGTTTGGAGAGTGTACAAAGAATTTTACTGGTCAAATATGTGCATTTGCTATAAATTTTGTATGTACTTCCAAACAATATAATTTTTTAAATTTTTTTTTACCAAAGCAATGGGTTTGGGATGTAACTACTTATGTATCAGACACAGCATTAAATTTGAGAGCTAAATTTCTATTGTATTTTTATTCCAAGAGTTCCTATAGTAGAAGTTATCTTCTCACAAATGGTGGGAGAACATGGAATCTGAAAACTGCATTATAGATTAATGTTCTGTGAGTTTATAAAAAAAAGTTATTACAACGTCAAATGATGTTCAGCCTGTAATGTTTTAGTAAGAAATAAGAAAATAAAACCTCTGATATTGTTATAATACAGTGGATTTTTAAGTGTTTGGATTTTGTTAGCAAAGCACCTTAAAAACATTAACAGAACCAATCATTCAAAGAGCCAAAAGAGGTAGTTAATAATTGATTCACAGAGAGAGAACTCAAGTGCCCTGCCCAAGGCTGTGGAAGGAGACAGTGTCAGAACCAGAGTTAGTGGAATCATAATTTCCTATTTCTCAAGCTGGTTTGGTTTTTTTCCTATCAGAAACTTCCTATTCTCTTTCTCAGCAGGTAATCACGGACATGAATACCAGTGACCCTTTTAATTTTATTCTAATAAAAATCTTCTTTCAAATAATCCTTTAGAAATCAGTATTTGCCACAATATTCTGTAGGAGAGTATGCCACAGATGAATTATGTCTTTATGTAAGACAATATTGGAGTAACGAGGAGCTATCTCTTCTTATATGAAAGCTCTTTATTTCAGGAAACATTATTTTACTGGAACTGCAACTACTACACAGCAATATTTTTCTCTTCCTGGGAAAACCACACATTATTAGTTTAATCTGAGTTTAGGCATTTTTCTTCTTTTGCATCTTTTGCTTAGTTCTTTTAGACTAAGAACTAGCATAGTTCTGGTCAATCATATGGCAGAAAACAGCATTGCTAAAGCAGCACGTATGTGTTGAGCAATATTCATTATGTGATTATTTCAGGAATAGCTGGACATGGTAACTGAATTTTTGATACTATTGACCTTGTGTTGGGTGCCAATGCACACATGCAAATTTAGGATTTATATATGGTGCTTTAGAAGGGCGACTGGTGAGGCGAGGAGGAGGAGGCATCCTTCCTTTAGCACAGCACGTAGGAGTAGGTGCTTCCTCACTGTCCCCTGTGCAGACCATGCCTTACAGCAATGTAGGGGATTGGGGCGGTGGGGTGCAAATCCCAAAAAGAATCCAAGCATGATGACATTAACTAATGGAGTAACAAAAATTTTGTGGCACAAAGATTGTTGTGTTGCAAAATGCTTCTTCGACAAAATTTAAATGTTCTTTGGAAACATTCAACTTTTCCTCATATTTTCTGATAGAAGCTCAGCAGAGCTGCTGCCATTCACCCACCTCCCCAACAGCTTGCTTGGCAGGCCTGAGTGACCCAGCTTGTGTAAGGGCTCCCAGCACTTCCAGGCTCTCTGTTGCAGGTGTGAAAGCCTTGCAGGGACCCTGAGTGTTGCTACTGCCAAGTACCAAGTTGAATGCTAGAGAGCCTGGAAGCAGGTTATTGGGTCTCTGGAGCAGTATGGGGTGCTTCATTCTTTGTGCTGAAGTATGACATTGATGGGGTTGGCTTTGGTCTGGGCACTGTTGTTTACTTTCTTGTTGTGTGATTTTTTCTTGATCTGTCATCCACAGCTGAGATCCTTTTCAGTGCCAAAGATTTTACTCTTCTTTAGAGCATCAGACTTTCCTGCAGAGCTAGAAATCCAGGTTTTGATCCATCCTGAACCACCTCACTTGTCCATAGGAAAGCATTCTGTGTTAAATCAGGCTGCTGCCAAAGGGAGAAATGGCTGCATCTCATCACCATGAATTACTGAAGAATATCGAAGAGGCAGAGAGTATTGCTAGCAGGCAAAGATGCTTTTTGGGATTGCAGTACCTAAGGATGAGAAAGCTGCATTGTTTTACCAAGAGTAAATATTTCTGCTGTATTTTGGTTTTATATGTGTTTGGGGTGAAGAGAAGCAGCTCAACCTGTCATATTATCAGTTTTATGTTTAACTGTTTAAAACCTCGGCATTGAGTTCAGAAGACATTATAGGTAGACTGCTAGCAGCAAGAGGTTGAGTATGTTGATCTTTTCAGGTTGCTTTTGTTCATCTTTTAGCTCTGCTGCTGCTGAGTTGGTCAGAATGAGGACGGGTTACAAGCTGCTGGGATGAGTTACAAAATTTTTACCTTTAAAGTCACGACTTCATTTTCAGTTGTAAACTCAGAATAAATGAGAGACAGGTGTTCCATCTTTGATTTGGCCATGGCTCAGGGCTTTTTGCCTTTAATTTAGTGGTACAATTGCAAGATTGACTTGGCCATGGAGTTTATACCACACTGTGTTCTATATTGTCTTGTTCTATACCTCAATCATTAATAAATTCAAGAAATATGGGAAAATATATAAAGAACTGCCACGTATAAGGGAGATAGAAAGAATTTCATTGAATGCTGTTATTCTAGTTTCAATGCCTTTCTTTCACATTGTCTCTCCTATTTCATTATTTTTCCCTCACGTTACTAGCCATCTGATAATATTTCTTTGTAGCTGATTCAATGCTCTAATGATTCCTACTGAAGTGATTAAGTATTGATAATGGGATTACACTAGTCTCAGATCCCTGATGCTTGTCACCCACTGGAGATTCCCAAATCTGGGCAGGATTTTTACCAATGGGTTTCTGCAGCATATGAAAAGAGACCTAGCGCCTCGCTGTAGATATGAAGATGAAGGAGACTAGACAATCTTAATGGTCCCCTGTACTTTGTTCACAGCTGAATCAGTCTTGGTAACCAGCATTCCATGCAGAAAGTGCTACCAGAAACATGCAGCAGCTCTGCTGAAATGATCTTTTAAGGGCTATAAGTATGGTCTCTAGAGGTTTAGGAATTTTGGCCATTATTAGCGAAGCCTTGATTTATTCTTGTCATCTCCTAGTCTTTGAGGGAGGTCTGAGAAGGTAGCTGCCCTGGAGGGATGTGCAGAGATTTATTGAGAAGAAAGAAGCTGCAGCTGCAGAATATTTTGGGAAGCAGAAAGACAGCCACATATTTTTTCCAGATGAATTCTCTTTTCCTAGGTATATAGGGACTGGGCGCAGCCAGACCACTTGTACAAGTGACCACTTATATGAGGAGACCCATGCTCAAACATCCTCCAATATATTTGCCTGGCACAAAGCATGGTATTTGCATGTCAGTGAATTCCTTTTACTTTAATTTACACATTTTGTTAGTTGAGTCAAACTTTTCTCACATCTACAAAACAAAGCCTTTGCTTGGGAAAAAAGATTTAGTTGCTTTGGCAGAGCCATTGGAAAATCTTGCACAATGCCTACCTAAGCTTTGATGGCTCTAGCTAATGTTATTAGTCTCCCACATACAAGAGCATTAAATTAATTGATGAGTATTTAAAATTGTCATCTACACAATTTGTCATTAATCAAATAATAGATCAGGAAGGGAAAGATAAAAGAGCAAGAGAATGTTGCCAGCAATTATTTTTTCTCTGTTTCTTTTGTTCCACTGACAAATTTCAAATCTCGCTGAATCTGTCCTCCTCAGGCACCCCTCAGCTACTCTCTACCATTTATCCGTGGTTTAATCCCAGCCAGCAATCAAGCTTGCCCACTTCCCCACCAGCAGGATCAGGGAGAGAATTGGAAGATATTACAAACACCTACAGGTTGAGATAAAAACAGGTTAATAAGGAAAGCAAAAGCCACGCACACGTGCAAAGCAAAACCAGGAACTAATTCCCATGGGAAGCCAGTGTTCAGCCATCTCCAGGAGGGAAGGGCCCAGTTACATATAATGGTTACTTGGGAAGACAAAGCCCTTCAGTCCAAATGTCCACCCCCTTCTTTCTTCTCCCCCCCTTTATGTACCACCACACTTAAGCTTCCAGACTTAAACGTATTGAGTGATTTCCTCAGAACCATTCAATGTGATGTGGCACTGTGCAAATTAGAAAATCTTTTAATGAAGAATATATGCTCCTGTGTAACACCACATTTCAGATGTTCACCAAATTCCTCAAGGTGCCACACTTCAGTGGCAAATTTTCTGTTAGTGGCCACACAGTGCCACCAGACATAGTGTATCAGAAGGTGTTGATGACTGTGTACAGAGTATGCAATGCTTTTGTCTGCTTTGGGTTCCCTCTTTAACCTCTCTTTGGGCACCAATACTTTTTATTCACACTCTGAAAAGTACTTTTGGTTAGATATTTGAATTGGTTAGTTTGAAAGAGCCTTTCTCTGACGTAAGGCGACGCTAAAGATCCTCTCCAGTTATTGTCAGGAGGGTCAGTACATAGAATGCTTTCATTTTAATAACTCCTCAGTGTTTTTTTTTTAAGATGTTTCTGTAGCAATCTGGTAATAAGAGGTGCAAGGGAAATTCTCACCTGCACACTTTGAATAGTTTCATAAATTAATATTTGTTTAGCTATGAAATGGAGAAAGAATGGAAACATTAAAGAATGAAATTATATTTATTTTATTTAAATTGGAATCATAAAACTGTTTATATATTAATAGTTCCACCATTAAAAGTATAGTGATGACAGCAACATATTCCTTCTATCAGGGCATAAAAACCATAATATGGATTCAAAGAGATCTCTGTGGGTCAACTGGTATATCCTCCTTCTCAAATGAGAGCCAGTTCAGATCAGGTTGCTCAGGGACTTGTCCAATCAAGTTTTGAATAGTGCAAAGGATGGATTTCCACTAATATATCTGGACAACCTTATGTCTAGATTAGCACTTCATTTGACATTCAGTAGTGTGCTTTTGGAATGTAACACAGTTAATAGTCACAAATCTCTTTGCTCAGGTTTGTTTCATGAAGTGGTGTGGGGACACAGATGGGATTCCTGTTCCCTGGAAATGAAATGGAAAAAGAGGCTTCAGAAGACCATCTAACCCACTCCCATCATTAACATTGCCAATACACAGGTACAAGCTAAAGGTAGTCCAGGTTTCTAGTCTTAACTAAAGCCCTCAGAACACACCTAACAAGCACCTTGTATAGCCAGGAGTTTGACATTACAGATTCTTCCCTGTGTGCCATGTTACTACTTCTAATGATATAGACTAATTCCTGTAGCAAACTTGGGAGGAAAAAAATTATTGTTGGTCAAGTCCCACTACCCAATTTGTTCTGCAGTTCTACAGTTGCTCCAAATCCTGGATTCATAGTTACACTGATAAATCTGTGCCTTTTTAAACCACATAAGTATTATGCCATTGATTTTCTTAGCTAGAAATTAAGATACATGCAAAATTATGTAACAAGTCACATACAGCATGGGAATTTTATCATCCAGGTTCCTTTATACCCACATTTATCCTTTCTATGCAATGGTGCAAAACACATTTATGTATTTAACTTTTCTCATACACCTAAAGAAAAACAATGTAATGGACATGACTAGTATTTTTACATCTGTTGATATTTTCTGGTTCATTGAGGGTTTTTTTTTAAATTTTCATTATGCTAATAAGATCAAAATTAAGAAAAGAAATTCTTTTTAGGAAGAGTGTTTCTGTTGTCTCCAAAATCCCAGAAATCTCAACACTGGTTGCTCCATGATGTTTTTAGCTTCCTGCATAGCAGATTAAAATGGATTTGAACAGCCTTTATTGAAGAAAGCAATGTCATCATTAGTAGATTGGATCATGAAGGTCGTTTCTTCAGAGAGTCAAATCTTTTTAGATGGGGATGAGATGTTTTCAGGCAGAAGGACAACTCAGACTATGCAACTGAGATTTAAGGGAGTCTCCCCTATGTGTCTTAAGTAGTAGAATCATAGAATGCTTTGAAATGGAAGGGGACCTTGAAGATCATCTCATTGCAACCCCCTGCCATGGGCAGAGACATCTTCAACTGGACCAGGTTGTTCAGAGCTCCATCAAACCTCCTCTTGAACACCTCCAAGGATGGGGCATCCACAACTTCTCTGGGCAACCAGTGCCTCACCACCCTCACAGGTTCACTTATTTCAGTTTGAACCTATTCCCCCTTGTCCTGTCTTGCCTCATACTTTCTTTAAGTTGCCTTCAGATACTGGAAGGCTGCAATTAGGTCAGCCTGAGGCCTTCTCCTTTCCAGGACGCCAGAGCTGGAGGCAGCTCTGCAGGTGGGGTCTCACCAGAGTGGGGCAGAGGGGCAGAATCTCCTCCCTCCAAAGCTGCCCACAGGGCTTTGCATGCAGCCCAGGACGCATTTGGCTTTCTGGGCTGCAAGTGCCCATGGCTGGCTCATGTCCAGCCCCTCACCAGCACCCCATGTCCTTCGGGGCAGGGCAGCTCTCCATCTGTTCACCCCCAGCACGTACTGGGGGCTGCTTTGTCTCTGGTAACTCTGCTAGCAGGCTGAGCAGGATGTCCACCTGGTCAAGTCTGATGCAGTGGCCACCACTGCTACAATACACTGAAAGGCTTAGGCATCCATCCTTCTGGAAGCCCAGATGACCAAATTATTTTTTGATGTTTTTCATGACATTTTGGGAGCTCTATCTGGCTCACTTCACTGTTTTTTGTAAGTTTGGAGGACTTGGTCCCCTCTGGGTGGGCACCTCTGGGTGACACTCTCAGAAAGTGTAATGAGCAGCAGCTGATCTAAGTGCTTGTGCTGCAGCACCTTAGTGCTCTTCACAATCTCCCTGTCTGTATAGTCTGCGCCACAACTGCCACAGCTGTCCCTTCATGCACCACATCCTGCCCTGTTCTCTGTGCTCCTGGTCTCTCATACTCCCTGGAGCCATTTAAATTTGCCACTCTGTTCCTGGCAATGTTCCCTCTGTGCCTGATCTGTTTGCAATTCCTTGTTTGCAAGGAATTCATGGCAGGTTGTGGAGCCATGTACAGTCTTTGCAAGGGGCTCAGCACTGAGTCCATGCAAAGACTGTACATGGCTCCACAACCTGCAGGGTACAAAACAAAACTGTGTGTCATAAAAAATAAATTGAAAGGGAAAAAAATACTCTACAAAATTATATGGCATGTCTCATTCCTGTATTGTGTTGTGTGGAGACTCTTTTGAAACTGCATTTCAAAGGGCTGCTTGGATCAATGGGTGTATTTGCTTCAACTCTTCCTAGATGCTGCCTTAGATACACTGACAAAAATCCCTCCTTTCAATAATCTCTGACTTTGGTAAAAATGTGATTGTGATAGATAACAGCAAAGAGCAAAGCAACATCAGTGTTAGCCTGAAAGTCTAAGTTCTGTGTAAGAGAGAAAGATCAAGTGACTCACCTTCAGTAAAGACTGCTACTGTGCCAAATAGTATTGAATCAGTAAACTGAAGGGAGCATAAGGCAGCAGGAAAGATAAAATAGAAAGGAAGAAACAAAGTAAAAATGAGATGGTGGTGACACTAGTGATAATTAATCTGAACAGACAAAGTGGATAACAGGACAATGACAATTAAAATAGAAGTTAAAAAATAGACAAGTTTTCTTTTCAACAGAAAACTGTAAGTGCTTTTAATGTTAAAGGAAGATACACAATAAGAAAAAAATACTTCTTGATAAAGCAGGGCAATTTCAGTATTAATATAGTTTATAAAACTGCTAGTAAAAGGTAAGTAGGAAACCCTATATATATGAAGAGTGGCCCTGTAAAAAAGCCAAATACTTGATAATGGTGGAAAATTATAACTAGGATTTTAAGGGTTTGGGGGCAGGTATTATGGACGGAGGAGGCAAGTTCTGAGAGGTTCCCTTTTCCAAATAGCATTAATTTTCCTGGGTTTAGCTTTAGCCAGCTGCTTTTCATCCAGGTGCTGATTTTGGCTGGAGTATTGGGAGGGTAAACGCTATATCCTGTAAGCATGGAGTAGAGTATTTGCATACCCTTTTATGTTTCCCAGAGAATTCAAAATATATGGTGGGAAATAACGACAGTGTCATGCCAATCAACACACTAAGTGTCAGAAAATCTGCAGCATCACTGACTTTCTTTGTCAAGAGAAGAACTCTTAACATTATGATCCAGTGGGTTCTTTGTTTGAATGGATTATTTAGAAATGTCGTTTTGTATGTGAATACCAACAGTAATGAACCTCACTAGACTTCCTGATGATCAGATATAGATTGTGGTTTTCCCAAAGAGTCTATCAAAAATTAAATATTACCTGAGGATTATCATCTGACACCCCAGAAAAAAGGTCAGTCATTAAAAAATATTTTCAGGAGAAATGGATTGCTGCAGTTCACAGCACGGCCAGTATTCTGTTCCTCACTTCTGCATTATTTATTGAATGATATTATTTTCTAAAATATATAAAAAATCTCTTATCAAGAGTTAATTATCTGATTCTCTGTGAATCCATATTTGAGCTTAAGACTGTCACTGCTACCATGAGACAATATGTTTTCCCATTGGAAAAGTTGCTGATATAACTGTTTACAAGGCTTTTTCCTGGGGAAAGCATCTATGCTACAAAGAAAAAATAACTGAGTCTGAATCTTTTAATGAATACCCATTTCTGCTCTAACAGATCCATTTTAAGAACTATAAGTCTACCATGAGACAGAGTAGCATGCAAAACACACAGAGGGTAAGTAAACTGGTACATTCCTACTGGTAATTGAGACAGTGGTAGATCAGTCTGGACATGCACTTATCCTATACTGCTAAAGTTTTAGCTAAGAAAAATAAAATTTTCTATGAGAGGTATCATCAGGAATTTTTTTTTAAGATTTCTATATTTTCCAGGACTCTGTCTTTATCCCACTAAGGGTATGAGAGTTCTATGACTGTGTTTCCAGACTGTTCTCTAATATTTCCACTTCATAAAGAACATTTTCTTAGAATCAAAATGTTCCCTACAAATTAAACAGTACTTGTGAAAAATCTCCTCTCATAATCCACAGGTTTGAAGGTAATGATGGTAAAACTTTGTTACAAACTCCAATGTTCAAGAACAGTTTTATTCTGAACTGTAGAGGGATTGTTAATTTGAAATTGAAAAGTCAGTCTGCAGACTCTAAATTAAATAATTTTCCTTGCTAAGAACAGGGAAAATTGGGTGAGCAAGTAATTGAGTAGTCACGATGCAATAAGAACTCCAGAGAAGGGGAGCTTCTGCTGACTTGATGTCAGCAGAAAGATTCTCTACTCACAATCCAGTGTTATAGAAGTAATATTTTGGAGAAGATATGTAGCGTTGTCACATATGCTTATTATCCCAATATCCTTCATATAGTAATCTCCAGACACTGCTGCTTCATGTAAAAGGAAATTATAAATAAAATGCTCTGGACTAGCTAGGACTTATTTGAAATCCTAAATCAGTAATACTCTTTAAAGATATTAATTATTAGCTAGGGGCAACATAGAGTACTAGATTCCTACTGACAAGCAGATATTATAATTTTGGGCACAAAATTCAGTACAAGCTTCTGTCTGCAGTACAGTTGAAATCAGTAACAGCAACATTACCACTAATAGTCATAAAGGCAGCCCTACAATTTTATACCATTTTTTTTTTTAGTAAATGCAAGAAAGATTCTGCAAGTTTGTCCATTCAGTCACAAAATTATCTTACATAACATTTCTTACATGTTCCCTACAGTGAATCCAGCTGACTCATTTGCTCATTTTTCACTAGCAGTGATCTATTCACATGTCTATATAGACTCATCTTCCAGTAGCCATTCTTAAACAACATCTACACAGTTCCTGCTGTGGAGAAGTCAAATAAATCAAATAAATAAGAGTATAAAATATACAGAAAAAGAGCACAAAACCCTCACAAGTACTGAATCATATTTCTAAAGCTAAGAAAGTAGAAGGTGAGGGGCTTAAACTATAAAAGTGAAATAATATCTGGCTAATGAGTCAAAATCAAACATATGAAAGAAAAATTTCGGTTTAAAGAGTACAAAGGATTTAACATAAATTGTGAAGATAACTATAACAAATCTCTCATCTATGGCTAAACAATGAGTTTGTAAAAGCAGTTCTGAGAGGTGTCACCAACTGAGGATTCAGGACACATCACTAACAGCTATGTATAAAACATTGAGGTTTCAGCATCTTTCCACCTTACCTTAAAGATGCTGCTTTAGGGGACAACTGAAATGATTTCTTGCTTTAAGAAAATTGTGACAAGTTCCTGAAAGCTGTATCATGAGAAACATGTTCTTTTCAGTGAAGATAAAATGCTGAGAAGATAATATAGAGGGGGGAGAGAAATGAAGGCATTTTTTTAGGTGAGAAAAAACAGTGATATCCAGTTTTTTACAGTAGAGGTGGATAAAGAAGACCCAGGATAACATACTGGAAATTTTGTGGTAAAAGCTGGGAATTCAGGGAGAATTTTTTAATAATGTCAGAGTTGCAATATATGAGGTGAATTGCCAAATTGTACCATCACAGCAAGTATAATAATAATAATTATAAATATATATATAATATATAAATATAAATATATATATATTATAATAATAATTATTAAAATAAATGCAAGAGGTATCTTGACATTTTTATGAAAAGGACACTGAAGGGTGCAGTGACAATACAGCAAACAGGCTTTTCGGGACAAGCAGTTTCTTCCTGTCCAACAAATCTGTATGTCCTTTAACATTAATTTATATTACATTGCTGAGGTACTGCTACCTTCACTTTTCACTGTCTGGTAAAGCTGGATAAATTTACTTCATTGTGTTACCTATATACAGTGTCTCTGTGTATAATTATTAATATCTACATAAAAGCACTATCAACCACTGCTGGGAGCCAAAATCTTAGTTCCTCTTAAAGAAAATGAGTCTTAAATTGTGCCCCTGGAAAATTCTTCTATACTCTTGTTAAAAAGCCCTTGATATACTGTCACATTTAAAAATATGCATATTTTTATTTATTTGTGTCTGAATTTTGTTTTGTTTGTTTGTACAAAATAAACATGTTGACATGTTTTCAGTAGATGCTGCTGACCTTATACTGGGTCAGAAACTCCTGGTGACAAATCCTTCTCCTGCAGACTCCTCCTTTATCGTAGAAAAAGGGGAGATCACAGTAGGTTTTTCAAATGCAGATTTCTATGTGATTTGGGAATATTCATAAGTCCTTTAAGACCTCACAATTTTCCATATCAACATGCAATGTTTTCAGATAAAGGGACATATTTTCTCTCTCTCTGCAGATCATGACAGAAATGTGTTTCAAAGCACATTCAGTATTTAAAATCAGAAAATCTGGAGTTTTAGCAACCTTCCCACAACTACCATCAAAAGGCTTCTGATAGGCCAGGTAATTTTAAGGTTGTTTGCAAATTTAATTTGCCATCTCTGCTTTTACCAGGCTGTACTTGTCAAAAATACATAAAAGAAGTTACCAAATTCCTACTTTCAAGGATTTCCTAAATAATGTAGGCATTTGGAAATAAATAGTTCCTTCTAAGTCATGTATATAACGAGCTAGATTATGTAAATCTTCCTGCTTTTGTGGAAGGTTTTATCTATTAAGATCTAGCTACAGGAGGTTAAACTCATTGGCTAATCACTTCCAGAAGGTTTTTTTTTTTTTGCCTTTGTTATATTATTACTTACATCCATTGATATAATTTTTGAGTAATAGACAAGGATGTGGTTGGTCATGTCAGTAAAGGAAGATTTCTGATAGACTCCAGTGATGATATTATAAGGACACCAATGTATCTAACATAGTCTAATGAAAAACATGTCTCCTCTCTCCTAATACCGTGAGCAAGTATAATTAAAATTACTATTCATGTCATATTACCAACTTTGTGTTCTTCTTATTAGGACCTTGTGTAAATCATGAGGAAAGATGACAGATTTCACACATTAGTCATGGCAAAATGGTAAATTTCACAATTAGTCATGGACTATTAGAAAATGATCTAGAAATCTAGTTAAAGTAATTTTTATCATTAAGCAGTTATTTAATATTGTCTTCATAGCAAACTTGAATGTAAACATGGCATTTCACATTATTACTAACTCTTTAATTTCTAGTTTCAATATCAAACACAAAGTACATATTTTTCCAACACCTCAGATACATATTTCTGAAAATAAATTTTTAGCTATATATGTGCCAGTTTGCAACAGTGAGAGAAGTAAAATTCCTGTATTAAAATCTGGGTATTTCCCTCTTGTAACAAAATATATTATATTAAATTTAGATGCTTTCTGCAATTTTTTTACTTAACTTTAACAACTCCTGAATTTTACATTTATAACTAGTTCTGAAGTGTCCCCAGAAATTTTTATTTATTTAATGAGTCTACAGATACAGTGTTTTCCTACAGTTTAAGTTACGGGATCATTTATTATCGAACCTGTAATTTAGAAGGATGAAGATCTGGTGACCTTCAGCATCTTCTCCTAATGCATCGACTATGTAAATGGCATACCCTGAAAGTTGTAACAAGGTCTTCAGCCTCCTTCTTTACCTTGGATCATGATGCTAATTTTTTCAGCTCGTCCTTCATGACAGTTTGGGTCAGTGCCATCCATTTATGACAACTTTGGTTAGTATCATTATGTGCATTTACATATAATTTTAAGAAACATAATGCAATTTTGGTTGGTTTATTTTTCAGACACTGAAGACCTACAAGGACTCAAGGAGTAATGAGACTTTTTCATTTCAGCTGCACAGAGTTTCATAGGTTGATATAAAGAGGATAGTAAAGCAAGTGTGGGTTACTTAGATTACCTTACTGTGAAAATCTAAAACCCATCATTGAGTACCTTTTTTCTAGTGTACATCTAAATATTTATAGCAGCCACTCACCATCATGCGCTGTTGTATTTCCCAAGTGCTTTTCTTCTTTTTGAAATTATTTAGTTTGAAAGTATGATATCTAAACAATACTGGAAACTGGCTGGACAGAAAGTTTCTAACATGGTTTTGAGTATTAGAAAGCAGATATTCTTTATTACAGTGCACTTGTCACCCAGAGGATCCCTCCTCTAATTGGGTGCCCCAAGCATTGGGTATAGTTTTTATCATACACACTGATTACACATTCATCAGCTAACTCTGGTTACTTGATTTATATTTATTACTGTATTTTACAAACCACACCCCTTGTCAAAGTCCTTATGTGGTCCTTCTCAGGTGTTGTTTGGTGGTCTTTAATGTCCAGTGTCCTTTTTAAGTGGCTTTTCCTCATACCCAGCTTTTGAGTTAGCACAGTGTTGTTGGTTTGTATAACTTCTGCTTTGTCAGCTTCGCAGAGCTGAATTGTTTTGTTTGACTGTCCTTATGAGAGTAAAATGCTGTTCTGTTCCACTGCTCTTATCAAGTCTCCCCTTCTCTGGAGACTAAATTCTTAAGGGAGCTGGTCTAATATCTGTATTTCATTTTATGTGTACAACATTACAACAGCTGAATCACAATGCAGACTAAAACACACAGAGCAATTATTATTGCTTGTTATTATTATATGTGAATATTACAAACATGTATTAAAGTCCAGCTGGGTAACCATGAAGTAGGTTTGATCCAGATTTTTTCAGATCCCCAAGAGGTGTCATCTTGAGCTGTGCATTGTCAAATTTGTGTTTGTTTCCAGATTTCCTGGACATCTGTAGACACTCTACCCCTTTGATAGAAAAAAACAAGACTTAAGCATCTTGGGTTTTTCTCAGATAGCTGTTTGATTGCTTGAGTGGCTTCTGGCCTTTTAATTCTGGAATAATATATCCATGATTTTGCTCCATTCAGTTTCAATGCAGTAAAAGTTCTCAATAGTACTTGGTACAGTACTATTGTACTGTACAATACAGTACAAAATACACTTTGGCTGAAGAAAAGCAGTTTCCCAGGCTTTCAAGTAGACTCAATCTCCTGGTAAGAACTCATGCACTGACATTTCCAGTCCCATAAGACTGCTCACTAAGCACCACTGCTCACAGAAAATTCTGTAAAGTTGCGCTAAGAGAAATGAGGTAATTATTCAAATTGACCCCTTCAATGTGTGTTTCCTGGAATGTGAGGTACTTGGTAGGACTGACCATACAGCAGCTCACAGAGGATTATTTGGCTGGTTCCTGGCAGCTGAACCGGAATTCAAAATAGAGCAACAGGCAAGGCTTGGACCCGTGTTAAGGAGGCTTCGTGATATATTTTACACAACTGCAATTCAATTATGTAATTCAGCTCTCTAATCTGCCACTAGCTTAGGGCCTATGAGTATGAAGATCCTAACCTATTTTCAATGCTTTCCTAGTCAGTAGTACCACTTCTACAATACAATGGGAATCTCTGTCTGATGACATCCCAGAGGTACACTGAATCTAGGAATTACTTGATTCAAGTATTTTAATCACTTCCCTAGCCTGGTTGGTGCAACAAAGGAAAGCTAGGTCACATGAAAAAGGTATCCATCAGAACTAGAAGGTATTTGCAAAGCCCTTTTGAAAACAATTCAGTAAAATCAATTTGCCTGTATTCATTTGAAGATTTCCAGATTTTATGGCTCCTACAACTACTTTGCTAGCTATGTTAGGGTTGATCTTTTCACAAACTATCGATTTTTAGATTCCTGATTGTACAATCTGAGTTGTTACAGATCCACTTTTAGATAGATTTTGCAAATGTTTCAAAAGTTTTTCAGTACTCCAGTAAGTGGCTTTGAGTTCACAATCCACTATTTCATGAACGATCTGTTCAGGGACTACTATTAAGGTAACTGTCCAGACTTGTGGATTAAATTTTGCTCCTAAGGCTGAAATTAATTGACAGTCTTTTGCACCTTACTTTGGTTTTTTTCTACTGGGAGAAGTATCTCTGGTAAGGGTATTAAAGATAAAACTTTGTTTTCTAATGTGCCTTTTTCTGCAGCCTCTTTTGCTGTCTTATCAGCTAAATGATTCCCCAATTCTGGTTTGCTCTTACTGCTTCAACTGCTCTGTAATGCATGACAGTAACTTCTGCTGGTTTCTGGATACTTTCAAGTGAATCCAAGGACTATTTTCCATTTTTGATCAATGTGCCTGGAGATGTCAAAAGGACTCTTTCTAGATGGCTCGATGTGTATGTACCATTCCATAAGAGTATTTTGAATAAGTCCAAATGTTACTGTGTTTTCCTTTATTCAATTCCAAAGCTTGAATGAGTGCAATTAGTTCTGCTTTCTGCACCAAAATACCAGAGGGGCACGTGCCCAATAATATTATCTCATGGTGTGTAGTCACTTCATATCCAGGTAGCTGTTTTCCATCTTGTTTAAAGCTCCCATCAGTAAACAATTGCCAATCAGGTCTTCCAAGGGGCTGTCTCCTAAGCTAGGTCTGCAGGAATACCCTTCTTTTATAATCTGTAAGCAATCGTGCTCCATGGTTCCTGCTACAGAAGGGGCAGACAAGAAGAGAGAAAGATTAAAGGGGGAAGTTGTTTTGAGTGTCACATCATCTTAGTCCAGCAAGACTACCTGGTATTTTAGCATCAGTCTAGGAAATAGGCAGTGATATCCTTTTTGCTCAAGTAACAACTGCACCATATATTATACATAAATAAGCACTAGACATTATTAGAAAAATTTTACAGATCCTGAAATGTGGCAATATTGGAAGCCCATCTCAGTTTCAACTGATACTTATTTTGAAGCATATACATTTATAACTTACAATAAAAGTAGTGTCTCATATGAATGGGTTAGGAAAGAGCAGAGAGATAGTTATAGAACTATTGATGGAATAAATGTCATTACTGATGCCTCAGATGTCCTCCCATTCAAGGTGTGAATCTCACTGGTAAAAATTTTTACAGATATCTGAAGATTCCACTGTTATTTGGGCAGCACACGTACCTTATGAAGTGTTGTCACTTCAATACTTTCAGGAAACACTGGAAATATGCTTACAAAGACAAGGCCTTCACTACAGTGTACCATGACTACATGTTCTTGTGACTATATGTGCTTGCAGCATCAAAATTCAGTGCTGCCTAGGCAAAAGCAGACTGGCTGGGCCAGTACTGAGCAGTTCACCAGAGCACATGCTGCCAAAACGACTTCCATGTGTCTGACAGCCAGTAACTGCAAGGAAGATATTGCATATCTGGAAGTCCACAATATATTCAGCTTTTCCAAACAGAAAATTTTGCACTAAAACATGAGTTTTCCTGAGGAAGGCATAGTGTTAGTTACAGCTACACGAATAAGAAAATCTGAGCTGACTCAGTTTGTGACACTTTCTTATTTAAGAATCTAAATTGTGACATAAAATATCCTTCTTTCACCTGTTAGTGCATTCAGTGATAAAATTTTCAGTGATTACAGCATATTTTCCATAGGATCTCCATTTCTATCTTCAAATTGTTGTTTTCTAGTGTTGAAAGTTTGTCCATAGGAGGGAAGGAGCCCAAAGTAAACCAAACTTGCATATAGCAATCCATACACATATTGAAGAAATGCTTTGCAGATATTGATTTTACTGTATTTTTCTTTGCATTGGTCTATGTTAGAGGAAGAGAAACAGGTCCCTTAGTTTCTAGTAGTCAATACTATATTAAGATCAAGTTTCAGGAATGGTAGTCCCCAGTTCAGTGCCCCCACAGAGACTCTCTAAACCACAAACCACTCTGTCTCTCTCACCTCCCTCTTCCCCTCTTCTTCTCCCTGCAGTGGACTACAGAAAATTGGAGGCACAAAAGGCAAGAGATAAAAGCAATTTACTGCAAAGGGCAATGTGATAAGAAAATGAACAATAGCAACAATACTAAAGACACAGGGTAGAAGAAAAGAAATGATTCACGCAGAAAATCCCCAACCATACCAGATGGCTGCCTCCACCACATTTTCTTGACCAGAAGAAGCCCCTTCTCCCAAGAAGAGAATCCCTTTCCCCTGCTCCCAGCAATGATGGGAGGTGGTATAAAAGAACTTCTGGGTCCCAGCCATGACACCTTCTGGAAACACCCTATCCTGGCCAGAACAGGACAATTCCATACACTTCTATAAACCTAGAATAAATGCTAAATACAAGAGTACGTTTTCATTAGGGTTCAAAGTAAAAGCTCAGTAGAGCTGTTCACCTCCTGTTATTAAACATGTAAACAAACAAGAAAGTATTTTGCATTATGTTTACAGCACAGCTTTCTTTTTTTATCTAAAGCCTCACAAGTTTCTCACTTGTACTGTAATTGATGTTGCAATAAGAACTTCTGGTGTAGAGTGAGTTAGTAGCATGTGAGAACAATATCGTGGGTTAAAATTATTTTTAAAGTTGCATAAGAACCTGAATAAAATAACATTTTCTACAGCGCTGAGAAAAAAAAAAAAGGAAAATTAATTGAATGTAAATGGCTGTAAAATAATGTGAAGCGCTGTAATTTCTGGACACCACTTTCCCATTTAATATAGTTTCATTTGCTACCTCTGTATTTCCAGTACAGTGGCATTCTATGATCAGTTGCAGATGATAAATTTGCAATTTGAAGAAACAAAAAACCCCAAGCAACAAAAGATTTCTTTGTGCTTTACTCATGAAATTATCATAAGTATGTCTGATAGCAATGTACAGTACAGTCTTTGCATCTGTAAAAGCTTTTCTTTTATAATCAAGGGTCATTACTATACTGTACTTTTTAATATATATCTCATCTCTAGTGCAACCTTTCAAGATTCTGCTTTTTTCATGTGACTTAAATACACTTATCCATTTAAAATACGCACTTTATGTTGTTGTTTTTTCAAGAGCTTCTTGTGTATTAAGCTTTCACAGTAGATAAAACCTCAGTTTTTTAATTTGGGAATTGAATTTAAATTTTTGTGTAGCATTTCCCATCCAAACATTTTTTACTTTTCCCAGGATACTATATACATCTGCTTTTCCTTTCTAGTTACCAGCATTTCATTAGTAAACACTTGATAAGGGGAGCAGAGAAAAATAGTTTATGAAACATTTACTTTGCTTTGGAGAGGAAACTGTTTTATTTTAACTGGAGGAATCAAGCTCAGCATGAAAGAAAAAAAAAAAAAAGAAGGCAAGACAGTGCTTCAGAAAAATTAAAATAGAAGGAAAAAAGAGGAAAAAAAAAGAGGAAAAGAGAACTTTTTCATACCAGTGATGGAGCTGACTTTACTACCTTGGGGCATTAATTGCTCTTTTAAGAGATCATCTTCTGTTTCCACATAGGACCTGCAGTAGCAACAATAACTTATTGGCAATTTCTTCACAATCAAGTGAAGTTTCTATCTCAGCTTAATCATGAGAGGGTTACCCTGAGGAGCTAAATTTGACTGAAAGAATGAGGAAGCACTTACTTTAAAAAGGGGGAGAAGCAATGATATGGTCCGACTCGGACAAATCCTTTCTCTCAGTAGCATACTTCTTGTTTTTCTGAAGTAACAGAATTGTTTAAAAAAATAAAATAAACAAAGGAAAAAAATGCAATCAGTAATATCATCCTTAGATGATGGAACTTGAACTTAACACAAAACAACTTGCTCCTCACCTACCACTAAAGGTCAGGGTCGAGGTGGGAGTATGTTTTCATTTCTGCTCTCTAGGCTCTACCTGGTCTGTGGATAAATTTCTAGGCTCTACCTGGTCTGTGGATAAATATATTCTCCAGAGCTGTCATTCAGGAACTTATCACGCAATTTGAATTCGCTCAAAAAGAGTTTAGCAGTTGTAGAGCACACAGGAGAAAAGAAGCTTTGCTCAGGTGCACTTCATTCAAATGCATTGCCTAAGATGATAAAAACATCATACATAGACCAGATTCATTCATATGTTCCATTTTCTCTGTAGATTATTACACAGTGTGTAATAACAGTGTGTTTTCACAGTGATTTTTTTCTCTTTCTTTCAGCAAAAATGGCCTCAATGTTCATCATTTAAATGGCAAACAGGGTAAAAAACTGACCTGGTTTTCCATCTTGGGCTTTCTACTTGCAAGAGTCACAATGTGCTATAGTGGCCCATTGATCCAACTTCCCTACTTTTTCACTTCTTTATTTTGCACACTAATGGGAAGAGAACTAGCCCAGTGGTTGTTTGCATAACTTGAGCTTTGTTGACCTGGGACCTATTTTTTGGTTATCCACACATTACCTTGGGGTTTTAACATTTCTGCAGTTTCAGAATCAACAGCCATCATAGACTTCCAAGGCTTTGTTTTCATCAGTTACACCTGTTAGACACTTGGCTGTTGAAAGGGCTTTGAGTTTTTCTGATGACAATAAAAATAAAAATGGGAAGAAAGAATTAATGTTAGCAAATTGTCCTCCACAGTGGCACGTGGCAACACAAGCTTAAATATTCTACCCACAGTATCTTGTAATGTTTCTACTACAAATGTTATGCCAAATAAATACAAAAAAATTTGTATTTGGGGTTATTTGCGTTGGTCGTTTAAGTTGGTTTGTTCCTTTGTGTATACAAAGGAAATTTGATGTCTTCATAGTAGAAAATATTCTTGTTTTGTCATCAATTTTATTGATCAATAAAAACAAAATTGATCAATTTATTCCTGTTTTGTTGTCAATTTATACAAAGCAAGGTTTAAAAGAAGGAAAATTAGTGTCAGGACTAACAAATACTGCTATACTATTGATTATCACATGATCACATGGATAATAAATTAGCATTAATTCAGAATTTCTACATACAGTGCAATTCAAATCACCTGCTCTTTGCCAAGTACCTGCCAAGACCAACAACTCAAATAAAACCCTTATGAATAGATATCAGTTGGTCACTGGGAATTAGGTAAATTATTAAGCTGCGTGCTATCTAAAATGTTAAATCAAACCAGGTTTGCATCCTCTTGGGAGTTCAAAAGGTCTGTTGACTTTTTTCATTTCTTCCCTTTTTTTTTTTTTTTTTTTTTGGAGTGTGAGTCTCTTGCTCAGCCAAGACTACTTTGTTTTCCCTTTGTTGATTCCTACAGGGTTGATTCAACAGAGACTGGAAGGTGTTCTAACCAGAACCAGGACTAGAAGCTTCTGCTTTATGCTTATCTTTAATTCTTATTTTGATTTGTGTGCAACAAAGTTCAAGGAGTTGTTGATGTCTTTCTCATAAATGCAAACGGAAAAAGACCAGTCAGCTTTCCTGCCTCTGCCTGACAAAAATCTGATGTCATTAAGGAGCAAAAAAAGCAGAAAAAAATTACTCTCTGGGACCAGACATAGCAGCAAAGCTACAAGACAGAAAACTCTTTAGAGGAATTATTAGCAACTATATAATTTTTGTGGCCTGCAGTGGCAAATCTGGGGAAGGACCTTGTCACTCCACTGTCATTCATATATATTCCTCTGCCACAGGGGATGACATGGATGACCTGATACTAGAAATAACAGTAGTTAAATGAGCCAGGTAAAACAAAATAAATATTTTGGAGGGGTAATTTGGGGTCATTTCATCAATGTGACTTACTGAGAGGTCTCACACAGCTGTATCAGCATGGTCCAGGGCCAAGGCATGAAAGGGAACCAAAGCTTGGCCTGGAAGCAGCTGAGTTTGTGTTCACTGCTGAAATTCTCATGTTTTCTGACCAACTATTTCCTTTCAAAGGGAAAGCTACCTGAGCATGGTCATGGCAGGCTCAGTTAATCCAACTGCACACTGGAGCAGTTCAAGGAAAACAGGAGTTTATGGAAAGATGAAAGCAAGGCGGGGAAATCTGAGTTCTGCTCACAATTCTGCTGTGGTTTTTGCACATGAGCTTTAGAAAATCAGTTGTAATTAAGCTTCTGCTGTGTAAAATGGCACAGTAGGGGAAAAGAATGAGGCAGATGCTTTCTTTGTTCAATACGGCTAGTTAAAGGGGAGTAGAGCTTCATGCTGACTGTGAGTGGAGTATAAAAAAAAAAAAAGAAAAGCTAGGAAAGATTTAAAATAGGTCAAAGGTCTCATTGATTAGTTTTTCATAAGAAAGGTTCAAGGGCTTGCCACACTAACAGCAGATTAGTCTGACCAATATGCACCTACACCTTAACTTTTGTATATCAAGAGTTTTTGCCTAAGAAATTGAGTGGCTACTAAATAAGCTGAGAACAATTTCTCCTTTTATATTTTGTTGGATTGTGACAAAGCTTGAGAGAGGCTGGAGGACAAGGTAGCTCAGTTTATTAGTGAACAAATGTAGATTATTTTTTATTCGATATCCAAACCTACACATTCTTTCTTTGATGTATTTTTCAATGAACATAATGTTGATAAAGAATTATCAGTGTGGGGTATGAATGTCTCTTAAGACTAAAAACAAGGAATAAAATGAAAAGGAAAAATCCTATGTATGCTATAAAAATGCAGAGTGGGTGAACAAAGAAAAACAGTTTAAGCTTGTGGCAAAAGCAATCAGGCAGAAAGGAGAGATAAACACTTCAATGAAAATGTAGATACTATACATATGCATGCCACCTAGTTGTGCCAGTTTAGATTTGGTGGGTGTGTTGTTTCCTCTAGTCTTTACAGATATTATGGACTTCCTTTACACTAGAAAAATCTGGGTTCAGTTAAACCTGCCTCAGGCAACAAATATCAAAAAACAATAGTTTTAATTAGGATAAAAAAGGACAAAAAACAGGCAAGGCCAAAAAACAATGAAGAAGTTCTAAGGCCCACAATCTTTGTAGCATAGAAGAAGAGGAATACAATTTAAATGTATGTACTAATTTATTATTATTTATTATTAATTATTTTTTAATTTTCCTATTAACAAGTGGAGAATCAGGGTACTGAGACTGTCAACATTATTGTATATAATAACCTGTACTTATACAACACTCATACCTTAAAATGCCCCATGTTTTTATGCTTTGTGTCACATATTATGCCTTTGTGTCACACATTATGCTTTTGTATGCCTTTGGGTCACATATTATATTTAAGTTCTACTTTAAGTACAGGTATTTTGTTTACACTGATTTCTTCCACTGCAGGAATATATTTTGTCCTCCTGCCTGAATACCAATAACTCAGAATTGGTTTGCTATCTTCTTTGTATTATCAGCATTTGTAAAAATGGGACTTTTCTTAAAAGTCTACTTTCCTGAATTTGTGTTATTAGAGGAGCAGTACAGTTTTAATTTTTTTTTAAAGAAGTCCCTAAGTCAATCTCACAGCTTTAAAGTGTTATAATTTTGTTATGTCCTCCATAAGAGATCAGCATTGTGGGCATTTTGGTGTTTTGTTTTTTGGTTTTTGGGGTTTTTTTTAATTTTATACCTGAAATATCAGAGTGATTATTCTGGAGTACTCTAAAATGTTTAACCAAAGGGCAATGTCACTGTCATATAACAACCTCTAAATTAATTCCAGCTTGGACCATATTTGAAAAACCCACAGCTTTAAAATCTTCTAAAAACCAGCTAATTACATGTGATAACTGGCAATTTACCTTGACTTATTTGAGTCATGCCTAATTATGCAAGTAAAATTACGAGGATAGATATTTAAATAGAGTACCATTGATCTCAGCAGATTACTGCTACACCAAATATTGTTTTTTTAATTTATTTATTGACTTTTGGAATTCCAGGGTTTTTTCTTAGTTCTCTCCACTTCTATTTAATTTGTGTTTGAGCCTAAGAACTCTTATTTATACCAATATTGACGTAAATAATTATTATCTCTCACAAGACAGGCTTAATGCATTTAAGGCAGAAGCAGATAAGATTAAATCTGCACTGAATCTTCATGAACCTCAGATCTCCGAGTATGTCAAATTTGATCACAGAACTCATTATCAGTAGAATAATATATCATTGGTAAATAGGTTTTATGTTGGTTTTCTGAGTAGTGTAAGTTTCCAACATTTCACATATTTCGAGGCTAAATTGTGGTCATACTGTTTCTTCTAAGGGAATAGCTTTAGTATAGCCCAATCTGTTAGAAGAAAGATTGCCACTCCTGTGCTTTTCTCCTTTTTTAATTTTTTTTTTTGATCAACACAATTGTTTCTGCTCACTGGTGTCTCCCTCCCACTCTTTCAGCAGCTGCTTTACTGTGACATCTTACCTCCAGCAAAGTGGGAAGTTGAGCAGCTGCTTGCAGAACTAAAGCCAATCTTCTGCCGGGGATCAGTTGGCAAGGATTTCTGTGAAAGAAGCAAGGATGCAGTAAATTATATGTACTGAATTAATTGTACCTGCTTCCAGCCTGTCTCCAAAACTTGCTGAAAAATGTATCCATCCATTTGTGCAACAGCAGCAACAAAAATTACTCCCTAATCAGCTTTGAAGGTTAAAGAAACTTAACAAATCAGATCTGTTTATTCATGGGAACCATAGCAGCACTGATGAGTTTTTTAAAAATTCAAATTGCGTTTATTTCTTTTCAAATTACTCTCAATCATGTTTTTCAGTAAGGCTGTCTGAATGAATGCAATTCCTTAGTGTGAGGGAAGGGCTTTATTTATTTACTGTTATAATGGTGTTTTGGAGATTGAGTCATCTGATGATTCACTCTGTTCAGCTGCATAAGTAATATTGCAAGTACTGAGAGAGAACTCAGCTGACATCCTGTAATATTTGTTGTTTTGGACTTCCAGGTACAATAAGGCTGTTGAAAATACTTTATTTTCTATAACACAAGATGGTTAGTGCTGCTTCAACTCAGGAGGTGCGAATGAAAAGATTACTTTCCTAATGCTATGTTGTTTGGTCCGAACCTAAATACGTCATGTCTATCAAAACCGAAACTGCTCCTGTGGGCACTGCAATATACACACAGTCTTGATAAGAAGAATCAGGGCTTTAGATGGGTCTTAGCTAAATAAATAAGGAAGAAACCAATATTTTTTATCAGAATAATTTTGAACTTCCTCGAATAGCATTTCAGAAGACTACTGAGGAAGCATAATGATCTAGGAAAAGGTAATAAAGTGGAGGAGCATAAAAGAGATTTACTGTAAGCTGTTGATAAAACCCATTACTTTATGACCAGTGATCTTGACAATGCTGTCTACCATTAGGTAGATACTGTTTTATTGGTATTCTTGCCCTTTCTAACTCAGGAGTTTGGCAGTTGTTCAGCATATTAAAATGTTACATGTTGTACCTTCCTGAGGTAGAAGGTGGATACGATGGTTCAGGAGATCCTTTTTGGTTGTGTTTGCCCCCTTACATTTCCAGCCAAATAGATGAGGAAGATTAGTAGAAGAACATGGTATCTCCAAAGTAAGGAGAGACCTCTAGTATGTGGACATTCATCACTGTGATAATATACTGGGAAATCACTGATTCTTTGCCCAGACTGTGAAGAAATATCTATTTGATATCTTCAAGCTTATTTTTGCATTGAATTCTCTCCCAGTCTAAGCCTTGAAGGCATCCCTGTCTTACTACTACAGGATTTTGGGGTTTTTCTTTGATTCCTAGTGCAGCAGGATAGATAAATTATTTTATTTTCCTATAATCTTAATGTGCAAAAGCAGCGTAGTTAAAGTGCCCTCGTGGCCATCGTGTGAATGGACGTCAAGGCATTAATCTCTCCTTGAAGATCTGGGGACAGATTGAGAGCAATCAGATCATCTCTTCTTACACAAAATCCTGGCCTAGATCCAGAGCAATGAGGCTTGAGGAGTTTTTTGTTGGTTTTTTGTTTGATTTAAGCTGTACAGTATTTTGAGGAAATTATGCTCTGTTTCACAGCTACACGATCCAGTCACATCATTGACAAAATGGCGTTTTCTTTTGGCTCCTCAGGAGCTCAGGAGGTGGGTTGGAAGAAACTTGTACACCTCTGACTTGTGCTTGGAAACAGGAGGCAGTGGTCGACAGGCCAGGTAGAGCAGCTGCTATTACAAAAGTTGGCAGCAGTCATGGTGCTTGATTTACATGTTCAACCATGCAAAATCAGCTGAAAATTATGTAGCTGAATTCAGATAGCCAAATAATGAGAGTTTGTGTTGCTCAGCATTTTCTTTTCACTCCAGTCCTTTGCCTAGCTGCAAAATATCCTGTGGGTTAGAGGATGGCACACAGAAGGCTGGGTTTCAGAAACAACAACAACAAAATAGGATGTTGCTAAAATAGTGGGCTAGAACTAACTTGTCACAAATGGGATTTGAAATGAGTTTTTGAAGAGGCTTGTATTTGAGCCACATAAGTTCCTCCAATGATTCTACCAGTCCTACATGGACAAAGCTATTTCAAGAAAAAAATATTTTGTAATTTCTGAAATTTGGGGGAAAAAAAGATTTGGAAATTCGGAATTAATTTTGGAACGTTGTCAGTTCACTACTTTTATTTTACAGTCAACCAAAATGTTTTTTTGTATTTGCATAAAATATAATCCTTTCAAAAATTGCAGTATAGCAGTGCCATGCCATTTTTAATTCTCCATGCCTATGTTGGCCTCGAGAGTGGATAAACATGCCACTTCCATTATGTGACCACTATTTTTGACAGTGAAGTATCATCGAATGTTAATGCCTCTCATGTTCTCTTCATTATACGCACTCATTTTCATGACAAAGAGTGTAAAGGGAACAGAAAATGGTACAAAATTAATATGTTCTCCTGACAATCTGGAGACAGCATTGCATGATCTTACACAGAAGGCACAGCTGGGGACTTTGACAACTGCAAGTACTCAGCTGCTTCTTCTACTAAGTTCAAAATATTTTCCATGTTCACAAACCCATAGATACACGTGTATTCATGGGTTTATGTTTGTGTCTTTATGGACACCATCCATAAGGTAACCAGGATAATATTTTTTGTGTAAACTACATTTGATTTCTAAGCCTAAAATACATTGATTTCACTTCTCAAGGTTTTGGCTTGTAAAATTTTCTAAACCTTAGTGTTTAGAAGAAAGAAGTAGACTAAAAAAGTACATCGTTAGATTAATGGTAATGGTTTGGGAATTGTATTCTCCAATTTAATATTCCTACTGAAGTCACTTTGAATTATGCCATGCTTGCTTACTCTTCCCTCCCCCCACAGTGGGATGGAGAGGAAAATTGGAGGCACAAAAGATAAAGATCACAGGCTGAAAAAAGAATTACTGGAAACATCAATGAGATAAGAAAACAAATGGTAAAACCAACAATACTAATAAGAGTGTACAAGAAGCAAATGATTCATATGCAAGTTCTCATTCCCAAATACCCAACCACTCTCCCTGCAATGCTACCTGATCCAAAAGGGTTCCTTGTCCATGGAAAATGACATGAGTCACTACAGAATAACATCTAAGTCCTAGCGATGCCCCCTCTGAACTACTCAAAAAATTAGCCATGTCCTGACCAGAACCAGAAAATCATCCACCTCTATTTTCTATAACATGTATGTCATGACCAGATCCCATATCTTCCAATTGTAGACATAAATTTATATACATACATACACACACATACACAAACACATAGATAGATAGATAGATATACATAAGCATGTATATATACCCATACAAGCATAGGTATCATTTCCATAGTCAGTGTCTGTCCCTCCAAGATAGCTGCAGAGTTCATTTAGTCCATGATTTCTATCTGTCCTAGATGTCTTCCAGGGCTGGAGGGCTGGTGTGCTGGTTCCAAGCTGCATCAAGGCCTCAAAATTGATGTATCTGGCACAGCCTATACTCATTGTCCATGGCAGTTGTAACACACAGTTGCAGGGTCTTTCATCAAGCAATACTATACAATGAAACATTACAGACTGTTCTTACTCAAGAGTCAAATCCCCTTGAGGTGCACAGGGTTTCCCTGTCCCTCTGCATTACCCACAAAGTGCACCCACATCCTTGTCTTTATTGGAAGCAGGACGAATCCACTTTCTTCCCTAGCATATCCCTTTGATGCACCATAAGGACTTTATCCCCTTCAGTAGTACATAGAGGTCTTGATTCGTCTGGGCCAGTTCTGTTGGTAAAGCCTCTAGTGTTAACTAACCAGGTGACCAAATATAGATCCCAGTGTTTGAAGGTCCTCCCACTCATTGCTTTCTAAGTGGTTTTACCCAGAGGCTGGTGCATGACAGGGCGTATGACACCCACTCAATACAGGGGCTGTACCTGCTTGGCCTGCTTGATCACAGTGCATGTTTCACAGATATGGATCAGCTGGGAAATGGTGTCCATTGTTAAATCCACCCCATCGTTAAGCCACAAGCCCATCTGTATTGTTACATCTCTTCCCTGCTGGCCTGAGGCATCATGGGCCCACCAACCAGCAATAATTCACCCTTATGCTGCCAGTCCAGATCCACCTGAGGCACTTTAATTGGCAGCCCAATTCACCTGTCCTTTCTCCAAATGCTCTTCAGTAGCCCAGCTCTTGGATACAAGTGCATCTACATGACATACTTTTACAGCCAGCTTCTCTACCTGGGCAACAATGTCTTGCCAAAATTCAGCAGCCCAGTTGGGCTGGGGAATCATACCTTAACAGAGGGAATGATGCTTTAGGATTTAGCTTTTGTATTTTTAAGATCCTGCATGCTTCAGTATATAACCCCATAGCCTGTCATCTACTGTTCTCCCATTTTCTTCAGACAAAACAATCCCTCTCGAGGCCTGGGACTCAAGGGCACTTTACTGTCTTAGGCCCCAAAAAGGATAGACAAACTGGGTTGGGGGGAGCACAAACTGGGGATATATGACTTCATTACCTGAAGCTGAAATTGGAGGATTAACCCCTGATATGAAAATAGACCAAACTTATAATTGTCTGAAAAACTTGTGGCCATCACTCACCCTGGGTGTAGCCTCTCAGAGGCTTATGAATGCCCAATGTGTACCTATTGAAGGCCTTTATTTATTAAGGCCTTTAAGAGGTACACCTTGGGCAATCACAAGCCTGTTTTATTCTCCTAATCTTGTCTAGCCTCTGTTTCATGTAGTCACTCCAAGGCATCAGGTTTACTTCTGTTTTACCAGTTGGTCTCTTTTCCATCAGTCTATCTGAAAGCTAGGTGGCTTTCAGCTCTGCTGAAACCTGACTGAAACCCTGTCCCTCAATAGCTTCTGTGACTTGCCACATAAGATCCATACAGCAGCTTTTTATTTTCAGTGTAGCCCTGCAATATTGGAGGAATCATTAGGGAGGAGAGTGTAACATTTTTAATTTTCTGGTAGTTTTGCTTTTAGGCTGGCTCATGATGACTTCCAAGATCCCTAGGCAATTGGGGGTTCCTGTACAAGCTTGCTATGTGATCAGCACAATCCAGTTACTCCAAATCCAATACTGCATATTCCACACTGGAATAATGTGTGGAAGGAACATTCCCTGTGAACGTCAAGTCCAGCATTGGCAGTTAGGGTCCTAGGAAGAGCTGTGCTTCAGCACCAATCACTTCTGAAACACCCAGAGTTTCTTCATAAATTTCCAGGATCTCTTTTTCAGCAGTCCTCAAATCTTTTGTACTCCTGACTGCAGAACCCTAGGGGTTGTCCTTGAGTCTCCCTGCATACTTTTGCCAGAGACTCTAGGAAAGATCACTCTCCTCAGCTGCAGTATAGAGCACATTTTGTATCCTGCCCTGTTCCTGATTGGCTCCAGGGATACTGCATGAACAACCTCCTGTTTGATTTGCTCAGACATTTGCAGCTGTTCAGGATGCCACTTGAAATCATTCTTCTGGGTCACACAATAGAGAGGCGCATGGAATAGTTCCTCTTACTTGCTTGAGCCTTTCATGTCTCTGCTGTTTTGAACAGTCCTTCCCCCGACAATGTGCAGGTTTGTAAGTAGAAAAAAGATGATCATCATATTTCTGGAGTCGAGTAGTCACCTGAAACAGTTTATCCGTTGTGTTCCACCTTCTTGGGCACACTACTAGATCATCCTTGAGAGAATACTGTTCAGGGTCACCTTCAGAGGTTGAGTTTCTGTCCTCTTCCCACATTCTGGGACAGAGATGCCTGCTTCTTGCCTTCACTATTAACAAGTTTCATATCATGGACCATGATAACCCAGCATTGGAGCAGCCAAATTCAGTGGGGGCTCACCCAATTGGCAGCGTAAACCTTTTCACGTATTTCACAGCTCATTCACGGAGAGGGACTGGTGATTATCTCTGGCCTTGCCTCTTCCTCCTATAGTGAGGGTCCTGCTTCCTCTTCACTCCTCACTGTGCAAATTGATTTGATCTTAGACCTCTTCTTCTGTATAGAGCCACTGCTACCAGCACAGATTGATCCTCTGACTTAGCTGAGTTTGAGCGGCCATGGTGCCTGTTTGTCTAATTTCCTCCTTCTTCCCCTGAGAGTGCAGTCTAGTATTGAACTGTGGCCAGGGCTCAGTACACTGTACTGAGTTGCTCCTCTCTGGAGTTCCCACAGCTTTCTCCTTGCAAATAATCCGTCACTTTATGAGGGTCCTGTAACTTGCAACAAAAGTAATAAAAGAAAGTAAAAGTGAACAATTCATACGCAAGTTCTCCCTTCCCATTATCCAACAGCTCTTTTTGCCATCTCACCTGACGTGGAAGGGATCTCGTCTTCTGTCCCTAGTAGACGACACGAGACGGTATAGAATAATCTCAACGCCCCAGCCATGCCCCCTCCTTGCTACTGTAAAAATTAACCTTGTCCTGGCCAGAAGCAGGACTACGGTGTAGGGCATCAGCTATTATTCAAATCTTGTATTTAAAACTGCATTGGGTCGTGTTGTTATTATCATCATCATTGTCCACGGGAAGCTGATATTGGTACTGCTTAAGGTATTTTTTAATCTATATTTTAAATGTAAAATAAAAACATCTTGATTGGGTGGCTGGCATACTATGATTTGCCATCAGTTTTGCCTCCTCAAATTTTGACTGCACAAAATCTTATGTGGGAGAAAACCAGAAACAAAAGAAATTGTAGAGTGTTGTCCATACCCTTTGGAAATTAGGACCTTGCTTTGCAGATGTACTTCTGATTGATATGTTCTCTGTTCAAAACCTACATCTGTGTTTCTGGATTAAAAGCAGGATAAAGTACATAGCAGACTTATTGCAATAAAACTTTCTTCATAGTTTCCATTTCAGAAATTTCCTGGTCCATGTATACCTGCAGGAAAAATCAAACCCAAAACTAATTTAAACCCCATAATAATCCTAAATTTTCACAGCTAGATATACTGGTAGAAGTTCTGTTGCATTGGGCAGATATTTAAGGAATGCATTTGAAAAGAAAGATTGAAAGATTGGAGAAACAACAATCCTTCATATTTTCAGAATGTTACATCTCTGGTGCAGATCTCAAAACTATCTAATCCAGAATGAATGGATGCGTAAAGTTAGCTGAGCTTGGGATTTCCCCAGAAAAACTTAATATATGCTTCTCTCAAGGTAGTATTACCATCAAATTTATGGAAAATTGCATCCCCTAAGTAATTACTGTAAAATAAAATATATATTATTTATTTTAAGGATGTTTAGGATTTTTTTAAGAAGCTGAATTCTAGAATGTAATCTGGGTTCTAGAATGTAAACTTTTTTTTATGCTTGTGGTAATTTTTCAGCTTTGATCAGGAGTGCACTTTAAATGTGTATAAATTCAGCTAGGAATGTGATAAACAATAACAACAGTCTAGACTGTACTTTATTTAGAGCACCTCCACAAAGTTCAACAGAAGTGAATGGACAACAACTCAAGAGTGAAATCCAGTTTTTGCTTAAATGAAGTTATTCTGCAGCCGTAAAGGACTGCACCTTAACTTCTCTGTGTTACCTAGCAATGCAATGTTTTATGAGGACCTTAGAGAACTGTGAAGGTAACACATTCAGAATGTCAGAGGGAACAAGGGGATGGCATTCCGAAATAGTTGTTGCTACTCTCCAAACACTGGGAATCTTTCCTTTAAAGTAAAAAAGAATATGACTCACAAAGAGCATATGTGAGTATAGAGTACAGTACCAAAGAAAAAAAAAGGTGTACATTGAGTAAGATTAGGACTTGTCAAAAATGCTTCAGGGCAGCGTTAAAATGAAGAAATAAAAGAATTTCTGGGTTGGGTAATATCCAAATGTCAGGAAAAAATTTTGGGTTGCTGGGAAAAATCTTAGTCATACTCACCTTTCTTTCATTTCTGACACCAAACGTCTCTTAAAAAGATAATAAAATGTTGATAAATTGCAGTTTGGGTGTCCAAATTTATAACTCTCTCCAGCAAAAAGGTGAATTTTTAAAAAGTAATGAAGTCCAAGACACAAGATTTAAATTGCCTCAGAGCCAAATGAAGACAAAAACTACTCTTTTTGGGACCTAAAAGGATTAGATCAAAGAGAGTTTTTGTATAGAATTGAAGGGAAAGGGGAAAGCTGGCTTAGAGCTTGTGATTAGTATACCAAGAATATAATGAGTCATAATGCCACACCAGACTTCAGATATGAAGTGACACCTATAGAAAATAAAAACCAAAGTGAAAAAATGGCAAGCAAAAATGAAGAACCATGAAACAACGTGACAGCTCTGAAAAGACAAGTGTTACACCATGGCCTTACACAACAAGGAGAATGAAATATGAAGATGCATTATGGTAACATAAAGCATTGCAAAATACATCATCAGCCTATTTATAAATCAGAAAAAGACAGATAAGTTGTCATAAGGGTCTAACAAAAATATATACTTTGATTTTACAAATCTTGCAAATTTGTTTTCTAAAAGCTTTTGGGTTCATGGTTGGCCAGGTGAGACACAGGGGTGTGTGTGGGGGTGTTCATTGCTTTGTTCTAAATACTCTGATCATGGCTTTCATCTATCTGGATGAAGCATGTTACCACAGAAATGTACAATGTGTGTTCTGTATCATGGCATGCATTGTGTGTATGGGTTGTGGCTGTTGCCTGAGTTTCCATGATTATTTAGTGAGGAAGTGTTGTGCTATTCCTGACAGCGTGGTAGTTTATCTAGTTACTTTAAAGAAAGCTCATATTTCAAAATGTTTCTTCTAAGACCATTACAAAAATAAAAAACAATTGGAAATGATATCAATTCTCGTTACCAGTTGCCCAGCAAATGTAAAAACACTAAAAATGCCGCAATAATTTCAATGACAAATTTTAAAGCTGTTTATTTGGTGTGTTAAGTAATATATTTTTAATCAAAGATAAACAATTCTAAAGTTCCATTTGTTTTGTTGCAGAGGAAAAAGGAAATTGCTATTCTCTGGAGGATGACATACCTTGTAAAGCAATCTGTCTTCAAACCCAGCATGAAAGAGAGCCAAAAAAAAAAAGTCTCTGGATTATGTGACAAGTCTCTTGAGATCCTGATAGCTGTTCTTCACTGTTGAGTACCACAGATGTCTCATATTGTGGGTCATATCAAGAATTTTCTGGGGTTCTTTGAGGGTGTTTTTAAAGTATTCTGAGAAAAAAAATTGTTGTCAGATGGTTACCATTGTTTGAAAATTCAATACTGTACACTCCCTGCAGCTCCATTTCAGTAAAAAATTATTTCTTAAAAATCTTCATCTGGTCCTAAGCATGTGCCCAGGTTCCATACTGCATAAACACTGATAGATGTTATCATGAATTTTACTGAACTTGCACTTCTAAGACAAATCTGGCTCCATGGAAATTCTTGGAATCAGAACTGATAGGAAATTTGAGCTGCTGAATTTAAATCTTAGGAAAAAAGGCACCAGCTGCATTTCACTGGAGAGAACAAGATAATTATTTTGAATTTTCAGGGAAGTTTCTGTACAGTTGTTTGGACACATAGCATGGAACCTGCAGAACAGGGAGGAAGCAAAGGTGTCTTTCAATATCTTTGTTCCTTCTTTGTGTTAGATTTCTTCTCTCGGGGCTGCTTAAAATAAAACCCATAGCTCAAGATGTTTGTGCCCAGGAATTTGAGGATCCTTTCATAATACCCTCCCCTTGTCCCACTCTGGCTATCAGCCCATCCAGCAGAAATAAATACAGAAAGAGATGTTAGAATATTTTTACTGTTGTCTTTTACAAGAGCTGTGCTGAGAAATGGTGCCATGTCTCCTGGGAAAGAAGTTTAGAGCATTGTTACAAATTTTCCTCTCCTTTGAAAGCATAACACTTAAATTACTTTTGTAATTCTAATTCTCAAACTACAAATGTGGTCAATAAAAAATAATTGCACATAAGAACTACTGAAGAATAGAAGGAACTAGAGATTTTTGAAAGCACATGACAGACTTTAAGATCTCTACAGCCATAGTGAACACACTGACCAAAACAAATTAAAACCTTTCCCAAAACAAAATTAATCCTCATTAATTAAACACTGCTTGCTTCAACTGTACTGGGAAATGTGGGATTTGAGGCTTAGACTGAGGTCATACATTACAGCAGTAAAGAAGTATTCTGTCTTCTTAATTTTGAAAAATATGTCATTTTGCCTTGGGAAGTATTACAATATTTTAGTAATCAGCTGCAATGCTCATTAGTCTGCCTATATATCTGAAGCACTTGCATTTGTTGATGTACCAGCAGCAGAGATAAAAGAAATTTGAAAGTGAAATAATTACAAATTTGAGTCAGTGCCTTTTTCAAACTGGAGGCTTGCAGTATTACCCTTAATGAGATGATGCCCCAAACTCCAAAAATGGATTTTTGTTTTGTAACTTCTTTTGAACTTCTTATTCGAAATTACTTTATGATCTGAATTTATGAAGAGACAGTATCTTCTGTTTACTGAACCCTTTCTTCTCAAAAAAAGGGGGATGAAGGGGAAGCTTGCTAACTAGTTCACAAACCAAACTTCATTTCTCAAAGTAAAATGCAAATCACTTGATAGAGTGGAAAGTAAACTAAGGTAGATTTACACTGCTACAAAGAGTACCATAGTTTTATGGCCAAACAAATTTAAATTAATGTCTGTCAGTTGAAGCTATATACATCCTCAGAGTGTTACACTTTAAAATTAACTAAGAATTTGATTATTTAAAAATAGGAACTGGAAGGGAAAAGGTGGAGGCTTGCATATCTTATGAACTAATCCTAGGAGGAGTGCAGATGGAAGACTGCTTAAGGCAAAGCAGTTCATCTGCATATAGCAGATTTCAAGAACTGGACCTGGATTACTCAAGGCCAAACGTGGAAGGAACTTTAATACAATTTTTTTATATTTACAGAGCTTCAAATTTTCTTTCAAATAAATTGAGCAAAAAATTCTAAAAAGGAGATTGCTATTAAATATGAATTAATGGTTTTTTTTTAATTACAAATCAATTGATTCACTGTGTGCACATAATGAACAGAAATCCACAGCAGGCAAACACTTGCATTTTAGAACCAGAGTAGAAGGAAATCATCATTCTTAATTAAGCAGTTTAAAGCTAATATGTAGTGCTGTAGGAGAAGTAACAGATATGAAAACATTTATTTGTTGTTTTAAAAGTTTCCTTCTGGTAACCTTAACTATGCTTGCTTACCTTTGATGAAGTATAACAGGTGCACTCATGTTAAATGGTCAACATTTTCATTATTTAAAGCATAAAATTTTTCAGTAGTAATTTTGGATATGTTGAAAAAATAACCTTGTTCATACAAGTCTTTTGGGTTTTGTGCTAAGTGTCATATGATCTTTCTGGAGCAAAGGCTAGTATAAAATAAGGAGAATTTCAGCAAAATAACTATGCAACTTGTTCTAAACATATATTTCCATGTACACTAATATTTCAGAATGTTTTATTATATTTTATACATTTTTATCACCATGTTATTTATTTTTGATAGAATTTACTTAATCCTTGCAGCAGACTGGTGTTTTATCCTGACTGAAACCCGTAGAAGAGTCTATGGCAGGCCAAAGAGTGCTATGTTGTAGAAGATTGTCCATCCACGGATGTCCCACTGAAAATATGCACTAATAGAAATTCTTTTTGAAGAAAAGAGAAAAAAATATTTTTTCTTTCTTTATGCATAAAGAAAATAGAAAATTCTCACTGTTCTTTACAAGCATAGAAGTAATCTCCATCTTAAAAAAAAAAAAAGAGGCAAAACACTAACCAGAAAAAAAAAAAAAAAAAAACCAGACCAAAACTAGATTAATCCAAAACAATTTATGTTTTTGGAAATAAGCAAGATATGGAAAGCTCGTATGGGCATATGACTTTGTAAGAACTGTGAGACTGTAGAGCTGGGCTTCATCATAGTGAAGTTGACCAAAGAGTTAAGCATTTGATCTCAGCTGATGATCTCCGTTGTTTAGTCAAAAATATAGAGAAACTAGCCCTCAAAGGCAGTGCTTCTCCTGCAAGTCCTGAGGTTTATATTTCTCTTCATGAAACTGAAATTAACACATCAGATTAAACAAAGGGAAAATCAGTCCTATTGTAGGTCAGAGTATTTTGCTTGAATTATAGGCGACATTTCTCTTTTAACTTTGGCAATACTTGCATTTACTTCTATATTTAGAGATTATGGGACACTTTCACAGAACAGATTTTGCTTTTGTTAATAGATTAAGTGAGCTTTAGCATCAAGTTTGGCAGATTGTGATAAAAGCTTTATTTTGACATGAATATCTACTTTACCTGATTCCAGTCTCTACACAAAAAATCCTCGTCACCTCTCTATATTTGAAAAAAATCCCACTGGCCTACCATATCTTCTCATAGTTTTGGAAGAGAGACCTTCCTGCTAAAAGGAAGGTAATTTCTTCAGGTACAGATCATATTGTTTCTTCTTCCTTTTCTTTCAGCAAATCAGAAATGAAGCTTCAAAACCTAATGAAGTATCTCTTCTGGTAATTTTTAATAAATACTCTCTTTTTAACAAGATCTATCATATAATAGATATTGTTTTTACTAATATAGAAATTATATGATCTTCTTTTCCATGTAATTGAAGTACTGACTTGATTAAATATATCTACACATTGCTTCTCTTGGCAATTCCCAATATGTTTCAGGACATATCTTTGACCGATGATGTTTACGTATTTAAGTGTTTATATCCAACACTAACACAAGAGTTTTCTGGTTGAGTTCATTTACGTTACTTCGTTTTTATTAAGCTTACTTCTTGTGAAGGAATCCACAATTACACATGTTTTTCAGATACTGCACTCAATTTTCTCACTGCTCTCTTTGCCATGGTTTTTTTCCCCAAAGTATAGTACGTGCTAAGAAGATCATGTGGAAGGAGGGATTTTTTTTTTCCTTTTTTAAATCTGCCCCTAAATAAGAATCAAATATAAAATAACTCATCATTTCCTCTTCTTTGAAGGTTTGTGTTAAAATACTAAAAAAACAGGCAAATTTACTATCACATGGTTAGGGTTTCTTTTTCCTAACATCTTGTATCAAGAAATGTAGCCAGATATGAATAGGCTTTTTCAACCAATAACTGGTGTTGGTAATAAGGACTGAGCTGACAACCAGCTGTGCTACTGCTCTCAGTCCTGCAGGGAGAAAGGAGAAAGGAGTCTGCAAATGATTATCAACTTCAAGTATTTCTAGCAGTCAAGGCTTTATTAAAAAAAAAATTAATAAAATGCCTTTATACTTCTAAAATTTTAACCACATTTGTTAAAAAAAAGGTCTGTATGAAGACATTAGAAATGAACTGCTGTGAACTGCACAAATCAAGGGTATTGCCCAGTTGGGCTGCCGGCCTACATTGTAGACTTGTCTTTAGTAAAAACTCTTCTCCTCCCAATTAAAGAATAAAGGTTGAGGAGCCTGCAGGCCTTTTCAGTAAGTTTGATGTGACTTTTAACCCCTCATTTTACCCTCTTCATATGGCTGTCCTTTATACCATACTCTCTGATATGTCGGTGATACCCAGTAGTGTTGCTGTGGGTCAGACTGGGTTGGCATTTTTGTTACAGACTTTACTTTCTGGGGATTTGTAAATCATCTGTAGGAATTAACCATAAATTAGAGTTTTACATATATACAGATTTTTCTTCTCCCCATTGCCTTCCTGCAATATGCAATCCTAAAAATTAAGGCATTAGAGGTCTAGAAAAAAACAAGCAATATGAGATTGAAGAAACCATGTCCAGCAAGTGCCTTTAGTATACCAACAGATCCTGGTTCTGTCAGCAATGGGTTTTGCTTGTATTTTTTGCTTATTACATCTTCCAGGTAATTAAGTATGACAGAACTCTTACATTCCTGCTAAGCCATCATAGGACTGTGGATTTTCCATATTCCTTCTGATGTATAAGCCAAAGTCAGGGAGGTTCACATGGTCTAATCATGTAGTCATTAGACTAAAGTGACTTGTTTTCCTGTCGCTGTTTTTCTCAAGAAATCAAATTTTCTGTCTGTGCTGGTTTCAGTTGTAGTAAAGTTAATTTTCTTCACAGCGGCTGGCTGGTATGGGCTATGTTTTGAATTTGTGCTGAACACAGTTGATAATACAGTGATGTTTTAGTTACTGCTGCAGAGGGCTTACACAAAGCCAAGGCTTTGCTGTTTCTACTGTTTCTGTTTTCTGCACACTTGTGAGGAAGTTGGGTGTGTGTGGGAGGAAACCAGTTGTGACAGGTGACCCAAATTGACCAGTGCAGTATTCAGACCATATGACATCATGCTTAGTTTATTAAGCAGAGGGAAGAAAGAGGAAATGGTAACATTTGATGGTGTGTCTCTTCAGAAGCAACCATAATGCATTATGGGACCCTGCCATCTGGAGATGGCTGAAGACCTGCCCTCCCGTCAGCAGCAGTGAATTAATTCCTTGTTTTGCTTTGTGTGTGTGGCCTTTGCTTTCCCCATTAAACTGCCTTTACCTTGAATCCCAAGTTTTCTGAGTTTTACTCTTCGAATTCTCTCCTAATCTTGCTGGTGAAGGAGGAAGAGAACTTTCATGGGACTTGGCTGACAATTGGGATAAAATCAAAACAGTTCTTTTGATGCCTAACTGGGTACACAAAGGGTTCAGGATAACAACAGATTTTATTTGGATTGAATTTATAGCTGCTACTGCTGTTCAGTTAGTAATGAGCAGTGCTTGCCGTGGGGCCCACTCTCCCAGTGGTATAGTAGAGTCCAGTGCTCATTAGTGGCTGCTTTTTACTTTCACTGCTCACTGTAGCGATGTACTGCTGATCACCTCAATGCATTGTGCCTGAGAACATTCTGGTAACAGCCATGGTGATGTTCCTGGGCTGGAAGATGGCCAAGATACTGCTGCTGTTTTCTGTGCTGCTGTACTGAACAAGCTGAAGCTTCTGTCTGAACTCGAGTCGAAGGGGCTGTGAGGTGTGATGAGACCACCATGAAGCAGAGATCCATTTGCAGCTCATGGAGGACCCCATGTCAAAGCAGGTGAATGCCAGAGGGAGAATGTGACATGTGAGATGCCTCTCCTAGAGCAGGTTTGCTGGCAGGACTTGTGACCTCATGGGGAGCCACACTGGAGCAGTTTGTGAAGAGCTACAGCCCATGGGAAGGGTCTGTGTAGAAGTTCAATCGGGGTGTCTCCCATGGGTGGAGCAGTGGAAGCCAAGCTTCCCCGGCAGCCCGTGGTGAGGACCATGATGAAGCAGACTGTTCCCCTGCAGTCGATGGAGGACCAGACATGTACCGCATTAATGGTGGGCTACAGCAGGAACCCCTCTGCAGACAGGCTGGGGACAGGGGGAGAAGCTCATTACCACGTTAAAACAGATGACCTGGCCCAAAAGGACCAAGGCTGGAAATTGTAATGAATATGCCTTTACAGTGTTTATACAGCACCTGAGGCAAGGGGAAGTTTGTGAACTTTTCTCAGACCTTTGAATAAAAATAGTTTGTTTGAAGTATAGCTTTTATTTATTAGTAACTGTTTCTGATAAGCTATTCCTGCAATTATTGGGAGGGGAAATGGATTTTTTTTTTCCTGATTGTTCATTACACAATGAAAGAAGTTATGCTGTGTAAGAAAAATAGATTACATTTTACATCTGTCTAATTAATCTGCTATTTGTTATGGAGTAGGAGACCTTATGTAAAATTCTTCTCAGAAAATCCCCCAGTTTTCTTTGTTGTGGTTATGGAGCAATACTAGACTCTAAAAAGCACACAATTTAATAACAGTACAAAGAGCTGAATGAGGTGCTACTGTCCTTTATGTCATATCTCTGACTGGGAGGGAGAAAGAAACAGGACATGCACAGGACACAGCTAAAATGAAATGTGAAATGCAGCTCCAATACACAACACAGACAGAGCTCTACACAAGTTGGAAAGAGGGGACTTAGGAAGTTCTCTTGATTCATTTGGACTGGAACAGCAAAAAAAACTTTCTTTCTAGAGTTAAGTGAGAACATGTAGAAAAGAACTGGGGAGTAGAAGATAATTAAGCAGAGATACAGAAAGACCTTTGGTAGAGAAACAGAAAACTAATTCTGCTACTTAGCTTAAAAATCTAGTAAAAAGATTGGGAAAACAATAAAAACTGAAAATTTATAATAGCCGTCCATTAACATTATTTACAGAATGGACTTTGGTAATTTCTCTGAGCCACATCTTCAGCCTAAAAGAGCATTGCAGAGAAGAGCTACACCTGGTAAAAGAATTATTGAAACATTGTTTTAAGAGGTGTTTATATAAATTTTGATTTTACTGGAAACAGAGGTAATGAAAAACATAAATAGTAAAAGAAACATATCTCTTGCAATATTTAAACCCAGAAATTTTTATTGAGTCTTTTTAAGACAAAAATTAATTTATCTTTAAAAATTTAAAAACTCAACGTTAGAAATCCTTTTTTGTAACATTGCATTTTTTCAAGATGTATGGACTGAATATCATTTAGTACAGAAACACTGGAAAGGGCAGACTACACTAATCTCTCTGGATCTGTAAATTGAGAATTTTTTGAAAAAAAATTGTACACAACAATGGCTAGCAAAATGAGGGTATAAAAAAATACCAGTTTTGTAGGATTTTTGGTCTTGAGATGTGCTTAATATTTGAAAATAATTTCTGAGGCAATTAACAAATTAACAGCTTATCTGGATTAAAAAAAAAAAAAAAAAAAGAAAAAAGAAAACTCAGAACTCCCAAACTTCAAGTTACTGTCTTACAAAGTGAATTGTTGTACAGCTGCAAAATCAAGTGCCTTAGCTGAGTTAATGATTTTCATTTCTTTTGCATGTGTCAGCATTAATGGAGGCATGCTTCTATAAAGCCTTGCATGTGAACATGGTGCTGAGCAGACTATATTCAGTTCTGTTGAATGCTTTGTGCATTTTTTTTAATAACACACAAAGGGAGACTTCAAATCAGGCTGAACTTCAAGTAAAAAGTTAATGCTATTCTCTTATGGGTTCAACCACCCACTTTGCTTAAGGTCACTAGTTGAGGCTAATGCTGCACAGAGGGGCTGCTGCAAACTTGGCATCTCCTTGATTAGGCTCCCTGCTGATCTAATACACATACCAACTCACTTGCCAAGTCAAATAACACATTTAGTGAATTGGAAATAAGATTTAAGTGAGCCAGCACAATGCGGCTTGCCCTCTCATCTTTTTACCGAATCCTTTTCTTTGTATGCCACACTGTGAAAACTGCTCTTGTTAAAGGACTTAATCTTCATTTTTTTCCTGTAGATTATTTGGAAACAGGTCAATTGAACGTTCGGACTTCTAACTCCTCCTACCAAAGAAAGACATGACTTGTGGCATACTGATTGCATCATTTAATTGAAAGGCTGTTATTATTAAAAAGAAAATATTGTAGTATACAGTTATCTTAGAGTGAAAAAAAAATCTAGGATTAAATGCAACCCCTTTTTAAATAACGTGTTTACTCCTTTGTCTTCAAATCTCTTATATCAAGAGTACTTCACATTAATTGCTGGTGAGTAGTAATTGATGGGGTTGATCATAGTACGTATATTCATCTCTTGTGGCTGTATCACAGTAGTTAATTCTTAAATACAGTAAGATACAATAGAATGACATTTCTATAATGCCTTTCATAAAAGCAAAGTAAATCACTTCACATAGTGCTTGACTTTGAACTATTCCATATTTCAATGAAAAAAAAATCAGGACTGAAGTCAAAGCTTTCAAAGTTTGTTCAGTTTTTTATTAATTTTAGAAGGACAGAAGTTACAGTGTGTATTACAATTTGAGATTTAGCACAGATTTTTCTCATACTTTCATGCCATTTATGCTGTAATAAACTCTAAGCTGTCTCATATCTCCATTTATGGTGTTCAGGACTATGATGCATATTCACGTTCTAATTATCTTCTTATCTCTTATGGTTATACATATCTATGAGCATCTCTTCCTTGTTTAACTCCTGAAATAAGAATTTGCTTCCTGAGGTACTCCTGTTCTTTTCTTTCTTTTTTCCCCATTTTTTTAAACAAATTAAGGGGTATGATAATACAGAGAGGAAAATTGAAAAAAAAACCCTGACATTTACAACATCTCATCAAAGACCAGAGATTTTAAGTACTACATTAAAAAGGAAAAATTTATCTGTGTGACCTACAGCTGCAAGATAAAATGACTCTTTTTCTTCCAGAGTAATGGCCAGTGCACTTAACTTCTAATGAATTCACTTACTACATTTTAATCCCCAGTAAGGGATTTCGAGGTATCAGCAAAACATCTTGGAACATTTTTTTGTGACCATCTGTGAACATTCAGTCTAGCTTTTAAAGCCAAGCATTTGCTGATGTTGTAGCAGACCTTTGGTGGGAGCTCAGACAAATGGGATAGCACAGAGTACCTTTGTCTTGCTAACTCAGTTAAGCAAAGCAGTGAGGAGGAAACTTCTGCTCTCAGATCCTCCTGTGATTCTGCAAAGGATAAGTACAACACATGCCTTCCCTCGCAACTGCATTTCTCCCAAAAAGGAGGAAATGCTAATACTGTCATAAGATCCATGTACTGGGGCTGGAACTGAGTCTGTATCTCTCAGGGAATCATTAACAGCCTGCAGGTCAAGTGGAAAAAAGTGCATAATTACAGAAAAGAGACTTTTCTTTTTGTTGTTTTTCTGAATTATTCACAAGTCAAAGCAATATTTCTCATTCTAAGACCTGATTTTCAATTTCATAGTAGCTTGCCCAACCTAAACCATCAAAGTGGAAAATTGTGTGGTTCAGGCCTCATGCTAATACTTTCTAAGTTTCAGTTAAAGTATTTAGCATTTTCTAAGACCAAACATGAAAAAATGTAGTGCTTTGTCAGTAGCTTAAACATTTAATTAAGAAGATACAGTCTTCATTATTTGAAGAAATAACTTGAAGCATGTTTAAGAACAATCCTGAAATCAGACAGACATATCCAGTTTCTATTAAGAAAATCCTCCAGCAGCAGATCAAGTCATTTTGCATCTGAAAAGATGAGGTAGCACATGTTCAGGTAACAGTTGCTAGAAGTATAGAAAAATCTTGGAGAACTGCATCTGTAACAGTGGAGCCTACAAAGGAAAAACAAGATTTCCTTATTTGTTTCTTCCAAGATTGACTCAGTGGCCCAGTGTTACAGCAGAGTGGAAGCTTCAGACAAAGTTTGTTAAAGAAGCCCGACTGCTGAGTCACAGTGTGCAGAAAGGACACCCATGCTTTCTGAACTCTCTTGGAGAGGAGTGAAGGTAAGGCTGGATCCAAACTTAGTCCCAGGATTTGTCAATGGTGTCTGGAGCCAATTTCTTTCTGTCTCAACAGTGGTTGTCAGAAGCACATGGAGGAGGGGTTGCACATGTGCCACTTGCAGGAGGCAACTACAAGAAGATGGGAGAAAGCCTTGTCTCAGGGGTCACCTTGTCTGGCAACCATTTCAATAGTTCACATGGGATAACAATGCAGCAGACCACCACGGACACTGCACCCTCCAGAGGGGTTCTCCAATCGTACAGAAAAAGGTCTCCATCCATGGACTGCAGTGGAACATTAGACTAGGCCAATGGTGTCCTGTCAACAGGCAGCAGACCTTAGGAGGAAACAGGAGGCATAAAAATAACTGAATCACAAGCTCTGGGGCTCTTTTGGCCTGTGCTTTTTGGGTTTTGTCTTTCTGGGCTTTTGGTCAGCTTTGTGTTGTTGCTCTAGCCTGCTTTTGCCCTCACTTGTCCTCCCTCTTGCGGGTTTCTTGACTAGACACTGGCTGACTCCAAGCCTCCCATTGCCTGTCCTGCCCCCCTGTGTTCCTGACCGACGCCCTGCCTGCTTCATTCCTGCATTCCTGCGTTCCTGCTTCACCAGTCCAGCCTGCCACCATGATCCCCAGTGCCATCCTGCCCGAGTGCCCCCTCCCTCACTCACCTGGTGTCGTGCTGTCCGTGGCCGGGGGAGCCGTGCCTGTGGGGCTGTGCCTGTGGAGCTCTCCCTGTGGAGCTGTGCCTGTGGGGCCATGCCTGGGGAGCCGTGCCTGTGGAGCCGTGCCTGGGGGACCGTGCCTGTGGAGCTGGGCCTGTGGAGCTGTGCCTGTGGAGACGGGCCTGTGGAGCCATGCCTGTGGAGCCGGGCCTGTGGATTCAGGCCTGTGGGGCCGTGCCTGTGGAGCCGTGCCTGGGGGACCGTGCCTGTGGAGCTGGGCCTGTGGAGCTGTGCCTGTGGAGACGGGCCTGTGGAGCCGTGCCTGGGGGACCGTGCCTGTGGAGTCAGGCCTGTGGAGCCGGGCCTGTGGAGCCGTGCCTGTGGAGCCAGGCCTGTGGAGCCGGGCCTGTGGAGCCGGGCCTGTGGGGCCGTGCCTGTGCAGCTGTGCCTGTGCAGCCGTGCCTGTGGAGCCGGGCCTGTGGAGCCGGGCCTGTGGAGCCAGGCCTGTGGAGCTGGGCCTGTGGAGCCGGGCCTGTGGGGCCGTGCCTGTGGAGCCAGGCCTGTGGAGCCGGGCCTGTGGGGCTGTGCCTGTGAAGCCGTGCCTCTCCGAGGGCTGTGCAGGCTCCCCAGCAGCCAGCGGGCACACGCTCCCTGACACTAGGACATCGGCGGCGCTCCCTGAAAACTGTATTTTCTAATCTTCTTTGGATTAGAAAGTAGGGCAACCCCTCTTTGTTACAAAAAAAATGATTCTTAGATAAAATACTATCTTGTTTTACTTAACTTCATCCTAGACCATCTGTTTTAAAAGAACGCCTCGCAGCTCCCCACAGTGGAGTGTGACAAATGGTTTACGTGTAAAGGATTATGGAGATTTAACTGAGCCTTTAGACAACTTTCTCCCATATGATGAAGGACGGCAAACCAGATATATTTCTATAAATTATTTATTATGATAATGGTTAGACAATAGATTCAATCACAAATATTTACCACACAGTATAGGAGCTATAACTACTACAATAGTACAATGCCCTATATAAGGAATATTGAAGCAAGTATTTTAAAGCAATTGTATTAAATCCAGTAAACCCAATTATTAAATAGAGATTGATTAAATAGAGATTGATCACCTATACCAACAACCATGGCGAAGGTCTTTTGCTCAGCCTCCAGAAGTAACCTTGAGCATCATCCCCACCCAGGGGAGGAATCTCCACATATACTCCAAGCAGTCATATGTTAGAAGACTCTTCCATTAAAAAATAAAACTAGGCCATTATAGTTTAAAATGATTCACTGTCAGTCATAAGCCTCCAAGCCAGTTGTGTCAGCTTAGCAGCTTTAGATAAGTTATTAGTAGTGAGACCTGTTTGTTCCTTTATCAGGATACTTTATTTGGTCTACCATACCTTCATCTCAGTCTCCAATTGTTTAACTTCCAGATGGATGTGTCAGACTGGTTTCAGCATTATTCAACACCAAAGCAGAATGATGCTTCTCTCCACTCACTACTGGTTTTGCTAATACGTTATTGTTAGAATGAGTTTATCTCATTCTAGGCAGGGCATCCTGCTAAACCCCTAAATCTATGGGACCTGATGAGTACACCTAAGAATCCTCAGAGCTAGTTGATGTCATTGCAAAACTTCCCTCTGTTTTTGAGCTCTTGGGTATCTGGAGACATCCCAGCTGACTGGAAGCTGGCTAACATTGTCCCAGTTTTCAAGAATGGCAAGCAGGAGGACCCTGGAAACTACAGGCATATCAGTCTCACTTCAGTGCTTGGTAAAGTTATGGAGATTATTCAGGGAGGTATTGAAAGAAGGATAATGCAGTCCTTCATTCAGAGCCAGCAGTACTTCATGAAAGGAAAGTCCTGCTTATCAAACCTGATTTCCTTCTATGACAACATAGTCTACCTAGCTGATTTATGAAAGCCAATAAATATAATTTTTCTGAACTTCAGTAAAACTTTTGATATTGTCTCTCCTATTATTTTTCTGGACAAAACATCTGGCATACATCTCAATACTCATGTCATGTAATGGGTGATCAACTGGCTCATGGATTGGACACAAAGGGTTATAGTGAATGGGGTGGCATCAGACTGATGACCAGTCACCAGTGGGGCTCCACAGGGCTCCATTCTCAGCCCAGTTCTCTTCAACACATTGTTATTAAAAATTTGGACAAAGGACTTGAAGGAATACTCCTCTGTAAGTTTGCTGATGACCATAAACTGGGAGGAGCTGTTGGATCCTCCGAAGGCAGGGAGGCCCTGCAGAGAGACCTCAGCAAATTAGAGGAATGGGCAATCACCAACCACATGAAGTGCATTCAATAGGGAAAATGCCAGATTCTACACCTGGGGTAGGGCAACACTGGATGGATTGACAGACTGGGAATGAGATGCTGGAAAGCAGCACCATGGAAAGGGACCTGGGGGTCCTGGTCAGTGACAAGTTGAACATGAGCCAGCAGTGCCCTGGCAGCCAGGAGGGCCAAGCGTGTCCTGGGGGGCATCAGGCCCAGCATTGCCAGCCAGGCAAGGGAGGGGATTGTCCTGCTCTGCTCTGCTCAGCTCTGGGGCAGACTCATCTTGAATATGTGTGTGGTTTTGGGCACCACAATATAATAGGCAATATGCTATTACAGAGAGTCTAAATGAGTGCTACAAAGATGGTGAACACTCTGGAGGAGAAGCCACCTGAGTCACTTGGTCTGTTCATCCCAGAGATGAGGAGACTGAGGGGAGACCTTATTGCGATCTTCAACATGATCATGAGGGGAAAGAGAGGGCAGGTACTGATCTCTGCTGAACTGTAAGATCAGTGACAAGACTCACTTGTGACTAATGACAAGACTCAAAAAAATTGTCTGAAGTTCAGTCAGGGGAAGTAAAAGGTTTGCATCCAGGGGGTGGATGAGCATTGGAACATGATCACCATGGAAGTGGGGAGTACCAGCACCAACCCTGTCGGAATTCAAGAAGTGTTTGGACAATGCTTTCAGGCCCCCAGGCTGTAATTCTTGGGGTGTCCTATGCAGGACAAGGAGTCAGACTAGATGATCATGACAGATCCAACTCTGCTTATTCTATAGTTCTATGAAATTGTAATGTATAGCAGTTGGTTTGTAGTCCACCTTTTGGTTCATTTCTGAGGTGAAATTCAGATCCCTAGATTTTGAACAAAAAATCCAAATTTCCATTTCTTCTGTGACATTGGAGCATTCACAACTAAAAGCCACCTTGGAAGCAGTGGTTTAAGTCACTTGCTCAGCGTCACATGAAAAGTATTTTGTAGCATCAGACTCAGCTCTGAAGTGTGGCATACATCTTTCTTCTTCCCTGTCCATTTTCCAACCTGTACACGAACTACCACAGAGACCCTAAGTGAACCACATTTGTTTGTGAAGTGATACTTTTCTCATACCTGGTAACATCATCTCTTCTCCTTCCTTCTGAGCCTGAGTGAGAGCCAGCAGTGTGCCCAGGTGGCCAAGAAGGCCAATGGCATCCTGGCCTGTATCAGGAACAGTGTGGCCAGCAGGAGCAGGGAACTCAATCTTCCCCTGCTCTCGGCACTGGCGTGACCGCACCTTGAGGCTGCGCCCATTCCTGTGCTCCTCAGTTTGGGAAGGATGCTGAGGTGCTGGAGCGTGTCCTGGGAAGGGCAGCAGAGCTGGTGAAGGCTCTGGAGCACAAGTCCTGAGGAGCAGCTGAGGGAGTGGAGGTCTTTGGCCTGGAGAAATGGAGGCTCAGGTTGTACCACCAGCTGTCACTCCCTACAACTGCCTGAAAGGAGGGCGTAGCAGATAGAGGTCAGTCTCTTCTCCTGGACAGCCACTGACAGGACAAGAGGACACAGTCTTAAGCTGCAGCAGAGAAGTTTAAGACTGGACATTAGGAAGCATTTCTTTGCAGAAAGCGATGGGTCATTGGAATCGCCTGCCCAGGGAGGTGGTGGAGTCCCCCTGGAGTCACCATCCCTGGAGGTGTTAAAGAAAAGACTGGGTGTTGAACTTAGTGCCATGGTCTAGTTGACAGGATGGTGCTAGGTCATAGGTTGGACTTGCTGATGGTCAAGATCTTTTCCAACCTAAATGATTGTGATTCTGTGAAATTTTCACAGGGAAGTAAAATATTTATTCACTACTAAATAACTATAGTAAACATGGATCACAATTCCCCTTGTTTAAGAACTTACAGCATGTTCTTAACTTTTTGGTATTTAAGCTTGTAAAGTTTACCAGGTTTTTTAAAAATTTCCTATGCTCTGTAGAATGTATTTATGATTCATTCAGACAGATACAATACTTCATATTATGTTTATGTAAATAAATTACAGGAAAGAAAATATTACAGTTTACATTTTCTGTGACTCTGTCACACTATCAACTCATAGGTTTAATCCTTCAGTGCTTTTGAGAATCTGTATATATATATATGTTTGTGTCTTTTTTCTTTAGATAAATGTTAATCCATTTTTGTGCTCCTCTATGTGGATATATTTGCCCATTATTTTTACTTCATCACACAGCTATGAAGCCCAGAGTCATTAACAGCTAACCCTTCATGGAGAAAGCAAAGTTGAAGAGTTTGCAAGGTACATGGGAGTGACTGGCCAAAATGTTCAAGTTTTGCATTAATTTATATCTTGTTTGTTCTGTAATGCCATCCCACAGCACAGCTAACCCAGCCATAATGTGTTAGGGCAGTGAGATATTTTCACCTTGCTGTTCTCTGCCAGCAGAGCAGTGTATTAATTCTTCTCCAATTGGTGCAATTTTTCCACCTTTATGAATTTCCTTTTGTCTTGCAACTCTGTGTAATGACTCCTACCACATTAAGATCCTAAGATTACAAAACAGACAAGTTTTAATATGTATGATTCTAAAAGGACAGCATGTGAGCTGGGGGCAGCTGATGTGCAAGAAGCTTTTGATGAGACTTGTATATGAAGTAAAAAGATATTGGTACTGGTAGATCATGACTTTGTATTTTTCAGATTTGGATCATTTAATTCCACCTGCTAAAATACCCACAGTACTTTTCATCAGACTGCTGGTACTTCTTTTTTTCACTATGCATCTCCTTGCTGTACATACAGCTGCCATAGATTCTGACTAATGATTTACAGAGCATTTCTGGTATGGTGGTAAATAGAGATGCAGACTACTCTGTACACAGTACTAATGGTACAGACAATAATGTGGGTTGTGTTCAAACCAAAACCAGTTACACAAGAGATCATCAATTTGTTTTTCCCACTAAATTACCCATTTGTGTGATTTTCCTTTTATTATAGGCAGATTATTTAAAATTTCCTTTATAATTTACTTCTGAATTCCATGCAAAAATATGAAATGGCACAAAATTTTACACATGCATAAAACATTCTGATGTAATTATTCTTTTGCCTCTGACTAAAAGGTATTTTAGATCCCTAGCTTGCACTCTAATAATTTTGATGTTTATAAATACCACTGTCAGCTGCCTAAATTAATACTTTTATGAAGAACCAAGAAGAAAACCAATACCAATTTCTATGTGACTTGTGTGAAAAGACTTCATTAGCTCAGAAATGGGCAACTTAAATCTCAATAAATCCTCGGTGGTGTATTAAATTGGACCTATTTCTTGTATAAGAGATGCAGTCCTTAAATTCACAGTAGATATTTACTGCGGTAAATAGGTATTTAGATAGTAGGTATTTAGATCTAAGTAGAAAATAATTGTTTCTAAATAAATTTGACCCTTTTTCAAGCCATCATTTTTCTCCATTAGGTACTTGTTGCAATATTGTAACAGCCAAATATTTTCAAAATAAAGGGACTATACTTTGATAGGAAATTGATATCCTGTGGTGAAGCCTAAAAAGACAGTATGAGTAAAGTAGTTTCAATGTGTGGTTCCACTGCACCAAAATCTAAGAAAAGTGTAATAGATCATATAGTCTCAATATATGCCTACTGTCTTGTCCTTGTGAAATGTATGTATCCATATCTAAGTCCATATAGACTGTAGTATTACTGAAAAAAAGCCAAGGCTCTTAGATCTTTACAATGTTTTTGAAACAATAATAATGGGATTTTTTTAAAGATAGCTTATTTTAATTGGGTCGTCTGTTTGGGTCTTTAAGGGTTTTCTGTGTTACTCTACACAACAAAAAATAATGATAGCTAGTAAAAGTAGTACAGGGCTGGAATTGATAATTAGTTCTGACAATTTGCTATAATGCAGTTATTTTTCCACTCCTGAAAAAGTCAATCATGCATCAATACAACACACTTTCCATCTCTAAAACAAAGTGTATTCAACTATTTGCAGCAACCTACTGGATTACAGATAATATTCTTTAACCTGCTGCAAAATTTGAATGCTTATCTTGATTAGTAGTGTGATTTAGGTCTGTATTGATACATTTTCACCTAAAAAATGCCATTGTTAAAATAAAAAGCCTGGTAGTTTAATCATATAATCTTAATAGTTGACCGAATACTTCACACAGTACAGTATGCAGTTAAAAGGATGAAATTTGCTGGATTGACAAGTAAAGCTGAAGTGTTTATTCCCAGTGGGACTGTAAACTGAGGTCAGTTTTTCTGTTCTGTTTTTCCACTGTAGCCAGAACATTTGCACATTATGTTTGGAAAGAACATTAGCACATTATATTTGGAAAGAAGAAAACAAGATAGGTGTGTGTCTCCACAGAAAAAAGTAGGTAGAAGAACAACTTCCAGATTTGTTTATCATATTTTCCATACTGTGACAGATTGTATGTTAAGTAACGTAAAATAAATTTTAAAATGTATTGTGGGAGAATGTTAAGTTCAAACCTCACTATAAAAATTTCATTTACTCTCAGGATAAAAATTCTCACTTAAAATAAATATTTCAATACATTTAAATATTACATATTTTACTATTCTGCTCCTCTGTAACAGTTAATTTTTCCCTGTTCAAGATACTTCTTTTACACTAAATTAGGAGCAAAGAAAATGCAGAGGTATAAAAGTTCTCCTTTTTCAAGAGTTTCCCACAATATAGATCTATAATCACACTAAGAAAACAAACAAAAACCCCAACTACGAAACATGAAAACAACCACCTACACTCAAATAACAAGAGATATGGGAACAGTTCTGTGGCAATCTAATTCCTCAGCACCTTGTCTTCTGAAGTCAGCATTCTTTTCTGATATACAGGGAATATAAAAAAATTGCAAAGGAAAATTTGGGATTCTAAACATAAAAACAAAGTGGAACATAAAATGCAGGATTATAACTTACTGTATTTACTTACTGTCACAGTGAATTGTGCATTTGCCTTTGATTCTCATACAGGAGACGGAAAATTCTGTAAAAACTGTCAGTAGACAAAATCATAAGAAAATATTTTTAGAAGGCTTGTAGTTCTGAACTTTTATGACAGTAATTTTAAGCTTTTCCAACACTTACTTTTTATAGCAGTTTACTGACATAAGAAATACTGTCGGAAGTTGCCAACAGAAGATAATTAGTCCAGTAGATATGTAACTTTATTTAAGAGGAACAGAAGCTCTGTACTACTTCCTAAATAACTTGTTTTGGAATGTTGTTTAAATTCCATTTGATCGTTTTACATTTATTTGATTTGTGCTCTCTCACTATGCCTTCTAACACATACATGCAACAATATTGAACTCATTTCCATTTTTACAACACTGTGAAATTGTTCCTGCCTTTTCTTATTCATCTGAGTTGATGGACTAATTAGAAGCAGTCAAGGTTATATCTAGATGTTTCAATAAAAAATATTTCTAATTGCCCCAAAACTGAGAATAATTCAACTACAAATCATTTCAGATTGATACATTCCTTTCTTCTTAACAAAGGATTATGTTGATGGATTTCAGGTAATGGAACTGGGTGGCTTAAGAGGGGCATTAAAACATCTTTACAGCTTTAACTAATGTGATTAAGTTTTATAAAGTTTGTTTTTCTTCTTAAAATCTTGTAGAGGTCAAGTACTTATATGATTCCCTTGGAGCAGTGGTTGAGAAGTTGGATGAAATGACAGTAGGCATCACTTGAAATGTGTTCATTACTTCTAAAAAGACTTGAAGAAGTTATTTTCCACTTGACACAACTTTAGTTAATAAACGGGGGGGGGGGGGGGGGGGAAGCATAATGTTTTTAATGTTCTTCATGTCCTTAATTAGCAATTTTTTCTACAGGATCTCTTCTTAGTTAACACCCTGTTATTGATTCACACTTCCATGGTCATTACTGAATAGATAGTCAGGGTTAACAAATATTTTGAAGTTGACTTGATGAGTTCAAATCTTTGCGCTGTCAGTAATGTGAACTGAACTACATGCTCACTGAGCTTGTAGAAAAATGTATCATCATCATCAACTACAACAAGAGAGGGGAGCTTTATTTTTTTTTGAGATTTCCTCTACTTTCCTATTAGGAAAGTGTGATGGTTAACAGCTTTTCATTGCTTATTTTAACAGTTTCATGGGCCTGCATAGTCTACAAAATCAAAATAGTAATTCATATTAGAAATACAGTAATTTAGTTTAAAATGTTGCTAAAATATGTTTATTATTGGAAATCTGGTGCTTGACACAGCAGGTAAAGTGACAAGTGATGATTCAGTGAACAAATAAATTACACCATGTCATGAAATATATTTTAGAATATAAGTGGTATTAATAACACCCTTGAGAACACCCATGCCAGTAGTGGACAGATTCTTAATTCCATTTTTAAAGGTGGATTGCCCATTACTGACACAATTTTCGCTTCAGTGACCCTGGGATGGTGTCAGCCAGGAGCAGTGGCTAAATAGAAGGACAGGCACAATTGGGTTACCTGAAACAGAACTTTATTAAGAAGAAAATAAAAAAGAGGGAAACCAAGCACAGTATGGGGCTAACCACAAAAGGCCAGGAACAGAGGTGGTACAACATTATATACATGGAAGATTTAAGGGTGGATCTGAGGGCAGGGATCCAGTTATAAACTGGGATTAGGAATATGTGAAACAAGGCAGCAAATAATAACCAATCAGGAGGGGAGAGCTGGGGAACATTCTATAAACATAATCTTGTAGGGATAGCTTTATCAACACGTTAACTCCCATGGGGCAGCTGTTCTTTAGCTTGCCCTATCGAAACAAGCTGTTCTCCCTCCCAGGGTCTCCCTTCCTAGGGCCTGATCTAAAGCCTGCTGCATGGTCAGCCAAGGCCAGCTCCTCACTAGACCCTGGGGGATCCACTCCAGCAATTACCACCCCTGAATCAGGCTATACACTGAAAGAAGAGGGGTTCGCAGAACTCTGCAAGTTTCACAAATGCAAGTATGTTCAGTGTTTGTGATTGATCGGTGGGATTTGGTCCACATTTGTTTGTTTACTGTCATGTAAATTATGAGATATTTAGGGTTTTTTGGATTACACTTTTAAGGAGTGTAATTTTTACAAATGAATGAGCATATATTGATAAAAATACTTGCCATGACACAATTAAGTGCTGATTTTAAATGCTTAGAGCCAGGGATGGTATTTTTTAAATCTGGTGGTGATCGGCACAAATGAAAGCCACAATAAAGTTCATAGAAGCAGATGTCAAAACATCAGGAGCTCACTCTGCAGAGAAACTACAGTCTCTCTGCCATAACCACATGACAAGGGGTGGTAAAGATTTTTTAATGCATGAGTTGTCAGGGTGCAAGACTGCTCTGACACAGACGCCTTGTGGGAGGGCCTCAAGCAGTGATGTAGCTATCCCCTAGTACTGCAATCATGTTACATTCCTGTGCTCACTTTCAAGTCTACTCTACAGAATCAGTGTGAAAAAAAAAAAAAAAAAAACAACACGGAACAAAACCACAGAGGAAAGAGAACTCAGCAGCCCTTAATAAATATTAAAATAAAATTAAAATTCAATATCCTGAAGTTTTAAAAAGTTTAGGAAAAGAGCACAAACATTAAACAATACCAGACTTTCTTCTCACAAACTTTTCCAAGTTCATTATTGAAGCCCATTTTATTTGTGAACTATTTGAAAATATTAAGCAATTAACTAGATTTTATTAACTTTTGAAAACATTGAATTGATGGAGCAAATATAGACACAATTTCATTCCTTCTTTAACTCTTGAAATATCCTGTCAAATTCCAAAGATATTTTTTATCACAATGGCATGATAATTTTCATTGACAAATTATTGTGGTTAAAACCAGTATTAAAATGTTATTAATAATACTAATATTAGTATGTAGGTACAACTCATTTTTTAGAGATTATTTGTTTGCCTTCTGAACAAGGAGCACAATAAAATACAGCATGTGCTGGTAATGCATAATTCTTAAAGTTGTTGTGCCATGGTAAGAGTGGCCATTACACCTATTAATACAATTAAACAATTTTTAGTGTCTGCTCACTGTTAATGAATTCTCCCTTGAACTTCGAGAATTTTTATCTTGCAGTATTCGCAATCAGAAGGTCAAAACTGATTGATTGGTTTGGTGTGGAACCAGATATTTTGTCTGCCTTCTTTAAAAATCAGAACAATAATTTTTTAAAATCAAAATTAAAAGTATAGATTTCATTTTCTTCTATACAAGGTCCATTTAGAAACCAGATCTTTCATTAGTATTCAGGGTTATGTCTTGGAGCACAGCATCAAACAGTTTAAGGGCAGTATTATGGATTAGAAAGTATGAAAAATGTGGTGTAAAAACTTGATGGCATTCAGAAATAACTATCTAAATTGCATTTTAATTTTTCTTTTTTGTTGTCCAATGTCTCAGGCTAAAGAATTCAGTTTATGCAGTTTAAACAAAATCATTATCAAAGTGATTTATTGGTTTATTAACAACACTTAATTCACATGCAATCATTAATTATGCATTTATTGTCAATGTCAATAAAAGAAAAAAAATTCTTCTAAGGGAAAATGGCAATAGTAGTAGAGGAAAAAATATTTTTTCCCAAACAAGCAGTTTGACATAAGCCTTTCTTGTTAATTTGTTATTAGTGCAATTTTCTAAATTGTATCCAGATTTTGGGGTTTTTGTTTTGTTTGTGGCGAGTTTTCTCTTGAAACATTTTCATTCCCCCAGTCCATTACAAATACAGAAAACCTAGGAAGTCACTGTGTAAAAAGTGTGTTTCCCCCATACACCCACTAATTCTTGTTGCTGCATTTGTTTTTTTTTTACTTTTTCTTTTGTGGGGGATCAAAGTTTTTCAGTTCAAGTAAATTGAAAGAGCTAATAAAACTAAAGAGCTAATAAAAAAATTACATATTGTAAGTAAGTTATTTGCTTTCCGTTTTGGTCTGAACAAAAATCTTATTGTATTTAAGAAGCGCTGGTTTATTAAATAAATATGGTTTGTTGAAGGAAAAGCTAATTTTCAATTATATGTAAAAGTAAAATTAATATATCTACTCATGAGGTAATTGCTTTCTTGTAGTATCTTATTAGGTGTTTAATAAGGGAGTTTTAAAACATAGCGAAACCTTCTGCTGGCAAAGACATTTCCATTGCATGGAAATAGTGTTGGTGTAAGTCTTCAAAATACACCTTTTAAAAGCCTTGACTTTGTTTTGTTATACTCTTTTTTGCCAAGTCTGATTCTGAAGTGAAGAGGTAAGAGAAAACAAATGAGGTAGTCAAGAGAGTTTACGCTCATTTAGAAACTTAGGGTCACTCAATTTTCATCAGAGTAAAGCATTTCCAGGAGTATATTAAATGTCTTTGTTCTGATCACAGGCTTAAACTCAGGATTAAGACAAGCACATGGAAAGTATAAAACTTCTAGTAATAATTCTGGATCCTAGTTAAATGCATCTTGTTGTGCTGCAAACATGTTCTCCCATCTTACCATGTGCCTTTTCATTTTTATCTGAAAATCAGCCATCTCATTGTAATGGTCAAACCAGACAAGTATTGCTATCTTTGCTTTATTATTTCTATCTAAGGAATTCATGCTTATGATCCATTTTGACTTTATATAGCATCTTTGTACCAATTAAATTCACTTCAAACTAAAGTTATTGTACTTGACTGCATAAATGTGCCTTAATTACATGAATAGAACTATAGCCAGATCCCTGAATCAGTGCGAATTAAAACATCATTCTGCAGCCAAACAGAAACATGTTCCCAATCACTGCACTTGAATTACTGTTATATAGCTTGGGGCTTGTATTAAAATCACTGAATAATTGCAATCAGATTATTATAATCAAGTACAGGAGTAGTAATTACAGGTTACAGTCATTTTAAGCTGCCCTAAAAGTCCCATATACTGATCATATGCATATTAAAAGTTTATGTTAGTGATAAAATTAATGAACAGCATTGTAAGTGCCTGTCTGTGAGATAGGTGTCACATATTTTACCATACAGAGAGTTGACTTTGCAATGCAAGGACACTCAGCCTATTTATATTCTTTTTTTGTGTGTTCTCACCAGAAAGTTATCAAAAAGGATGGGGGGAAAATCCTCCATCTATTTGCAGCATAATCTGCTGCTTTACTCCGTCCAATTTTTTTTACAAAAGAATGTTGCCATTTGTCATTGTAAGATTTCACCAGGAGCATTGTTTGTATCTATTTATTACACTCACTATTAAGACAGTATTAACCCATGAGAATTGAGCAAAAGACAGAAAGAATATGAAACTTTGTCAGTATTTAGACATTAGAGATATAAACATGAAGATTTATTTCTGGTGGCTATTGGAGGAGAACATAGAGTAGAAATTAATTTAGGATACGAAGAATAAGTATTAAAACTTTTCCAACCTGCTTCATGTCTTTTCTTTGAAGAAGGAAGTAAATAGGTGCTTCTTATTTCTTGAGAACTTCATTAAAAAAAGAAATCCATGCCATATTAATATTCTGATTGAAAGAGAAAAAGAAAAAAAAGGACAAAAATCTTTCTATTTTAACTATAATCATCTTGGTTTTTAAATCAAATAATGAATATGAAATAAGAGATAAGAATGGTATGGTGATGGTAGGAGTCTAAAATTAGACCTGAAATAATCATGCGGCCTCTTATTGCAGAGTAATATCTTATGAACATGCATACTAAGCACAAAATCATTTAATTATGGCTGTACAAGAGAAAGGAAACATAAGTGCAAGAGGAAGGCTAGCAGGAGCAAACACAGTGAACATGCAGAGGGACCATGTGAAGAAACATGATGTTGCAGGTTTCATATCACATCAAGGTGTCAAGGGGCACTTTCTCAGGGCCTTTATTCAGACAGTTAGCAGGGGATTAATGTAAGGCAATTAATTTGTGAATGAATAAGAAAAATTTGCAAAGATGGATAACCAGACTATTCCTTTTGTTGTTTCAGACTTCTTCTAGCCGCCACAACAGCTAGCATAAGCCAGAAAAAAAGGCTAGCCAAACACTCAGATGCTGCTGTTGGAAAATTACATGCTATGTATCAGTATCTGGGTTGCAGAGAAGCCAAGTTCACCCTTTGGCTACCCAGAGTGGTTGGCTCAAGATGCTGAACAAGGCAAAAAGGGAGTAAGCAACATGAACGGGGTTGAAACACAGGTCCTAGAAGAAGGAGGCTTGGTGCAATAGGATATCAAAATCTCAGGATCTGCCAGTGAGCTTTAGAGCTTATAAAATATCTGCTGTAATTTATGAACACGATTTTTATAAATTCACTTCACAAAAAATAGATACCTGGCCAATTAATGAGGTGCGACATCTTCAATGAGATCCAACCGTGTTATCTTCTGAGAGCTCAGAAGAGGTTCAGGAGTCTGGAAAGCCTGATTCTCACTGTTACAGTATTGTGTTGAGCTTCTTAGAGTGAACAGGTTGGCTTGGGTGCTAGGAAGGATGACTCTTCTAACCAGTGTGTAATGAGAGGACTTAGATAAATGCATACACTTCAGATAATTCTTCTTTAAAAAATGGTGGCTAGCAAATACTTTATGATGGTTTACAATATCACCATTAATGAAACATATCTCAGTAAAAAGGACAGATGCATGGATTTTCACTTGCGAAGCATAATAAGGTCAATTATTTCCAAAAAATTGCTGACATGTACTTCACCTCATCCCCATAACACACATTAAAGTATTATGTTTTTCTCTGAGAAACTCACTTAGGACAAATTATGACTGTAAAAACACTGCATGGGAAAAAAAAGAAAGGATAAACCTAAAAGTTTAAACGGCCTGCTGAGGTCAGGAACATTCCCACAGTGTAAATAATTGTGGCTTTATTGGTATTGAAGTGTATCTACAGCTGCAAGAAAAAGTATTGCTCTCTTCTCAAGCAGCACGAATAGCCCTTCTGGCCTCTCTTGTTCCATCTTGTGGATTGACAAGTCAGTGCATTTTGAAATATTTTTAGCAAGAACATGGCACTTACAGGGTTTAGATCTGACACATCACAACTACAGTTAAGAGTGAAGTCTGAAGGACTTCATATAACATGGACTATTCTGTTCCCAAAGTTAGTTTATTTGTTCAAAATACTTCAGTGCCTTTCTGTTAGGAGACTTGCTGGATTTGGAGAACTATGTGGAGAACCATGGAGAGGTGATAGGTGTTTAATGAGCAGCAGTTGTGACTGGAGTGCAGGGCATTCGTCATGAGGAACACCCTACTCGCTGTATGACTGGTCCTGTGAATATGAGCTAGTAGAGATATGAAAGTTTCTAGTAACAAGAAGGAATTTTTCCTTTTCTCTCTTACATATTTGCTTTTAAAAGCCTGTGTTTTGCAGCATTTGGGGAAATTCATAAAAACAGAATTTTGATAAGCAAACTGTTGAATGAGAAAAATTCACTGATAGATACTGGGTAGATAATAACTCCAGTATTGCCTACAGAACTTAAAAAAAAATTATTAATTTCTTCTTCTCTAACACACACTTTGAAGGTATTCACCATCCTTTAAATATTCCTTTAACACCACATTCAAGACTTCGGACCAGATATATTTTTAAGATTTCTTGCAACAATCAAGGCACGGACTCAGACCAGCAGGGATACTGAGACGTTTATTCAGAGAAGCGAGCTGGTTTTATACACTTCTTCAGGACTCAGTATTTCCTGGTGTGGCGTTTTTCACTAAGCGACCGTACCACACATTGCCATGTCAGCAACACGCTTTCTTAATGTCCTTATAGGGGTGGCCACACGCTGTTCAGGTGTCTGGCAGGTTCTGGCAGGCTCCTGTCCGAAGGGCATCCGCCGTGTGGCACGTCCACTCACGCGGGGACAAGCTGCTCTGCTGCTATGGCGCTCCGCAGCCATGTTCTGCACCCTGCAACCCAATCATATCTCATCTCTCTCTACAATTTCTTTGTTATTTTCAGTGCCCTACAGCTTTCCATAGGTGAAAGGAAAGGGCAGATTTCATCCAAGTGGAATCTCATATGAGGAAAATTTAGGTAAATAAATTTTTTCTGATCTTTGTGATTCTGTATGTAACATAGAATGTTCCTAAAATTGCAGCATCTAAGCTTAACTTTTGTCATGTGAAAAAAAACAGCTAGAAAAGCACAAAACTAATATGACTCTTCAGTCTGAAATGGTTTTACATCTCTGTCAGTCAGAGGTGAACTTTGTGGTCCACTGAGAAGAATTTTCTGTACCATCCTTCCAGATGTCTGCACAGCAATGTCCCTTTTCTTTACACATTTCCTTAAGTAGTCACAGGGTATTTTTGTACTTTTAGACAGAAAAGCATGGTGAAAAACATACAAGGGACAATTGTTTTCAGATGCAAGAAAAAAAATTACTCCAATTAACCAATTCAAAACATGCTGATTAGAGACAAATCTCTCTGATGCTGGTTTGGATTTTTTTAGAACAAATTAGAAGGTAAATGTCCCATAATTAATTCCCGCTAGTGAAATGCGTATCTAAGGAATTGTTCTATACACACCTTCCTGGGAATCATTGATTGGTACTGAGCCAACATTGCAAGGTTACTTTATATTATACTTGTGTGTTTAGGAGTTGCTGTTTCGGTAAATGCACCACAATAACCCAAATCAGCTGGTTCTGCATTTATAATAAAATTAAGCACAGTTTCACTGGAATTGCAAAGGAATTTGAGCTTCCAAAATTGCATTGCATTATGCTTCATGAGAAAACAGCCTTCAATGCCTTGCCACTTGAATTTTAGAAAAATGTCCTCATGCAGTCCCTCTTCAAATTAGCTGGATTTGGAGGAGTAGGCTCAGTTTGATCAAATTATGACATCAAGTTGTGTTGACAACACAGAAGTTTCCACTAGTGTTTGTAGAATCTTTAACTTAATGAATCTTATAGAACTAAAATGTGTTAAATTCAAAGTGTGATGTACAGAGAAGACAAAAGTATCAGAAGTTTCTGGTCCTGGAAGTAGATTGCATCTATTCTACTCACTCTGGGGCTACTCAGTCTGCCATTAATGTCTGCTCTTGATTAGAGATGGAATTTCTTTGGTTTTAGAAAAACAATTTAGACCTTGTTTATATCTATAATGCCATTACTTACTCTGAGAAAGGCTTTTTAACCAAGTAGTAGACAAAATCTTGAATATTAGCATGCAATGTAGTGACATAATTTTGCTGAAAGTTACATCAGTGATCCTACAAGAATACTGAGGGTTTATCACCTTGTGATATACCTTAACCAATTACATGGCAGTGCTCTACATTGTACAGCTTTCAATTTAACACTGAATAGTTAAACCAAATTAAATTAATATTACTTATTTTTTCAGATGTGTACATAAATAGCTTTCCTTTAGGCCTACCGCCTATGCAGTAGTAGTTGTTCATGGACCATTATGCAAACAGGATGCAATGGAAGTTAAAGATTCAAAACTGTAAGACTAATAGAAATTATGTGAATGGTCTGAGGATAACTCTGGTGAATCCCAGCATTTAGAAGAATGAAAAATACTCTTAAGTTCCCTTAAAGCTAGCATGGTAAGTATGTTATTCAAGGTTAATGTCTCCACAGTCTCCCTCCTGGCTCCAAGCCACTATGCCAGCTGTGTTGCAGATGTGTGAGGTTACCTGTGGACCCACAAAAAACAGTGGAGTTGTTCCACTGCTACATTGAGCTTTAGCTCTCAGCCAGTGAGATCCTCAGAAACCGAGTTCAGAAAATGTTAGCATTCCCGTGGATGGGCATGTTCCAATATGGTACTTGGCTTCACAGCAGGTGAACAACTCCTTTGTCTCTATCAAAGTCTGGTTTGAGGAGAGGTTCTACTAATCAGGTTTGTCCATTATGTCTGCACTAGTGCATAACATTTGAAATACAAGACTTCCTCCATTCCTCTGGAGACTGAGTCTCTGTTTCCTCCATAGAGCTGTAAAAATTATAGAACTTCAGTGAATTCACCCAATAATTGAGGCTGGAGGGGCATGATCCTCTGATTTAGGGATTACCTCTAAATCTTAGTAAATCTGAATTTTAGTTAGTTTGATTACTTCATTCTGCCCTCAAGTCTTTCAGGCTTACTGTTTTAACCTTGCTTACGTTCCCCATAAACTTCAGGATTTTGATTATTACCCTGTTGATAGTGGTAGTGTTTTAGAGGAAATTTAACAACAATTTTCAAGTTTTTACTGCAAATTACTAAATATGAGCAAAGATAGGATGCTTTCCTCACAGTAAATTCTTGCCCACAGCAGCACAATAAGTGTATGTTAAACTCTTTCCAACATGAAGCTCATGAAAACAGACAACATAAGTCAGCTTGTGGTCAACTCCTTTTATTGGTGCTCAAAAATTCCAAGATGAAATATCCACATTTATAGTTTTGAAGACTTCATTGGCACCTTCCTTCACCTTTCTTAATTTTCCACTAATATATAGCTGTCAGATATTGTATCTTAATAATGAGAACATAGTATTGGATTTATGAATTGTTGATAATGCTCCAGTACAATCTGGTGTAGCAGAAGTGCTCTACCATTTAAATCATATTCAAATGTATATTAGTAACAGTAGGCCTAAACAATCAAGTTTCTCTAAAACAGAAAATTTCCCCCAGTTTCTGTGTGTTGGAATTATGATGATCATTCTGCTTTCAAAACAGGAATTGCAAAAATAACAAATAAACTTTTTTATTCTCTCTGACATCAAAAACCATACCACACAAACAGACCTTTAGAAGGGGTCTAATTTAGATTTCACCAGCATTCTCCTGATAGACGATGATGATAAATTGTTATCTTAAATATAATGTGTCATTTAGTACAACAATAAAATCGAATGAGAATCAAGTCTGCCACTCAACAGAATGATGGGGGAGGAATGGAAGAGGAATAGCAGAATAAATAACTAGAGTTTGGTGGAGATATTAAAAAATACCAATTATGTATTTCTAGTGACTTGAGTCTTTTAATGTTTCACCATGTTCTCAATCCAGCAAAAGTATCTAAAACTAGCAAAATCATTTCAAAGATATGGTATAAAAAATCAAGCAGAAAAACTTGACAGAGCAAGGCTCCCGATGAAGCTGTATACTATTGATTAACACTACTTTTTGAAATGTTAATTAGTTTTACGCTTAGCGGCTTGTCATTGTCTAAAAGGGCATAGGAACAAACCTTTCAGAGTGAAGGCTGAGAAGTTTTTAACTCTTTCATGAGAGGAATTGGTGCACATTCCTTTGCTTTCAATAGCATCAGGAGCAGACAAGAATTAATTAGCTTTGGTGATCAGTAAGATAAAAGAACGTATCTGAATTAGTTAGCAATGACAAGAGGGTGAAAGAAGTATGAAGTAAATTAAGATGTACAGAGCAGTTACTGTCCATGGGGTAACTTGATCCTCTTTATCAGGACAGACAACTTAGCCAAAATATGGAATTATTTCCTCATAAGAATGATGTCTGTCAATGTTTGCAATTGCTTTATTCATTTAAGTGCAAGTTGATGGTGTGTTGAAGACTGTAATGTATGGAAAATTGAAGGAAATCTAAGGAATGAGATAATGATGATGTAAGAATATGTTTTTTTCATGATGCACTTTAATTTGAGTCATTACCTTGAAATCTTTGAAGAAATGGGGGGAGCAAGGGTGTAAATACATTTTCCTCACGTTTTTCTGTGCTTCTAATGAACTAAAATCTGGAACAAAATAAAAGAATTTCTAACTTGGTAACTCCTCCTGTGCATCATACATTGACCACAAATTTACCTGATAATGCCTCAAATATTAAGCTAGAAATTTAGAAGCCTGACATGAAAAATCAAAGTACAGGGACTTATCACATCCAGTGATCAGCACATCCAGTGACTTATCACATCCAGTGACCAGCAGAATTTAAAGCTGTTCTACCTCCACTCCTCAAAAGTCATATCCCTGTAGCAGGGAGACCAGGCTCTGTTGCTCCCTGTTTAGAATTTGTTTCAGCAGGCTCAGTTCTCCAAGCCCGCAAGTACAGCAAAATTCTTGCATGCTAAGATCATGTACACATTTTCAATTACCAGAGAAGTTTAAAAATGTGATGCTAAATTTGAATTAGACAAACCCATAAGCACTCTATTTGGGTTTCAGATTGGCCACAAAGCTCAGAGAACTTGGCAAAGCAGAGGCACTTCCCACTATCTGTGCTAAGGGAGTGGTATCTTGTCATGAGGAAATAGTCTTGGCTTGTCCCTGTAGTTTGCTGAACACCTTTCCATATTATTGTAATTTGTGGCATTTGACAAATTTAAGCAAAAATAGAAATTATTTTACTGGTTCAAGTTTCTGTGGGAAGGCTTCAACCGTTTCATTTTGCAGACAGGCCAAAATTGTTTCCAAATGCAGAATTTGTGATGTAGAGGATTTTCTTTTTCCCCTCAAGGGGGATTCTCTGGTAGTGGTTACTCTGTGGAAAACATTATCTATCCTGTGAAATATTTTACTTCTTTTTGTCATGTGTCTTTTTCCCTCTTCCCATGAGGTTCTGAAATTAGTACATTCCAAGTGAACTTTGGCTAAATTTAAAAGGCTTAACTATGAAACATGATAAATTGGAAAATCCCTTCATATCAATACATAATTTTCCCAGAAGAAGTTGGCTTGTATGACATGTAAATCAAAATCTGGAGATGACTCTATTTTATTGGAAAAAAAGCAAACAACTTTATTATGTCCATAACATGTCTTTATTCTGTTCCATGTATGTTTTCAAGAGAAAAAAAAAAACTGGAAATGTTTTTAGAAACTACATAAGCTGTATTACCTATGCACAATGTAGATATAATACTACAGTGATCAGCAACTATAATGTAAAAGGTAACTTGTGAGAGTTTTTTATGCTTCTCAGTACTATAAAGGAGTGTGAGTGGATTTTAAACATTTTGATTAGCACCACCAAGATTTTAACGCTTTATTTGAACAGTTTGCTATAGGGCAAACACATTTGGTAGACAAGTAAAATGAAAGCATGGGCATCAGGTTCCCTGTTTTCTATTAAGTAATGTTGCGAAGTAAGCAGAAGTTGGATTCAGATATCAGATAATTATCTCCACACTATGTGTCACAGTAAATAATTTTAATTGGGTTAACTTCAGGGACCATTACTGGCCTAATTAGAAACATGAAAAGGCTACAAGTATTAGAAAATATCCTGAAGGAATGAGAACATTAGCAATTCTGTCAAGCCATTTTTAAAATAGTACACAGTAGCAGTCACATTTCACTAAAATGCAGCTTACTTGAAAGGTGATTTTTAGGAAAATGGTACTTGTGCTTTTGTAACATGATGGGCAACCATGGAGAATTTGTAGTGCTTGACATATACATATGTCAAGCATATAATCTTATACTGAATTCTGCTTTTAAAGACATGGGTTAACTTTGTTCAGCACAGGAATTATGAGGCATTGGGGCCCGTGAGGAATGTCACTTGGTTAAAAGAATAAGAAAATAAAATAAGATAAATCACCCAGGTTATGTGGTGTTTAGAAGGATGGGATGTTACAAAAATTTTCAGCAAAATTATGTCAGCCTCTTAGTGCTTTGGTGAAGGTTTGTAAAAATGTCTTTTGAGCTTTTCACTCTTCAACTCTGCCTCAAGGTTTTGGATCTTCCATAAGTATCCACTCTCCAAATGAGATGATGGGTTGTGCTGAATGACACCTTCTGGTTTAAACGCTTCTCTCTGTTGATTTTAAAAATTCCAAGCCTCTAAGAAAAGACCTTATGGCTTAGAGGTCTGCTCTTTGACTCCTCTGTAACTGAAAGGCAACAGGCAAGCAGGGTTAGTTCAAGGAGGAGTTACATAACAGAGCTCAGATCTCAGTTTTAACTTCCTTACTCTCGCCAAAACCCAGACACAGATCTTTCCTTCGTTTGCACTCAACTGATTCATGTAAACAGTATGAAAAAATTTTAAAAGCCATTGCTTTAATAAGCATGTGGTTGGCTTCGGATTTGCTCTGTTGCTGCATTTGATTTGTCTACTTCTGCTTACTACTATAAAAATATCCTTTTACAAGTGTTGCTTGCTTTTTATATGTTGCTGAGCACCACCACATGAGTTACAATTGTGCATGTTTAGAGACTGAGGCTGGAGAAAGGAAGGAAAACATGCTACTGAATAAAAAACTCATTTACTGCTTTATCTGAATGTGCCTTTCAACTGGTCCTCATTCTCTCTTTTGTGGTATTTTTTATAATATGCCTGAGGTGGCACAATATATACTATAGAAGAAAATTTTTATGACAACCTTAAGGGAATGATTAATATTATGCTATATGTTCACCAATAGGCAGGATAAAATCTTGTGTGGGAGGAACAATGATGGAGACTGCCAAACACCTACAGCGTTTTACTGCTGGAGAAGAGGATCCAAGGTTTAAGTAGGTCACACAGCTGGAAGAGTTGATCAATACCTGCGAAATAAGAGATATTTTTGTTCATGATTAATCCCTTTAAGCTAGGCATAGGTAAAATATATGCATAATCTATTCATGATTAATCTCTATTCTTTTATTTCAATATACATATGCATAGCCAAAAATACATTTCCAGCTCATGATCCAGCTCATCATTTCCAGCAATAAATTGCTCATCTATATCTTAATCTTCTTCATTAAGTTCATTATGTAGGCTCTACACCACCTAACAAGTAAACTCCTTTTTTATTTTTATGTAGTTTCAGTGACCATTATTTTTTTCTCATAAAGGACATGCTTAGTATATCTTTTTCATAACTCTGTTTTGCTAGGACTTTCTTGTCCACTAATAAACATAACAGATTCAATTTTTGCAGAGTTTCTGCCCAATATAGCTTTATTCTGCCTGACCTTTTGTTTGTCTATGTCTAAAAGTGCCTTAGTAAGGCATCATCTGAAAGCCAAATATACTGTATAAGGGTACATAATTTTTAACCAAATATTACTTTCAGACATTTTCTGTTCCTCCTCTAGCACCCCCTGATTTACATTTTGAATTTCATTACCTATGGAATAAAAATTCCCATTGATTTAGCAAAGGTTTTTCTGGTACAATAGTGCTTGCTTACAATGCTTAAACCCTGTAAAAGACCAATAGATCATGCATGAGATTCAAAAATAACTTTACCTAGTCCATTGGTGTAAATACAAGAAAGCAGAGAAAGTGTGAAAGTGCTGAAACTGTTAAAACTTAAGACATGCATTAGATAGTGAATGAATATGAAAAGCGTTGATTTTGTCAAACTAATGAATATACCAGCATAGTCACATAAGACTTAAAATGAAGTGTCTCAGCAAAATGGGGTTTTTTGTGACTGCTTAGTTTTACAGTTATATATTGTGAGAAGTTTTAATGGTACCTGGTATCTTTTTGTACTTAATCTGAAAAGGTACACCAGCAGCAAAGTATACAAGAAAGCGGCTTGTTATATGTAGTGAGAGGTTCCCTTTGATGATCTCAGTGAAAAATTCCAGAGGCAGAGTGCAGAACACCCATCTGTGCACAAAAAATGACTTCATGGTGAGGTTTGGATGGAACTCCTGTACCACAGGCTGACCCCACCCTCTGCCCTCATCTAGCTGACAAAGGACTGTTCTTTTGGCACGCACTCATGTGTTTTCCTAATCTCGGTGATGGTCTGAGTTCCATGTTTTGAAACTACCATACCCACATGATCTCAGAGTAGCCTCTGAATGTCTCCCTGTTTCCTTCACATAAGGAGGATGAAGATATACTTTATATGTTTATATCACATATAAAGATAAATATAACTTTACACACAACTTACAATCTAAAAATCACACGTAATATGGACAATAAGAAAAAGTTCCATAAGGTTTCCACAAAAGACCACACAAACCAGAGGAACAAGGCAATGATTCATGAAACAGAAAATGTAATTCCAGTTATATTATGGACATGAAGGACTAGTGGCATGGAGCTCCAATTGCCCACAATTTGGGGAGACTACTGCTGTGGGACCATAGAAACACAGAATCAAGGTTGGAAGGGACCTTCAAGATAATCTGCTTCATCCATTAACCTAGCATCACTACAATCACCCCTAAACCATATCCCTAGGCCACACATGGACATACCTCTTGAAACACCTCTAGAGACAGCGACTTTACCACCTCCCTGGGCCAATTATCCCAATGCCTAACCACATATGCCACAATTTCAGTAATTCTTGTTTTTTTAATATGTAATCTGAACCTCCCCTGGCACTACCCAAGGCCATTTACTGTCATTCTTTCACTTAGGCCAGGGCAGAAGAGCCACATCCTCCCCTCAATGAAACCTCCTAGTTATAAAGACCATGGGGCAGTCCATCCTGGAAATGTGTATTCTTCCTTCGTCTTAGTGAAGGGCTATGTATAAAACAGGAGAAATCTGTCTGAGTGACACCAGAGGAATGAAATGAGACCAGAACCTTGTTCTTGACCTGTCTTTCTGTGAACTTACAGGTCTAAACAGCAGAACAACAAAGTATTAGGCATTAACCCCTGATCACCTTGGGCAAAACCCTTCCCAAGGCTCTGCCAGACTCAGGTTGAGGCTGTCAGTCCCACATCTCTGTCAGCCAGCAAACACCTGTCCCAGAGTGCCATGGGCCACAGCCAGCCTGTGGCTCCGTGTGACAGGGCACATCACTGGGGCTGGAGCCGAGAGCTGGTATCAGTTTTAACTCTGTAACTTTCAGTCTGCCTCCTTGCAGAAGGGATCTAATCCCTGACTGTATGGCTGAGTACAAGAACCTTTCATTCTATGATCCTGTCCCTACCTGGATCTGCAGCTATGAAAGGCAGGATATGTCAACAAGCAATGGGACAGGTACTGTAAACTACCACAAGAAATCTTGGATAAAGCTCTGTTAGACTTTTCAATATTATGTAGAATGTGGTGCATCTATGGCTGTTGCTGATGACAGGAGACCACCATGCTCTGGTCCTCTCCCTCTCTGAGTTTCCAGCAGAAAAGGCAGGATAATATCAACAAATATTAGGACAGACAACATCAATTTATTGGGAACAGAACATTCTCTGTATAGATAAGCTCATGTCCTTGAAGTGAGGTTTGTGGTACACTCCAGACGTACTAGCCATTCTAGGGCAAAATTCTTAGACCTATCCCAATGGCCACTTCAAGACCTTCTGTAAATTATGCATCCTACAGAGCAGCTTTGTCAATGTCTCTGAGAATTGGCAGTGTGGTTCTACATAAATATTTAGACTTTTTTTTAAAAATAAAACTTACTAATTGGCAGTTTTCCTCCTATAAGTACTTTTGTGTCCATGTCAAGATGTGTCCTTAGCTGAAAGGATTTTCAAATGAGAGAGAATTTCCATTACTTGTGGCAAGCTAGTGCTTCACCCTCAAGAAATGGGTATTTTCATTCTATATATACTTAGAAGTTGAAGATAAAGTGTCCCATAAAAGAAGGTCCAGTGACAAACCTGCCTTAGAAGACCAGTTAAATTCAATGTTTAATGAAGTTAGAAGAATTCTTGATGTCCACTGTAGAACATATCATGCCTATGTGGTGGTTGTGGGAAGCGTTAAGGTATGATGAAACACAGGAAAAGGAATGTGGGAGAATGTAACATCTATCTTTCTCCTGTTAGATAACTGGCAAGTATCCTGCCTTGTACTCTGTAGGAACATGCTGGCCCCACCTTTAATTTCACCATATCAATTCAGAGATGCTGCTGCCTAAAAAAAGATCTATTTTAAAACAAAATTTTTTCCTGTCAAATATGAAAGTACAATTTCACCATCTTTATAAATATAGAATTATACAAATCAATTTAGCTCAACGTCTTTGTCTTTTCCTTCTTTCTGAAAATGCAGTAAGAGTTTACAGACATTATTTTCTATTCTGCTTTCCTGTCTGTCTTAGGCTGCAAATGGGGCTGTATATTCTATTGCCATGTGTTAGAGCTTGGGCAGTTATTTTCTGTTAATTGGACCACCTGTTAAAACCAGGTGGGGCAGTTTTCTTTATCTCTTCCACAACCCATCCTCCCTCAGGGGAGATATCTTCTGTCCATGGGCCATTGAGTCTCACTCCATGACTGATAAAATTATATCAACCCATTGGGAGATGCTCTGCCCAGGAGAAGGAGCCAATTCGTACCTGGATAGAATCTGAGATTTGGAACACCACAGGCAGCCTTTTCCCTCTGGATTCCCAGGGGAGCAGCTTTCTTTTCCTCTAGGTTCCCAGAGGAAGACCAGGCCCTTCTGGTCCACCACTGGACCTTCAGAGGAAAGCTACACCCTTCTACAGCATCACTGCTCCAACAGAACCACAGCTGTCACTCCAGGAGGATTGCAGCCACCATTTAATCAGACTGCTACCAACACCCTGACACACAGGGTGTCAGGTCATATTCTGACTCTGTCAGTGTTGTTTTATATGACTGTATTTGTTTTCCCCTAATAAAGAACTGTTATTCCTACTCCCATATCTTTGTCTGATAGTGCCTTAATTTCAAAATTATAGTAATTCAGAAGGAGGTGGTTTACATTTTCCATTTCAATGGAGGATCCTGCCCTCCTTAGCAGACACCTGTCTTTTCAAAACAAGACATTGTCTAAGTCATATTAATGTGACATTTATTGTTTCACTTCTGCGTGGCTGGTTGGTATTGGGAAGTGACTCTGCATTTCTAGCTAAAGTCTTTTCAAATAGGGTAGAGCTGAATCAGGGTTTATATCTGTGAATGTCTCCAAGTTTCTTTATCTGTCCAAGGCAGCAGGTTTCTTATCTGACAGTCTTATAATTATGAAAGTAGCTGCATATAAATGATTTGGTGCTAACATAAACAACTGGCCTCAGAGAAATCTAATGAACTAACTTGCAGGATTTGATTTTGCCTAATTAAATATAAATAATGTTTAATGTTGTATGTGACAGGATTTCTCCAGAAACACAGGGATGTTTTTATGTAACCAAAGTGCTATTATGAGTGCCGAGTGAGTGCCATACTGAACATCATGAACAACTACATGTTGTGCTTTGTTTTCAGTAGTTATCCATGAATGTCTTTAAACAGAAAACAAAGATACTTAAGATCTAGTGCAGTCTATAATCTTGGATATCAGAAGATGCTTGTGCTATGCATAACTACATGCTGCTCTGAAGTGCTTCATCTCTAGCAGGCTACTAGCCAGAAAAAGAATTTCAATCAATTAGGATTATTTTGGTATCCATCAAAACACATTTTTAAAATGCTTATCTGTTTTCTTCCTTTCTAGAGTGTTATGTATCAGCAATTTGAAATGTTATTGTTCATTAGCTATAAACTAGATAGAGCTGAATCATCAGATGCCCTGTCTCTTTTTCATTGCAGGGGAATATTTTGTAAGTGAAATCCAGATTAAATTGGACTTACAGCTTTTCTTATGTGTGTGTATGAACTTGTTTGTGCTATGATTAAGAACCCAAGAAGGATGGACCTAATCAGGTTTGGGAAAAGAGTACAGCAGCTATTTTTATTCCACTCTTCATTTCCCCATGCGGTGTTCGGATAATTCAGGTAACTAAATCATTTCAGCCCTGCCTATGAATAGCACATCTCAATTTCCTGATTTCTACAAGTGCTTCTTAGAGGTAGAGAGGATTTAAAATTTTTCTCTGATATCAATGCTCTGAAGAGGGCTAGTCATTATTCAGACATCCGAATGAGCAATCAATAATTGAATAATGACATTACTTGAGCAAGACAACTTGGATAAAGTGATCAGAAACACCACAAGTGGACATTATCTTTTATTGATGAAATGCCACCTCACCTCAACACCCCATCTTTCCACTCTTCAGGAATTTTGAAAGAAAACCATGCAATGGTACTGAGTGGGTGAACAGATGTAGTCAGCAGGAAACAAAAAGTTACGATTTGTAGTGTGTTTCTCATGCTTCTATGGGATGTGAATACATTAATCCTAAGTTTTTTGTCTTGCATATCCTCATAAATAAAAAATTGGTTTTGAATATATTGTTTTAAAATTGTCACTATTTTCCTTACATGGGCAAGTCCTCATAAAAATGTACCTGATGGCAGAAAAAAAAAATGGGCTGTTATTCCATGGACAATATTTAAGAGGTTAAGTCAAGGAAAAAGTCTTTGCTTTGCTTTCATACAGAACTTGAACAACAAGTTCTTAGAGTTTCTCCAGGAATGCTGACAAATATGACTATTAGGAGAAAAGCATTTTCTATTTCAAACCATGCTGCTCCTCAGCCTCCTCCTTTAAATTTTGTTTCTGTCTCCTGCCATATGTGAATGCAGTCCAAACATGTACTTTCAAATGGATGCAGATTTCATTTGCAGTGTGTTTACATCTGAGTTGGGATTGAAAAAGATTTTATGATACTGATATACATGAGACCAAGGCCAGGCTCAATACATCTTTGTTTGATGTGTTCTCTCAGATGGAATTTCTTAGGCATGATTGTTGTGGCCGGGAGTGGTACTGCTGGCATTTTTTTGTCTTTCAGCTTTTATGGCTGCTGCAACATTTGCTCATTTCTGGTCTTTCCTTTCACCTTGTGTTCCTGAAGGCTTATGCAGGTGACCTGTGTAGTGGTTTTGGTTTGTTAGTTTGAGAAGTTTTTTTGGTTAATGTGTTAATTAGTGTGGTGAGTTTAGTATGAATAGTAGTTGCTGCGGAAATTTATAATTGTGAAATTTCTTTTATTTTCTGTAAGACTTTTCTTACAGTTGTGTTTATGGGTTATGTTAACTTACAGGGTATTAAAGATGGGTCCCATAAAAAACCACCACACTCCCCCCCTCACCTCTGCAAAGTACAAGTGTCAAAAATTATTATCAAAATTACATTCCGTATGCAACCTCTGCCTAGAATAATAAAAACTACTAAATTAAACAGAAGGGAAAAAAAATTATACTAACCTTCACTCCTAGACTTTTACCATAAGTACAATAGAAACTTTCCAGTATCATTCTACTTAACCATATGATCAAATACATGCTTTGCCATTTATTTCTTTCAATAAATCCCTATGTCATAGCATTCATCAAACTGCGACAGTTTCAGTTTGAAACCAGGCAGAAACGCCAGTTATGTAAAATGGTTTTGGCTTCCTAATTTGAGATTTTTTGGCTAACACACTAATTAGTGTGGGTAGGTTTAGTGTTGGCTAATTACTAGTGCACTCACTAGAATACACTTATTTTCTGCTATGCGGTAGGATTAAGAGAAAGGCAAAGCAGGCTTAAAACTTTAAAGCATATAAAGAAAAATTTATTAACAGTAATTAAAAGAAAGAGTAATAAGAATCAGAACAAAACCCTCAGGTTACTTCTCCTCTCCTTACAACTTTTTCTTTATCAATATTATTGTAAAGAAACAAAACCTAAAATTTCAGTCAGTTTACTACCTCTAGAATAGTCTTTCTCCAGTTCATTTAGGGAGAGCAGTCCTTTTTGATATTGTTATGAACACTTCTCTACAAAAGAACACTTTCATGGGTCTCAATTTCTACAAATAGCAATCATGAAATCACTCCCATTTTCTACAAGGTTTTCCTACAGTTGTGTTTATGGGCTTATGGTGTACTGTTTTAAGGATGTTTAAAGTTCTCATTATCTATTTTTGAAATTATCTTCATCTCTAGGAACAGAGATCTTCTTCTTTTCCTGGGGGCACAGGATCTTCATTTCTCTTCTTCTCTGATTAAACTTCTCACGGGATCACAGCTACTTTAACCTCTGCTTACCTTAGCATAGAGGCCTTTGCTCAATATCTACAATTTGAACACTAAAATCTCCTCATACCTTCATGCTTTATAGGGGAAAAGAAGAGCCCTTCTCCATGTCTTTACAAGAGGATTTTAGCCTAAGAGTGAATGAAAGGCATCTCCTCATCCCTCCCCTCTGGGACTTGACTTATTCACTGACCTTGGGGTCTTCATGTTGTCCCTCTACGTGTCTGCACCCTGTCTTTTCTCTCACCGGAGGATGGAAGCACTGGCAGAGTTAATATCTCACCTGGGGCCTGCAGATGGTCACCAGATCTCGGCCGGGTTTGGCAGCCTGCTGGGGGAGCAGCAAGGGTCTCAGCAGCCCGGCCAGAACTCGGCCTGGGGCGGGCAGGGACGGGCCCATGGCTTGTCCTTGTCTCCCCTTGCCCGGCAGCCTGCTGGGGGAGCAGAACTCGGCCTGGGGCGGGCAGGGACGGGCCCATGGCTTGTCCTTGTCTCCCCTTGCCCGGCAGCCTGCTGGGGGAGCAGAACTCGGCCTGGGGCGGGCAGGGACGGGCCCATGGCTTGTCCTTGTCTCCCCTTGCCCGGCAGCCTGCTGGGGGAGCAGAACTCGGCCTGGGGCGGGCAGGGACGGGCCCATGGCTTGTCCTTGTCTCCCCTTGCCCGGCAGCCTGCTGGGGGAGCAGAACTCGGCCTGGGGCGGGCAGGGACGGGCCCATGGCTTGTCCTTGTCTCCCCTTGCCCGAGAGCCTGCTGGGGGAGCAGAACTCGGCCTGGGGCGGGCAGGGACGGGCCCATGGCTTGTCCTTGTCTCCCCTTGCCCGGCAGCCTGCTGGGGGAGCAGAACTCGGCCTGGGGCGGGCAGGGACGGCCCTGGCTTGTCCTTGTCTCCCCTTGCCCGGTGGCGGCAGACTCGGGAGTGGGGCCCAGCAGGCGCCCGCAGCAGAGACAGAGGCCAGGCTGGCCGTGTTACCTCTTTGCCAGCTGGAGGGGAAAGTTCTCAAGTGTCCTTCATCTTTAACATGTGTTTTTGGGAGGTGTGTACATCTTTTAAACAGCTTGTCAATCACATAGATGCTTTGCATCACTTCTGCAAATGCCTCCCATGCAAAACCACCACACCCTGCAATCAGTAGAAAAATTATGATTAAATGATACTAAAGAGAAAATATTTATGAATATTATATTATTATATATCATCTTTTGATAAAGAAAGCTGCCAGAATAAGTGGGAAGTGTTTACTTCTCATCACTGTTATCTCTCTATATATATTTTTTAATTTTTAATTTTACTGGTCATTTCTATCCAATTTTTAATTTTTTTATTGTTATACATACATTTCTATATAGACTTTCAAAATGAGATAAAGGACTATTCTGACCTAGTTTTGGTGATTCAGCTTTTGTTTATTTTTGTGTTTTCCTCCTCATTCCCACTTGACTACACTGAGTTTCAATTAACTTTCCATTATAAGTGAAAGTGATGATGAGTACATGAGTAAGATTGAGCTACAGATTCCATGATGTGGAAAGCTAAATTAGACCTTCAGTAGCACCCTCAAACATGTATATGCAGTACAACACTTTTATGCACCATGTATATGCAGTACAACACATTTACTTTGGCTGTGGGCACAAAGTAGGCAAAGCCAAAGACAACTGTAATTCCTTTTTTTACCTCTTTTCTTACTTTTTTTTTTTTAAGCAAAGAAAAAATTCAGCCTTCTTCTAGTTTGTGTTTATCTGCTCTGTCCTGCTGAGAATTCATTTCAATGAAAAGAGGCTTTGTTTCCTTTCATATTGTATGTATAAATATCATGGCATAATTATGATTCAAGAGCTTGTGACACTTGGGACAAGGCAAATACTGTAGGCAGATGAGCTGCTTAAAACCTGTCAAAGTATTGCAACTAGGTCTAGGTATTCTCTTAGTTTTCAAGGTGTTATTTGCTGTATTGCACTTCAAAAGTATGTTTAAGTATAAAAATACATGCTTTCCAAAGCAAATATATTTTAAAACCCATGATTTTTATGTGCTTTCTGGCATGTACTATAACATTTTTATCTTTTTTACCAGCCATATTCAGAGATTTTATTTTAATAAAATCTTTCAAGGTTTAGTTTTAGAGTCACAAGAGCACACTGCAGTTTTAACATCTACAGACACAAAACCCACAGCACAATGCATAATAATGTCTCACATTTGGTGGAATTTGGTAAATACTCTACCAGGGACTTCTGGTATGAAATAGCTATTCCATGTTAATCCACATTGAGACATACAACAGTATACTGTTCAGACAGTGCAAATCATTTCAAATCAGCTCAGACCTCTCTCAAAACCCTTAAATAGTAATGATATTGAACATGCATGCAAGGCATCGTGCTTTGCCCTACGGCAGCTGTAGTCACAGGTCTGCTTCTTCCTATTTGTTCCCCATTTAACCACAATAACACATCACTGGTGAACATATATGTAAACATACTGGTAAAAAAACCCTGGAATAAGTAGCTGCTTCAATATGAGGTAGTTGTCTCAACACCCCAGGTTCATCACCCCCATCTCATTGCAATAGTTTTTGGCTGAAGTTCTGATCAGGGTCAGGATTTGAACTCTAATAAGTAAGGTTATATTTATTTAACAAGATGAGACTGAAAAGATCAATTAAAGGTCGTAGTTTTGGAAAGGTAATTATTTGTTTATTGTATCCAGTGCTTTGGATTTTTAATTTTTTCTCCTTTAGGTAAAACTCTGTAGCCCAAACAACATAATGAACCAGTTCCAAAGTCAAAGCAACCTATATAAATCCAGAGTCACATCAGTTGCTTTAGTAAAATTATCACAGATTTACATATGTGTTGGTGAGAACAGAGGCTGTCCAATTAAGCTTAAGACAACTAATAAAACTAACTTTGCTTCAGTTTTCTACTGATTGAGTGATTAACATGTTTTCATTGTGTTGATATCGCTTAGTTTCACTTTGCAATGTATATCGACTCAGAGTAGAAATGGTTAAATATGAAGAAGCCAGGTTATTACGCATTTCAATTCCAGAGTCAAATATAAAAATTTCTATTATAGGGACAATTCATTACATCTCAAAATGGCAAATGTGCATCCTTGTCAGGTAGAGTGTACTCTGATGGCCTTTCCTCAAACACTGAATGTGGAGATTTGATCTCTTCTAATGGTGCTGAGAAAAGGGTAATTACGCTATGGTCAAAGCTAATTTGCTTTCTGCCAGATGAACTGTTGTATTTTATTGTACGCTGACATTTTAAAGTAATTACGGCACTGTTGACCTTAGACAATTCCAGTTGTATCGCTGTCTACAGCTGCAGCGTTCTACCTTTGGCTGGCAGACAGCAGCTGTAACGAGGTAATGACACGGACAAAGAGCACCATATGGGGCTCCTGTGAGATACACAAAGCCCAGTGAAAGGAAACAAGAAAATTTTAACATCATCATTTCAGTCACCCATTTCTACAGCCATAAAAGATCCCATCCCCCCTGTACACAAAATACCCTGAACACTTCGTCATATACTGTATATCTGTATGTTTTCCTTCTGTAAATGGCAGTGTGCATTAAGAAGAAAGAGGTCAGGTAGAACTGAATGTGACGGAGTGGTCTTTCTCTGACATGAGTTCAAAGGCTAAAGACTATTGATTGAGATAAAAGCCTAGGTTCTTATCTAATGTTAAAGACACTCCTTGTTGTCTGAAAGCTGTGCACATAATTAGGCTGAAAGAAAAGCACTTCATCCAGAAAATCACTATAAACTGAGCTTCATTAAACATAGATATTAGTTAATTTAAAGAAAGACGTTATTTTTCATTGATATATTATAATGGTTGTCTCTTCAAAGCTAAGAAATATAATCATGTGCAGAGGGCTTCCTGGTTAATGTATTCCTGCTAGGACAGAAAAACAGATTGCTATCACTCACAAAGAGTAGTGCTTTATTCTCTCAGAAAAAAAATGTCCACTGTTGAAGACAAAAATTTATTGTTCCAAAGCGCTGGTAGAAAACTGAACTTTACTGTTGCATTAAACATTTTCCTAGCTGTTTTGTGGCATGGGCAATAGAAATGTTCACTAGTTCAAAGCAGGCAACAGGATTTTACCTGTGTCATGCTCTACAACTTACATGATAAATGTAAAGAGATAGTGGAAACGATTCTATGATTGTAAATCAGTTAATCTTCATTGGAGTTAGTTTTCCACAACGAGGTCTTGTTAGAAACAGTAAGAAAAAGGAGATTACAGTTGGCATGTGTCAGAAAAATTACATCTGAAGAAACAGGTTAGTCCCAGCATTCAGTGTTGCTCTCGGCTCTGAACTGATAATATCATTTCTTAGAAATCTAGTTTTCAATTTTTCACAGCTCATCCAGTTCTGGCTGAATATTGCATGGAAAAATAACGTATGCATCCTAAAAGCCTGTGTTTTGAGAATACTGCCTCTTTATGAGAGGTTTTGGAATGGGAATGGTGTTTTGAAAGGTAAACTGTGATTAAATATAGGATTCTGTAACTCCGGCTACCTGCTGAAATTAGACTTCTGGCCCAGAATTTACATGCAAGATGCATATGTTTCTAATAATTGTCCGGCCTTATGTTTCAGTTCTGGACTCTGGTTATACTTTTGGGGGTGGGGCTGAATACTCTGAAAGCAATTTTGTTATCTTGTTTTTCATCTTTTAATACGTCTGTTATTCCATTCAAAAACATGCCCTGGCGGGCATCATTCTGTGCATTAAGACCTGTGCTGTTAACCACCCATAAAAACACCATCCCTGTGCCTGAAAGGCAGAGTGACAAAAAGCACAAGCCATGACGGCTGTTTTATGGCCATGGTCTCTGTAGTGACACTTTGCAAGAGGACATAAGATAAGCCAAAAAGGAAAAGATTATAAACAACTTGGAATTAAAAATAAAAAAGGTCTATCTGTAGTGTTGTAGCATAATACTGTAGAGTTGTAAGAGTGAGATAGAGAGGTGCAATATATTTTACTAGAAGACAAACATGTGCCCTTAACACATTGCAAAGGTGATACAAAGGAGAAATAAATTGTATTCCAGATGTTCATGTTCACACTGCTAACCTGAAAGTAGAGGTTCAAGGATATGTGATGGCGCAGATGATCTTTTTCTTTATCCAGAGTGCAGAAAAAAAGCAAAGAATATGACAGGTCTCGCTAAATCTGATCCTACAATAAAGTTGCTAGTCTGTGGTATCTACTAATCAAGAGCTGTGACAAAAATATCTGTATGGCAAAAGAGCAATTTAAGATGTATAAACATACAGGTATTTCCCCAAGGAATAACATTAGATAGCAAGGAAAATGCATTGTCCATATATGTCTGTTTTCAAATTTGGTTGTAATTTGTCCTATGGCTGTGTTCCAAAGCAGATGGAATTTGAGGCTACATCATCTTTGTTATAATCTGAGGTTAGATGCTGCAGCTATTTTTTTATCACATCATGCATGCTTGCTTTACATCCTGTACATCTTGTATTTGCTCTGTATGTTGCAACAGCTGAAGCTCAAAATATGACTCTGCTTCATGCACAGGCAGCAGCTCAGGCCAGAATGGGTTTCTCTTCCTAGCCAAGCTAAGCTTGTCTCAGATGGAAATTGCACATTAAATGTTGTATAGTTCACAGGTAAAGAATTACAAATTGCACCCTATTATTCTTGTTTTATGCAGATTCCATATGGGACATGCATGGATTTTTATTCATGCAGTTTCACTGCAAAATGGCTTGGAATGGAGCAAGAGTAATTTGTGATTTTTTAATTAGAAATGGGAATACATTTTTCTGAATTATTATCACAGGTTTTATTTATAGGTTGCAATTGTTGGTGATGCCACTGGCATTCCTTGGTAGAGGTCATGATGCAGGACAAGACCCACTATTGATCTTTGTGGAGCTGTATTTTCACCCTTCAAATTGGCTTCCACTTAATATGAATTCTTATGAAAGCCAACAAAAGGAAAAGAATTACATTTCCTGGCAGAAAAATAGATTTTGAGAATAAGCAACCTATGACAGGAGAGAGAAAATTTAACAGAAAGGAATTTGGAGAATGAAGACAGATAACTTTGAAAACAAGATCTTGAAATGGAAAACTGACAACTGGTATCAAAGATAAGAAATGGAGAATTTTAATAAGTTCATTAACCAGGGGCATTTTAGGTGAAGGCCTACTCATTTAAAACAATTGAGAAGTTAGGGTGGTAAAAAAAAGGAAAATAATCTGAGAAGAAAAAGAAGAAACTAGTAGAATGGAGATTTCAGGCTAAATTAATCCAGTTTCTGCAATATTTTGTGACATACTGTTCCATCAAGGATTTTATATTTGGATACATTCTTTGTCTTTTGCAATATTTATATTTAGTCTTCTTCTTTGCATATGAACATACTGGAAGCAAGAAATTTTTAAAATTTTTTTAAAACTCCAGAAGTTATTTTCTTCAGAACAGAATGACTCTCTTAACTCTGTTTGAAATTAACTAGCTTCCCATGAAAAGCTATTTAGTGCTACAAAAGCTAGTAACTTTAATCAAGTGTATAGATTCATTAAGGGCCATACTAGATCTGTGTCAAAGATGTGACCCTCCAATCTGTGTGCAGTTAGCTGTGGCATTACTGTCTCCTCATTACTGTTTTGAATTTATTGTCCATGAAATAGTCTGTTGTCTGCTTTTCTATCAAAACAAATACAAAGACACATATCTGGCACATAAAAATGTAACTCGGAATACTGACATTGAGACTTTTTGAGATATAATGAAGCAAAAATATATTGTTAAGAAATGACACTTTCTTTTCTTCTGATTTAAATATTCATTTCCAATACCAACAGTTTATCCCTAATTGTATTTATTTAACTTTAAAACTTTTGGAAAGTAGAATGGTTTCTTAGCATTCCCTCAAAAGTAATAAAATTTAAAATGTGTCAGCAATAACAAATTCAAATGTTTTTAAAACGGAAACCTTGATTTTTTTCCTAGGTTGCAGGTTATTGCAGGCTATCTGATTACACAGCAGACATGCCCACATTATCTGCTTTGAATATAACCCTGACCATTCAGAGAAGTTAAAATTTCTTTCAACATGGAAATCAATAAAGAGATAATGACACATTCATTGGAGAAGAGTATACATATATATATTTCAAAGTGAATGTTGTTCACTTTACTTATAATTCCTATAATTCCTTTTGTTGGGTTTTATTGTGGTGTGATCTTTAGTAGTAATAGCATTTTTTTCTACACAGAGCTGTAAAAGGCTTAATTTGCCTTCCAGAACTTTGGTCTACAAAGACAAACCTTTAATCTCAGTTCTGGATTTAGAAAAAAAGAAAAAAAGTTATTTAAAAAGTTTGACTTTGACAAACTTTTAATGTACTTACTGAAGAGGTACAAGGCTTTTTCTCTCATTAGGATTAGTCCCAACTTGTTTCTTTTAAGTCATGCATAAAAGAGACTTTCAGCAGGTTTGGGTCAGTCCTTAGTCATGGAATGTTCATCTTCAGAATGACTAGTGTGTCCCTTCCTCACCTTCCAAGACTACCACAGGTTTTGGGGAAGTGTTGCTTCTTGCATACTCCTTTGACAGGGAACCTTGTTTCTTGGAAGCAGTCATGCCTCTGTTCTCTGTAGCAACCACAAAGCCAGAGGAGGAAAATTATTTCTATTTCAGTGCTGAAGTTTAAAAATTTTTCTTTAAAATGCATTCTTTTAATAGTAATGAAAAAGCCTGGCACTATGAATAGCTGTTGATTTATAATGTTATAAGGTGGTCTGCTTCGCAGGGTCTGCTGCATCCTAATCTGGACATTTTGCGGTGTTTCTGTTGTGCCCAAGCTTCCCTTTTGTTCCTATACTATTAATTTTAATTGACCTAATTAAAGAATTGTTGTCTACATATAACGCTAAATAAAACAGCTTGAGCTGCAAAATTCAGATTATATAAGAATTTAGAAGTTTCATAGGTAATGTGAACTTTCTGTGACATTTAACACCCCCTTTGACATAAATTGTTTTATTTGTTTTAGTAAAAGTTTATTACTAATGTCATCATAGCAGAGTGCAAGATCTTCTCAGAGTTACTTGTAACTCAGTTTGTATCAGTTCAGGAGCTCAAGGGCACAAGTCTCCACATGTTCAGGCAGCTGAAATATATGGTTTTTAGCTAATCGTTACTCTCTCATAGAGTTAAATATGGTTCTGTTTCAATGAGCTAGAATAAAACTTTCTTTAGGGCTATGGCCAGGAAAGTTTGCTACAGTCTATTCTTTAGGGACTCAGCTGCAGGGTACTGAACTCATTGATCATGAAAATAGGACACTAAAGGAACAGTGCTTTTAAAAGGTGTTCTCTGGAGGTGTGTTAATCTCTGGCTAAAGCGGTCATGCACAGTTTCTGAGTGAGATCATTCACAGCACTGTGCTTCCTTCCCAGGACCGTACATGAGAGCAAACTGATGACAATACATCCATAGTATTTTGTATCCATCCTTCAGATGTTTGACATAGGCAAAAATTAAGAATCTTATATATATTTAGCTGTGTAACAGTGGATTTATATGGTCTAAATATTTCAACTCGTATTTCCAGAGTGGTTGTAGAGGAAGTAGTAGTGTTATCACCTTGTATTCAATTTTTTTATCTCTGACAGGGTACAGTTGTTCTTCAGAACAAAGTAACTAACACCTTCACAGAGGGTGTAATGCCTGCTGAGAGAAACAGAGGTTTATTTTTTGTTGGAAAGGTGTAAGAGAGATCAGTAAAAGAGGAGGAGAGGACCTCAGACAAATGACAAGTGTTAAAGTCTCACAGAGAGATGGAAAGAAGTGAACAACATTGCCTATGTAGAACAGTAATTCTGGTTGGTTAGTTTATAGCAAAAATAAAATGGATCAAACTTAAGTCAGTGTATAATTGAGCTCTTCTGTATTTTTCCATTTTTCTCCTTAATTGTCATGTCTTTTGCCACCTTTTTTTTCTTTTTTTAATAGTACTTGAAATATTTTGGAAGACACTGGAGCTTTATAAAGGTGGTTTCATAAAATTTCTCACCCTTCATTGTGTTGTGAGTACAGCTGTGTGTAATTTCCTAAACTTCAGGATGAAAACTGAGTTCACTTATTTTAATTTTGCTACCCATTATCTTCAGGTGGAAGACAGGAATTCTAACCTGAAAACAGTGTGCATCTCAAACTGGCACAGAAGTATGTTTTTGCAGATTATGACTGGTTTAAGAAACCTCTGAACTGTCACGTACCGTCTGAATTAATGAGGCCATACAGGTCTAAGGTCTCTAAAAAGGCCCATCTAGATTAGAATAGATTAATCCTGTAGTGGGCTGCAGAATATTATTAGAGTGAAAACAGATGTAGGTTTGATGTAAGCATAATTTCATAAAGATCATCAGCTGTATTCTTTAATTAGTTATGTTCACCTGTAACTCGACTGTAGTGAAAATTTATCCCAAACCGGTAACACACTCTTACTGAGAATTAACTTTGTGAAGAAAAAATATAGTCAAAGATGTTATTTATAAGTAAGAAAATAAGTGTTCAGAAAAATTCAATGTGGAATACAAATCTTTTCAAATACTTGAGTTTCTGACAGAATTCCTATTTCTATATGATGCAAGAATTTTCACCTTCCTATTGAAGTCATTACTTTTTCATTTTTATTAATAAAATTAACTTCAAAATCAAATAGTGACTGAAAGATAATGTCACTATCGTACAGATATACCTAAAACCAAAACTGCAAGTTTGAACTCCATCTAGCTTTGAAGAACTCAAAAATATTCTGATTCAAATTTGACAGCTGTTGTTTCTGTAATCAGTTAATATAAAGCCTGTGATCCGAATACTAATAAGATTTGTTTCCTTTTAACATAAACACTGAATGCTAAGCCCAGTGCAGTGCTGAAGACAATAGAATTTTTAAGATATTAATGTGGAAAAAGAATAAAAACTAGCTTAAGGTATCTTTGTGGTTTGTTAATCTCCTGTTCTATAATTCTACAGAAGTAATTCCATAGAAGAAATTGACGGCTTGCTAAACCATCTAAATGGTTTGTCAACTGTTTACATGATGTTACTGATATCATTTAAAAAATTGTTCTCTAGAAGAGCAAGGGATATTATTTTGTTAACAGACCTTTTTATTTTTTGCATTGTTGTTTTGAATCCCAATGTATAATCAATTGAACATCACAAAACCTATTAAGTATCTAGCCTTTAATTTCCTACCCTTCAATATTAAATGGTCAAAATTAGTGGTTGTTTCAGAGTGATTATCATGACCGTAATGAGGCCTGACACTTGTGACACTTCAGACACGCAACCACCAGCAGGTCCATCACAACAAAGGAGCTCCAAGTGCAATACATTGTAGTGGTGGGGAGAGTTGTGAGTTCACGGCTTTGCACAGCAGATGTGGCTGCACATCTTTGCACCCCTAAACACACATGCTCATCCAATCTGACAGACCAGACAATGGCACAAAAAACCCATTGCTGATGCTTAAACAAAGGCTTCATCTCTAAAGAGACAAAGCTGCATGCTGAATGTGTTGCCACTAGTAAATTTTCCAAATGGAAAACAATGTATATTTTATTAATGAAAAATAAATTGAAGCAGGGATGACAAATGCATTAGTGCTTTTTTTTAGCATTTTATGAATGTGTATTCTATTTATTTATAATATTTACCTTCATGTCATCATGCAAATGATTTTGTTAATTAGTTGTATATGCTTCACACAACAAATGCAAGGAAGCTAGGGGACTACACTAAGAGAAACAAAAAATCCATCAATCAAGTGAAATATGATTTTGCAGTCTTCAGTGTATAAATAGCATTTTTTTCTTCAGTATTTATTTAGACAAAAAAATAAATGTGTGAACTAGAGTCTTTGAAGTCAACTCTACCTGGGTAATTGAAAATTTTATTTTTAAAGGAGGAAAAGAAAGCCCAATTTTCTATTCAACTTAACTGAAACAGAGCATTAAAAAGTGAAGCTAGATATGTGCATATTTACCATAAGGGAGGGAACTGGGCATTAATGGGCTCTGGAGGCTTATTTGGAGACAGCTACACTTATCATGAATCAGGAAAGTGAAATAGCAGCCCTGGTGTGCTCTGGGTCAGTCACAAATGTCGACTTCAGAGAGCTATAAATCTCCAGCATTACTTCAGCTGCCGAATCTCAGAACTCCCTTCTAGCATTTTCCTATAATTTAAAGATTATGTAAGGTGTATAGTGAGAGTGTTAGATGAAAATATTAATTTAGAGATAAATCCTCTAAATGCTCTAAAGCAGCAGCTTTTGCTGAGCAGGATCATCTTCTGGTACACTTCAAACAGGAATTGCTGCTAGTTTTGTCAACAGTAGGAGGTCACGGATGACTGTCAAACAAAATAAGGACGTTTTCAATAAAATGCGTTCAGTTTTAGGTAGTCAGAGAATGTCTCTCTGTGCCATTTTATTAGTGATATTTATGCTTTGATATATTGTTTCATTCTGACTATTCCTTGACAGAAATCATAATTGTGAAATGAGCTGGAGTAAAAAGCAATTAATCACAGTTAACTCCTTCTGGCATGTCCAAAAAAGATATTTCGTTGTCACTTCTGAATGTTTTAAAGGTATTATCCAGGCTCACAGATTCTGTATCCCACTGTGAGGCTGCTGGTCTTCAAAATCTGATATTCACATGTTAAAATCCAAAGCTTTTCAGAAAAGTGGTAACATTTCTTAGCAAATTAACATTTTAATTACTGTGAAATAGGAAAATGGGGTTATATTGTTTTAACTTCATCAGCATGAGCTATAGGAACAGACCTTTTAGCTTTTGATAATTGAACCTTGTAGTTAGGTATGCAGATTTTTTAGTTTCTGCCCTGTTGGTGGAATTTTTGTAAAATATCAGGAAAGTGAGGAAAGAATAAGGTCAGAATTTCAGGGGTTTTTTTGCAAGATAAAGTGAAATCAATGATAAGTGACATGGTTGCCTGTGATAACATGAGCTTAACTTACAAAACTCCAATTTCTGTGTTGTAGTTTAAACACCAATTTTGCAGCCTAAGGATTATGTAATAGATCTACAGTTCACCAATATGCAGTACACATAAACTACATAGGCAACATTCATTAACTGATTTTAGCTGACCAGGTGAGCGTTTTAATGAATGAGTTAGATGTCAGACACAACTGTATTTCATAAGTTCCTGGATATGAAGTTGATGATGAAACTTTGTTAATTCTGATATGAATATTAGGCCTGAAAAGTTGTCTCTTATTACCTGGAAAATGAACATAGCCCTTTACGTGCGAAAGGGTCACAACTCTTATATCTGAGCTGCTCAACTAATACAGCTAATACTTTTCATTTCATATCACAGTGGACTTGGAGACATATGTATTACCAAATATTACACATGTTTGTGTGTAAACTGTTTAGGATGTCTTTGGTCATTCTGGTTGAGTAGCATGCTATCTCTATCATGTTCAAAAAGCGATCCTCTCACCTTTGTGAAAATTGAACATGTGCTTAAATATGTTTCTTTACTAGCTAGCTAGATAGAGAGATATAGATATTTTTAATTTAGGGATATATGAAGAATACATACTGCTTTCTAAACAGTTGTCTAGTTATGAAATATATTCCATGGCAATATGACATTTCAGTATATGGAAGCTTGATTTCTAATTTCAGTTTTGTGTTCTTTTTATAAATTGTTGTCTAAGAGATTGATCAAAGGATTACAAATATGCTGCATCATATAGAAGATTCTTTTTTTCCATTCTTAGTCCACTGTAAAGGTTTAACAGCACAAAAAATATTTTTCTTGTTTTATTTTTGTCAGCAAAGTGGACAGTGGAATGAGTGCACCCCAAGCAAGTTTGCAGGCAACACCAAGCCGTGTGTTGCAGCTGACATGCTGGAAGGAAGCGATGCCATCCAGGGGGACCTTGACTTGCTTGAGACTGGGTCCATGCAAACCTCACAGAGCTCAACAAAGCAAAGTGCAAGGTCCTACACTTGAGTGGTGGCAATCCCAAACACACCTACAGGCTGGGCAGAGAAGTGAGTGAGAGCAGCCCTGAGGAGAAAGACTTGGTGGGGATGGTTGATGAAAAGTTCAACATGAGCTGGCAGTGTGCGCTCACAGCCCAGCGAGCCAAACGTGCTCTGGGCTGGATCCAAAGGAGTGTGGCCAGCAGGAGGAAGGAGATGATTCTGCCCCTCTGCTCGTCTCTTGTGGGACCCACCTGGAGTGCTGTGTACAGTTCTGGTGTCCCAACAGAAGGAGGATGTGGAACTGTTGGAGCAAGTCCAGAGGAGGGCCAAGTTGATAAGAGGAACACCTCCCCTATGAAGACAGGTTAAGAAAATTGAGGCTGTTCAGACTGGAGAAGGGAAAGTTAAGTGGAAAATTCATAGCAGCTTTCCAGTAACTGAAGGGGAAAGCTGTAGAGAGATGCTTTATCAGGAATTGTAGTAATAGGACAAGGAATAATGGGTACAAACTGAAAGAGGAGAAATTTAGGGTATATATTAGGAAAAAGTTCTTTACTGTGAGGATGGTGAGGCACTGGAACAGGTTTCCTAGGAAGGTTGTGGATGCCCTAAGCCTGGAAGTGTTCAAGGCCAGGTTGAACAAACAGGTAGAATGGGAGTTGTCCCTGCCAATGGTATGGGGGTTGGGGTTAGATGATGTTTAAGATCCCTTCCAATGCTTAACATTCTATGATTCTATGTTTTTTTCTTTTCTGTTCATTTCATTCAAACACTTAGAGACACAGAAGGGCTATTGTTTCATTCCTTCCCTATATCAGTTACCAATAATATCTCGGTATTTTGCATCCTAGTTTTGTATTTGAAATACAAAGTCACAATACTTAGCTAATTTCTCTCCTCTATGTGCTGAAAACATAAAGGTACCTAAATTTAACACAGTTGTGATCTCAGAAATATTTTATAACTTTAGTTCATCCTGGTTCCATGAAAAAAGGTGCATTCTCCTCAGATCAAACCAATGTATGTGTAACACATTTAGTATTATAGTATAGATAGACCTGTATCACAGAGGGAAGATCCTACTCCTGTGGAGGGATCTGGATATTTTGCCTACCAAGGGATTTGGAAGGCTCTGTAGCAGACTGAGGTAAGGTCTTTTTTGCTGGTGACCATCAGCCCTTCATATAGTATGGCTGCCTGAGGTGTTCAACACTTCTCCCTTTATCTCTGTTGCACCAGTGTATCTCGTTCAGACCACAGATTTTCCCAGTGAGAATTAAAACTAGCATAAGTTGTTTTTCAGACCTTAAGTCTCTGCAAATTCCTCCAGAGCACTGGGTTTCCCTGACCTAGTCCTTGGCCAGGTAGCTGCCATCAAGAGTTGCTCCCCAGAAGTCTGAGGTTATGTATGCCAGTTTCCTGTGAACGATGCAGGAAGATTTCTCAGCCCATATTTTACATTTTAAACACTGATAAAACACAACCAATTACACTTCAGGTGGAAAATTTTTTAAGTCAATGCACCTGACCACATTCCTACAGATACCTGCTTCAGGGAACATCATTGTAATAAGAACGAACCTATTTGCCATTTTAGAGAGAGGTGGAATCACGCTACAAAATTTGGGAATTATCATGTCTTGTTTCCCATGCTCTGAATATCCTTTGTCTAGTCTTCAATGGAAAGAGATCAGGATTCTGTAAAATGTAATAGTATCTCAGAGACATGTAAATTAGGTAAACACCATGAAAAGAAATGATAAAATATAATAGCCTGCTAGTCTGAACTGAAAGAGTAAACATTGTTTCTGGGAAAAGTACAGTTATTTTTGATAACTTTTAAAATAAATATAAAAGATTTTTTAAAATTAAATGCATGCAGAAAATTGTTTTGCATGCTACTTCAGTAAAAAACTGAAATAATTGGCAAGTAACATCTCATGTAATTTTTCTCTACTATTTTCAGTCATTTTGTGAAATGAATGGTTTCACAATGTGATAGAGTACAAATTTAGATCTGTGTGATACTCAGCCTTTTTCTATGTTCACTGTTTGTTTTATTTTATTATTTTTGATACAAAAATTACAGGGTATTTGTTGTCTATATATACCAGGATAGAGAAATTATTTTCAAGCATATGTTGATGCCAGTTATTCATAGGCAGTATCTACAGTGTTTTCAGTAAATTTACCATCATTGCTGGCACAAGGTGAAAAAAGTATTTTTATTTATTTATGCAAAGATAAGGAGCTTAAGGAAAATGAACCCATGAAGATCCTGCATGGTTTTATTATTTAGTGTGAACAATGCTGTCATCTCCTGGATAAGCCCTAAGTATAGATAGTACAAATTCCATTAATTATATCTTTCTAGTTGTAACAAAATATTACCCAGTAATATGAAACCATTGGAATAACATGGTAGCTATTCAGTCTGGTTTTGTTTCAGGATTTCTGTGTAATAAAATTTTAGGTTTATAAATAATGTTGTAATGGTTATGGTGATGACTAGGGTTGGGGCTTTTTCTTGTTTGTTTGGGATTTTTAAATTTTTTTTTTTCTTTTTTTTTTCTGGAAACCGTTTTTTTGGAAATGCTTCCTTTAGGACATGCACTATTTAGCTTCTTTTTCTAAAAGAAATAAGGAGCTGCACAGCTTAAGCATTCAGCTTGGTGTTCTTCCTGCTGCTTTCCTGCTGAATCAGTTGTATGGGCAAAACCAGTTGGGCTTAATCAGTTGTATGGGCAAAATATTGAGTTTTTGAGGAGAAAATTCCAGCATAGCTAAACTGAGTATACTGCTTCTGTTTAGATGATATCTATAAAAGCACCTCTCTTGATATTTTCTGTTTGGCATAACTGTTTAACAACTTCATAGTTAATTTACCAAGTTCACCATAGCAAGAAGATTAATTCTTTCTGCAAAATGTTTTGCAAAAGCAGAGCTTTACCAAAGCACCTCTCTTGGCAGAAGCTTCTGAGACAAACAGGCCATGGCTGGAGCAGCAAAGATTTCATGAGAAGCCCTTAGGACAGATGAGTTCAAATTGGCAATGGAGGAAAACTGTAACATGCTTTATGGTCTCAGTGCTTTCCTGCAGCAGTATTTGACCCACAAATCTAAAATATAAGGCTGCTATCTTCCACATAGGACAAGCCCAAGGCAGTTGTTGTAACATGTCCTGCATTTGGTTGTACTGAATGTCTTTTGAGGTCAAGGATCATAGTGGGTGCAGGAAGGGCTAACCTGCTCTCATAAATCTTTAATTTAAAGAGCTTCAAACCTGTATGGAAAAATTTTTGTTTCTGTTACCTCTACACAGCACGCAAAGTGAGTCTTTATTGCTACTATTTGTAGGTAGCATCAGGGTTGCTTTGATGTATCTAGTAGATTACAAAAAAACATGATGAGGGAAGAGACCATGACAGCTCATGAGTTTTGTTTTTTTTTTTCCGAAGATCACTAGTAACAAAGTACAGAGTAGCATTTGCAAAACTGGAATCCAACTTTTGGTCTGGCATCCAAACAAATTTCTGTGACTTCTGGAGAGGAAAGTCTTCAACTTGTTTAGAAAATTTAAATCTCTTAATAATTCTCCTTAATAATATTAATTTGTTTTGATTAATGGGTTTTGACAGGACTGTATGTAAAATCATGATCCTTCCTACCAGTAGTTTTCTTTGATACAGCATTTATAATGACTTTAATGTCTTGTATTGTTGCAGTTTGAACTGGTATGTATAACTCATAATTAATGCTGTAATCACAACTTGTATTTCTGACTATTGTGTCTATATGACTATTTCTCTCCTAGCTGTTTTATCATTTTTTCCATGTCTCCTCTACTTCCAAACACGTCATAACAAAGTAATTTAGGACAGCACACTAAACGTAGATGCATAAAGAAAGCAATTTATAAACATAATCAATGTCCCATATTTTTCAGTGCCTTTAAATTATTCTGATTTAGAGCAGTCAGTTGGAGGTGCTTTACAAAATGACAAAGTTTTTTGAGGTCTGTTTCACCAAATTTCAAGCCTCTTGGATATGCCTTTTAGAAGACACAGAAAATTAAGATACTAAAATTCAGATTTTAATATCTCTTGAGCAATAGAGGAGAGGAACTCCTAGTCTATATAAATAAGCTGCTTAGAAGATCAAAGAAGTCTTTATGTACAGACCCAAAGAATTTTAGGAGTGTTTGTGTTCAGCCACATATAAAGTACTCCTGGTGATTCAAAAGACCAGATGACCCAACAGCCTAGACATCAGCTCTAGTGTGGGTGTAGAAGTTCTCTCTGTCTATTTCTCATAAACTTGTGCTGATCCTGTCAAGAGTCTGGATATACTCTTTCTGGTGTAGTTTCATGACTTTTCATGCTCAGTGTCTGAGGTCAAATAAGATGTACTTTGACGGTGACAAAGTTGCTGAGGCATTTCATCTGTAAGTGTTCAGTACTGATTTGTTTTTCTGCCTAAGAATGTGAAAAGCTCTGTAATGAATCTAAGAGGTAAATTAAATTAGCTTGAAGTCTCTTCACCCCAGAATTACTCAAATGGGTTAATTTATTTCCATTCAATAATTAGCTTAGACTGGGATTCTTATGGCTTATGTGTGTAATTTTAAAAACTACAGATCATCAAAATGAAACCACTGAGGAATAGTGGGGAGCAGAAAGGAAGAGCACAGAGGTTGAATATGAAAATTTTCTCAGCCTCCAAGAACATTTTAAGATCGAATCCAGGATTATTGACTGGTGGGCACTACATTAATTAGACAACATGGGAGACAATCTTGAGTTTCATGCCTCAGTGATTCAAAGTGGGTCTGGGCCTAAGTTTCAGCAGTTGTGGACATTCTATTTTCTATTAGCAATTAATAATTATGGGATTTAGATTTATCACCATCTCCTTGTGTTTCTGCTGTTTACTTGTTGGGCTGTATGTTTGTTGATTTGTGTTTGATTTTTCAAGTCTTCTGACTGCCATAACACAATCGTTTCAGCAATGGGGTAGAACACTAGAACGTGAAAACTGATAGCACAGGAGTAAACCCCAAATATTCTGTTCTCTATGTTCCCTAAGCTCAGTAACCTGTCTTTATCCCTTTTTCAGCCTCTTTTCCTTTTCCTTTCCTTTTCTTCTCCTTTTCTTTCTAGGAGAAAGAAACAATCAAACTCTGCCTATTACGCTGTTGTAAAATGAAAATTTGAAGAAAATCTTATAGACCCATGTCACAGAAGAAAATCATTTACTGTCTCCTCTGCCTTTTGGAAGTGAGATAAAAATACTCTGGAGATATTTTACTTCAATAGGTAGCAATTTACTTGGTGTTAGTTAAGTTGCATGTTCCTGAATTTCCTTCCATGTAAATCAATGTGGCAGAAAATTAAGGTTACTGGAATTTTATGGAGAAGAAGAGCATATCTCATATTTTTCTAACAGAAATAAATTAAAAGCATAACAAATTTAAACAAAGCTTTTAATCAAAAAATGCAGAAATAGTTATTTTCACAGTTGCTTAAACTATTGCCTCAATTGTGAGTCTGATGTATTCAAAATGTTCTTTTGATTTCTTATTTTACATGCAAGTTTTCCTTGTGTGATTTTTTCTTTTGTTCCTTACCAGATTAGTTGACAATCCCAGTTGATTCTCTGGTGGAAAATAAACTGTCATTCCTGCCAATAGCCATTTTGGCAGTTCTTATTCATGTCAGGACAGCCCTACTGTATGAAAGAAGTCAATGGCTAGGCATAGTCTAAGACAAAGTCAATCACTGCAGCCTGCAAGTTGATAGAAACATCACAGATTTACAAAACCACCTTTTTGAAGACGAAAGATGAAAGAAACAGAGGTAACAGAAGACTGTAGGGATGCAAGTTTAGCAGACTTTATGCAGCAAAATTAGGTGACAGGTGTTTTCTGCTCATACCCTTTTGATATATGCCATCATTGCTTAAATACTGAAGTGTTACAGAGATTGGACCAACCACCATCCTGTAGTCATAACATTATCATGATGTATGACTACAGGTCCAATCACCAAATCATGTAATGCCTAGTTTGTTTTCACAGGTCCTTATCCAATATAAAGATCATGGTATGCAGTAGAAAAAAGTTTTTTCAAAGCATGTGGCACTGTATGGAGACTTTATATCTAATTGTGGATATCCCAGCCCCACATAACATTTTTTAATGTGTTAATCAGAAACTTACAATAATAGTGATTTTGTGATACTATTTTTTTCAATGCGCTGACTTATGCTATTTCAATTGCGATTCTAGATGAGAGAAAAAATACAAATAATTTTATTTTGAAACGTCAATAAGTGTTTGTTTTAAAGCATCTTATGTGTCATTTTACTACTTTTGACCTTTCAAAGCATAATGCTACAAACGTAGTGTGAGCATATAGGGTTTTTGATGGGTTTATGGTATGTTTTTGTATCATTTGCTAGAAGTCAAGAAGTTTTACATTGATCAGATAAAAATTGCAATTTTCCCTTATCATTTTAATATAGTTTATATTTCTTTTTTGTCAGGTTCATAATTTTATATATATATTTATATATGACTATCCATATCTATATATATATACATGGATATGAAAGTTAGCATTTTGTAACAAGAGTTGAGTTTCTCTTATTTTTAACTAAAAGCCCAGAAGCAACACAACAGGATAAGCTGGTGAACGCATCAAAGAAAGAGTTTTTAAAAATTAGCATAATTTTTAATTCCTCTAAATATTAGCCCTAAAGAAACTGTAGAGCTCTCTCTAAATCTAACTCACACCAGTGGGTTTTACAGCTGGACTAACTCGTGGCTTTGAAAAGTGTTTCTTCCCATTGATTTTATATGACACCAAATATTATATGTAGTGAAAGTGAATGTGAAACATATTTTGTTAGTTAAAAGTATTGCATTAAATGGTTGTCTTCCATAAAATTATCAAACAGGAATCAATCAAAGATTGTGTGGTAATGTGCAAATTTTCACTCAGTTTGAACAGATTTGGCTCTTCAGAAGGTTAAGGTAGTTTAATGGTTGAAAGCACATTGCTGTGCAGCAAGCTGCAAAAGTCAAAGGGTTAGGGGATTAGGATTTCATTTTCTTTTAGCCATGGCCATGTCTGTTTTCTGTCTAAACTACTTCTTGTTCCCATTTAACCCATGCTTTTAAAGACAATAGGGGTTAGAACTTGTGGGCCTCAGGCTTCATTTTAACAAGATGTCTCTAGCACTTTGGTGCGTAATTTGTCATAAATGCCATAGGTCAGGGAATGTAAGAAACCAACAGCCAACAGATGGTCATTATGACAGCAGTTAAGTTTCAGAAGCAAAAGATGCTTTGTGATATTTACTTTGGCATGTGAATGTTACACCTCTGAAGAATATTTTCAAGTTCACTCTTAAAATGGACTCATTCTTTTTATCACTCACTTCTTAACTAGAGCTCATATTAGCTCCTGAGCTAAATCTTTTTCCCTCTGCTCAGAGGGTTCAGTGGGGTTCCTTCCAGCAGCAAGATATATCTGTAGAACAGTCCATTTCATATGCAAGGACTAGTAATTTTCCAGAATCACTAGACGAAGACAAACTTTGTTGTTCTGTTAAAGTAGGAAGAATTTCTTTTTCATTCTCATATTATTTTCTGTTCTGTTTTTTTTTTTTAAATATACTGGAAATTCATATAATCACAAAATGGGCTTCTCCTGACAAGACAGCATTTTCAGTTGAAATCTGTATTTTCATTCACAAGATACCACCAGACCTAAGAAACTACCTAGGCAGAATAGATTATGACAGCCAATATTTGAGATTTTAAAGAGAAGGAGAAGGAGGAACCTGTCAGGAGCAACTTCAGCCACAAAACTCCTGCAGCCCAAAATCACATTAAAAAATAATCTCCTCGATATGCAAATGTAGATCAATACACTCAGATCTTTATGGGAATTGTTTTACAGAAAAAGAAAGAGCTGTCTATTCCTTCTAGAGAACTGGCTGAGTAGTTGGGTGATCTCATATAAAGCCTTATGACAAATATTAATCTTGAAGAGAGAGCAAGGTGGTCTTTTTTTTACAAATCAGCTCTATGAAAGCATTTATTGTATAAGGGCTACATTCAGATAAGTGCAGGAATATAGATATAAACTTGTGTTTGACAGGCAGGCAAATGGGTTTAATATTGCTCATAAGTGAAGGAGGTGGGTGAGAAAAAGGTAAAAGACAAGTCTCTATTTCCAAGATAGCAAGTTAAGTAAAAAAAAAAACCTCTGCTATATTTAATAGGAAGAAGCTACGTTCTGCAGATATGCTTGAAGCACCATTCAACAGGTAATCATACGGATTGAGAGAATTACCTTTCTTACTGACACTGAAGAACCTGTTTTACTATGTCCTATCCAAGTCACTTAGTTGAACTTTGTGAAGGTCACTAACTGACATGTTTTATGCATGTGAGAAAATAATTACAGCAACAGTAGCTGGTATTTTAAGACATAGTCTCTTTTCCAGGAAAATAAGGCTGTGTGCCTGGTAGTTCCCCTTTAGTAATTTTTGACCAATTGTCCTGTTTCAGAGGAACTTCAGACAAAATATTAAAAAAATAACCAGTTCCTGTAAGTTTCCTGAAAATTAGTGACTGGGTACAAAGGGCAGACCCAACTTATTTCTGTGTTACAAGACTATCAGTAAACAGTGCTCTAAGACTCTCAGTACAGGATCAGTGCTTCCATTACATAAAATCCACCAAGATGTTCTTGTTGCCAAATGGATCAATGGAAGTTGAGATTTAGTTCCTAAAGTCATCATCTCAGTATGGGAATAGGAGGGGTGCACTGGTAATTATGGCTGTAAAAAGCTCTATCAAACTCCTCAAGAAACTACATTCAATTTGTTCCATGGCTAATGGGACAATTTTTCTTCTCTTTGCAAAGTCACAGAATAATTACCTGCAGCAGAAAAGGTTTCTTCCTCCTCCAAGCTCAGGACCTCATGTTCCCAAAAATATGTACTTGATCTGTGCTTCATGCTTCCTCACAGTGATAAGAATTTTCTCATGGTGATGAGGGTTTTCTCAATGCTTAGAGTGTGAAGGGTAGAATCTGTGGTTCTTGGCACCCTCAATGTTTCCAAATTTTGTATAAAGAGCTGCCAGCTACCAGCTTGTGAATCTTTTGGTTAGTTATATATTTTTGTTTTCCCTTCAGAATAAAAATCAAATACATAGGATGCTTATACTGCCTGAAGGTCATGAGAGAATTGTGAGGCGATCATTTCTCAGGGTCACCATAAATGAAATATGCAATTTTTACTTCCCAAAGGCCTCAGATTAGAGAGATAAAAACCTGAAGGATATTACCTTTCACAACCTGAATTCTGTTTTATACTCTTGCAAGGCAGTAGCCTCCAGAGTCCTGATGACTCCAATAGCTGTCTGTAAGTGAGTGGACTACAATTCCTATCAGTCATTACGACAGATTTGATCAGTAACTAACTTTATTTAAACACTTTATAATTAAAGACTGTCCCAATGATTGATAAGTATTGGATCCAGCTCTCTCTGAAATAGTTTAGCTATTCCTAATCTCTGGATTTTCCAGATCCTTATAGTAACAGGAAAGGAATTTAGGCAGCTAAGAGATGGTACAAACCTTCGTATGGAGGATTATTATTTTATTGTTATTTGAGGAAATACAGTCCTCAAGAAAATTCTGAAATTCATACAGAAAGTAATAAATTATACTTCAGACACTATTTAAAAGATGCTAGGCCTTTCCAGATTTTAAGTACCTGATGAAGCATTATCAATATGTTTTCTAATTTCAGACATAGCAGAAACTATACCTTTCACATGGTAAATTCTTCTGCCTATAGCTTTACCTAACTTTAAGGACATCAAATTTGGTATAACATGAACACATTTTATGAAGCAAATTTTGGTAAACTCTTCATTTGTGTAATTCCTCCATTTAGAATGGAGTATTACGTGATAGTAATCTTCAAACTAGTAAAATCACATGCATTTTTACACAAATATTTCATATAGCCTTATTCAGTGTTTAGTATCTGACAAGTATGTATGTGGTGTCTTCTTTTTGCTACCATTTATTGGTGCTATGTTTCCTGCAGCTCCTATTTAGTAATTTGAGAATAGAATAGGGAAAAGGTCAACAGAAAGTTAAAATTATAATTGTTCTGAAAGTTTCTAACATTGATAAATAATAAGTGAGAAATATTTAAATACATCCCTGTGGAATGTATATCAAGTGATCATTTTATTTTCCTGACAACTATCTCAGGTGGAATAAAGACATTACTGGATGTAGATATAAAATGCTTATGTAGAAGGACAGAAAGTGATCATTAGTACTTTTCTATTAAACTTATGAAAAAAGCAGTTTCTTTTCTCATGCCATATTACACATACCCAACAGTTACCAGTTTTCAGGATGCTTCAGAGGCTGACCCTTCACATATATAACCATGTGAGTACACTGCATCACAGAAAAGAATGGTTTAACTTAGTACTTTTGCAGCAAATCCACATCTCTGTACGCTCCACACTGAGCAATTTTGCTTACAACTGCAGAGCTTATGCTGATCTTGCAGGGTAGTTATCATAACCTTTCTTGAAGTGTAGCTGCTGTACAGAGAGGAGAGAGAGAGGATTTATTGACATATGGCACTTGGGATCTTTCTACAAACAAAAAGAAATGCCCAAAAGTGATGCCTTCCCCAAAGTGAAAACTTCCCCACATCCTTTTAACTCATCTATTATTTTCTTAAGGTCTACTTTTGAGATTTCCCCCAGAGTTATGAAGGTATTATGGTAAAAGAGAATATGTATTAACAAAATTATTGTCATTGTCTTCACCATAGTCAGAAAACTACACCTAGGCAAAAGATCTTTAACATCACGACATTTTAGAATGTAATCAAGGTTTTCTGAGGAATTTTTTAGCATGTAATTTTTTTTAACTATTACATTAATTCCTCACTGACTTTTTTTTTAAATTGATACACTTGCTACAACTTCATAATGTAAAGTCACTTGAGTTTGTGCAATCAATGAAAATGTATAGGTGTGTGTGCTGCATTGAAATTTCTGTTTAGATCCCATATGTATATAGATTAGATTAAAATTGATGCAATGAAAGCTATCCCTGGAAATATTTCCAAGCTTTAACATTTAGTGATGAGATGCTTCAACATATATATCTTTGCACAAACTGCTTCAGTTTCAAGCAATTATCAGTAACTGTCTACCCTCTAAAACATCGCTTCTCTTCTCCATTTGTATTTTCCCTGTTTCTGTTCTATTCATATCAAGTGGCACCAAATTTATGATAAAAAGAAGTTTTGTAGGAAATTTAAATGAAAAAACCCACAAAAATATTTCTAACCATCCAGGTAAAGAATCTGAAACTGTAGTTCTAAATCACTGCTCTATTGAAAATACAGCAAATAACTGTTATAGAGCTATTTTCCCTCTGTCATTTCTGGGTGGCAGAGCATGCAGATTCAGGAATGGTGCTCGGTAGACTAACGAGCAATTAGTATAACACATATATTTAAAAAAAATATATATAAACTCCCAAAACTCCTAGGTCTTGAAAGTAGAAGCAGCCACTAAAAGTTAAAATGGAGTCATAAATAGCTATAAATATTTAAGCTTTATAATTCGATTTGTTTGCAGAGGTAGCTATTTGCCTGCTTCTGAGATGGTAAATTCCTGCCTAGTACAATGCAGCACAACAGGCAGTTTCAGTGTGCACGCAGACAAAGAGCCCCAGGCAGCCCCACCCTCGCCTATTTTGCTTTCCGACAACACCCCTTGTTCACGAAGCCCCTTTAAATTATAGTCTTTGTTGGTAATATTTACTTTTTTCTTTCAAATATCTCCTTCCTTCAGTCTCAGACTTCCAGACAACCAGCTCGCTGGAGCCGGCTCAGGGAGGCAGAGAAAGAGAAAATGAAATCCAGCAGATGTCTACTGTGGTAAAAAAACACTACCAAATCCAGCCAAAAACCATCCAGAGGAGGGGGGCAAAGAAATCAGATTATTAATGTTGGTGTTGCTGTTGTTATTGTAGTAATAGGAGTGGTAGCTGTTGGTACTACTGTTATCATTATTATTGTTGTTATTATTGTTGCTGTTGTGATGATGAATACTATTATTAAATACATTTTGTAATTCTCCTTGTGTTATTACCCAAAACTGGGTCTCTCAACTCTCACTGTGGATGCAGGTTGGTCACGTGCATCCACAATGACAAGAATGCTGCTTTAATATGCCCAGTGAATATTTTCAAGTTGTATCCCTTCTCTTTTTTCCCCAGATGGTAAAAATGTTATCTATTAAGGTTAAGGAATGACACTATTCCTTCTTCGGCAAAAACAGCACAAATTAGAATCCATTGTGTGATAATGTCCAGAGCTTTTCCTTGGTGCTTTTGGTTTTTTGCTGTTGTGATTTTTATTTCATCCCTGTGCAAGCTTGTGGGGATTTTTGCTTCTGGACATGGGGAGTTTTGTGGGGGGTTTTGTTCGTTTTGGGGGTTTTCTTGGGGTTTTTTTTTTGTGGTTTGTTTTTTTTTTTTTTTGTGTGTGGTTGTTGTTTGTTTTGGGGTTTTTTTGTTTTTTTGTTTTTTTTTTTTTAACAAAAGCAGTTATTTGCTTTCATGCCTGAAGTGCACCACAAAGTGTGTTTTGCAGCATATTACAAAATGTGGCAATCCTGCCTATACATGACAGACTGTAACAAAAGGATAAAGCTGTAAAACACTTTCACATAAAGATGTTATAATACCAGCTTGCCACTTTCTAAGGTGGAATACAAAACAAATAAAAATCAGTAGGTAAAAATGCCTTCTCTCCTCCGCCCCGAGCCCTGCCCTCCCCCCCCCGCAATATCATTGCATCAGATTAATTAAGACCAAAAGATGAATACTTTGATCAGGAGGTGGCAGCTGTCACTCCAGCTTCTGTAACCTGCATTTCTGGTAGCTTGTCCTTCCTGTGCTCTTTACTCCGCTGATAGAGACATTAATCTCAACAACTTTGATATTATAGACTGATTTCCACAGTCTCAAAAGTATACACGCATGTATACATATATGCGTATAAATAAACACAAAAGTATGTTTGTCATTAGAGAGTATGTTTCTATGTTGTCCTTCTCAAATTCCAGCTAAAAAGGGTTAGCATATAAATAATAATGTATTATTAAGAAATTCTATAATTAAGAAATTGCTCCTTTTGTTCCTCGTTGTTTCTGCACTTAAGAGAGAAAAATAAATGGCAGATGAAAACGTCAAACATATCTTCTCCAGACAAGGGACAAAAGTTGGCATAGCTCTAGATTTTAGTAAAACCTGAAATTTTAGTAAAGTGCTGAAGTCATGTTGTTTCAAGAAGCTTGGTCAGCTCAATGTAAAGTAACACAAATGGTAAGAACATTCTCTTTTTTCTTCTCAAAAGCCAATATTATTTTCCCCTAATTTATGAGATTAAAGGAATCATTATATCTGATTCTCTGTGATTATATGTATCAGGTTATATATGGATATATCTTCTATAATTCAACACATTTTTACATTTTCAATGGGCTTTACCATGTCCTTATGACTCCAAACAACATTTAACTAAGATTAGTATTTTTTTCTAACTCTTTTTTTAGCAATAGTCAAAACAGTAGTAGTTGTTCTATTCTTCAGCCTTGAAATTTTTGTCACTTATTGACAAAAAATAATCATCTGTGTTGGTCATCCAGGCAAACAAACCCAGGTACCCTCCACAACGAGCACCTGTATTCCAGCTCTTCCAGATGTTAAAACCAGCCATAAATCCAGTTCCCTGTAAATGAAAAGGTTTCATGGACAACTTAATTTGCTGCAGCAAGCCAAGTTGCCTGTAGGCTGCCCATTTCTCAGCCCATGACTTTCAGTGTATCCACCTGCTGAAAACTATGTTTCATTTCTGGACTCGGAAGCTGCTTCTCAGAAACAAAATCGTGACATAGCGGGGAGTGTAGAAATTTCTATTTCTCTGTTATCATTTAGGGGGTTGCCCTGTGTTGAGGGGAATGAAAAGTGCGATTTAATGTGGCAAATAAAAAAACAGGAATTCAAAAAAGGCTGAAAGATTTGCCAAGTGGGCCATTGCAGTTCTTGTGACAAGAGTGATGTCCCTGAGGAATTCACTACAGGCTGAACTGAAAAGGGGATTAAGTCCTTTTAAAGGGAGGAAATGTAACAAAAGGAGCACTTTTATGATGTAACTGCATAAAATAAGGGACTGCTTTGTGCAGCTGATTGCCAAAGGTCTCCAAGTGAAGCAGCCAGTGCTGCAGGCCCCACTCCCCCTGGAGTGAGCAGCTCCCTCTAAAGCCTGTGCCTACAGTGGAATAAGAGCACAGCTGTCATTTAGGAATAAATACGAGATTTTTGGTTTGTTTCTATGTACCTTTTTTTTTTGTTTTTAATTTTCCACACCTACCAAAAAGTGGCCTGTAGGGAGATTATACTCTAGTGAAAGTTGTTGCTAATTAAAACAGGTAATTATTGTTGGTCCTCCAGGCTTTGTGATTTCACTCACTTTTGCCCGCCAGACAACATTAGCTTAAAAGCAATCCAATTTCTAGCAAAAATAGACCGTTAAATAGTCACTTAACAAGTATATAAGTGCAAGGTTACAGTTCAGATTTTGATTTATCTCTCTGAGGCTCTTTAGACAGCCATAGCAAAGTTGGAGAAAAGGGGGATGGGGATTGGGGGAGTTGAACTGTTTGTAATTCAGGTTTAGATTTATTGGGGTTTTTTGAAAAGTCATGTCACTGCATTCAGGTGAGCTTCAGGTGACAGCTTTCCAAGCCACATTTAAAACAGAATTGTGTTTAAGGCACTTTTCCAAAAGACTTCTCACTTAGCATTTTGTAAAGAGATAATTTCATTAGGACCTTTTGTTGCCACTCCTGATTCTGACAAAATGAAAACTTTTTGTTGACTGTGTCTCTCTTGATGAATTGAAGTTTAAAGGTATTGTTGTTTCATGTTAGTACAGACAAAAGTGATTACATATCTATTGTTTTGCTCTACAAGAAACTTAAAGAGATCAGTATCAAATTTCAAACATGGTGATATATCAATTGACAAAAAATATAATTGTAACACAGCTCCTATCTTTGATTAGTTTCCATTGTTCCCATCGTCACAAAACATACAACTGGATCATCTTTTTTGATGTTGACAGATGCCGGATTTTACTTTCTCTAAGGATATTCTGGCTTGATCTAAACACCTATGGAGGTTCTTTTAGTGCAAGGAAATTTTTTATGCATGGATAAAACCCAAATTGCAAATCTACAGCAGGAGCATATATAGGTGATTCTTTTCCTACAAAAAGAGAGTACAATTTTCTGAAGTTCAGCCAATGGACACAGATTTTATTTTGACTGTCTGCTATTTCTGTTGATAAATGAACAAGAGAAAGGAAAATAAATTTTTTGATAAGTTATAAAAATATTTTACACAGACAAACAGAATAAGATTGCTTAGTAGTCACACTAAGATAGCTGTAATTTGCAACTAAACTGTCATTTTCAATGGGATTTTTTTTATATACCAAGAAACAAGTTTGTACAGATGAATTAATTTTCTTGTAATCTTAATTTTAAACACACAAAACATACTAGTTTTCATCACAAGCAGACAAGGTGAAAATGTCCACCAGTTTTCTTTTTTTCTTTCTACTAAAACTCTAATAGTTCAGTCTGACAACATCCATCAGGTTCTATTTATATAGATCTTGATAAAATACTTCATCATATTGAGTAATAAGATTTAAAGAAAATTTCAGAGCTTTCTGAATATCAAGATTTTCTTTTCTATTTTAAGCATCTTAGAATTTGGAGTTTTTTAAACTGATGTTTTCAGCTGATGTCTTCTTCTATAAGAACAGGCAGAAAGAACCAACCAAGATTTTGTTTTTGTTTTGTGTATGTGTGTGTTTGTTTGTTTGCTTTACTGATAAGGAGAAGAACAAATCTCCATCCCTGAACAGACTGTGAGGCATCAGTGGGCAGGATCTTCTATGTCTCATGGGCACATAGTAAACTTCTTATAGACTAGCATAAACCTATACAAGGGCAAGAATAATAGCTCTAATTTTATGTAGTAAGCTATAGTTGCACAACAATTCCATTACAATACAAAAGCCAATTTTCAGAAGAAATTTAGGAACAGCAATGGTGTTCATGTTGAATCCAAGAAATGGAGAACAAATTTTCTCATGCAATCCAGTTTCTGTGCCAAGGTGTCCCCTGTAAATTATTTTAATGTTTACTTGATTCTAATTTAAACATAGATTGGCCTGAAGACTCAACCCTATCACACTTCTGTTTATTTCAAGGCATGATTTTTTCTTATGTTGCTTCCATATTTATGGTTTTTTCTCCTTTTGACGCTTTTTAGAGTAATTTTCATTTTATTGACAGTATTGAAGTGGACAATCTCAACAGCATAATACACAAATTACCTAGTGAAATAACCTATGAACATCAAGGAACATTAAGGAACATCAAGGCAGTAAAAGATTCACTGAAATCACATTTTATCTATTAATTGAAGATGATAATTTTTCCGTCCCCACAAGTTTAGAAGCCAGCAGTCTTCTTCATTTGTTATCTTCTTTTGTGTAATAATAAGTACTGAATAAAATCAATAACTGTTTATAATACTGTTTGTGGCAGCGGTCACAAGGGTCTTCAGGGTGAGAGAGAAGCGAGAATGTTGACCTCATGTTCAGAAAGCTTGATTTATTAATTTATGATACATATATATTACATTATAACTATACTAAAAAGAAATAGAAGGAAAAGTTCTCAGAAGCTAGCTAAGCTAAGAATAGAAAAGAATGAATAACAAAGGTCTGTGTCTCAGCAGAAAGCGAGAGCAGCTCTGCCATGAGTGGTCAGTAAATCCCAACATCCACAGGAGACCAATCATGGATCCACCTGTTGCATTCCACAGCTTCTCAGAAGGGAGAACAATCCTAAAGAAAGGATTTTTATGAAAAGATGTCTGTGACACCTGTTTAGTGAGGTGGTCAAGAAAAATAAATTAATCTGGCATAATGTTACAGATGATAATGTGCCTACTTATTTCTTACCTCGTAAACTTTCTGCTGTTTTAGAATTCTAATCAGCAAGTAAATAAGGATCTCAGATGGGTAACTTCTTAATTGTGTAGCAACATTTTCTGCAGTATGTTAGTGGTCTTTCCACAAAACCCTTAGAAAGAAAAGTCAGTAATATGCTTCATGCAAAGAACCGTCAAGTTAACCTTGCTTTGAAATCGCTGACATTGATATGCCATCTTGCTTCTTACCCTTTTTTTAATTCATCCTATCAAAATATGTTCTTGTCATTCTTCTCAGAGTTCCTAATCTCAAGATCATATAGCATTGGGGTTCAATACTTCAACCTTGTACTATTCATGAAGAAAGACCAGACACACACAAAATACTTGTGTATGATTAGGGATCACTAATACAGATAAATTAGGGATAATAGATGGCTTCCATGTTAAACTGTATGTAGCACAAATTTTAGCAGTCTGAATTTTTAAAGTTTTACTAGACAATTACAAGAGATGGAAGAAACTAGTAGAATAATTCTTAAAGTAAAACATTTCAATTACATGCCACAAAACCAAAATATCCACTATCAATAGCTCCTTCTGAAAATATGGACAGAAAACACATTAGAAAAGCTTTCAAAAACAGGAATTAAGGTCTTCTGGCAATTCATTCTAAGGATAATAAGATCTTGTAGTATGCACAAGCAGCATTATAGCCATCTTAAATCTTCCAGATTTTGGAGGTTGCTCCAGAATCTTCTAAACTTTCTGCAAGCAGGAAAAGAAAAAAGCCTTCATGGTTCCCAGTACATGGGGAAAAGGCTATTGTGGCTACTGTATGGAGAAAAACTTAGCTACGGTTTGGGGAAAGATATATGCTTCTTGTGCTGTACTTCAAAACATATTGTAGAGGATATCCTGCCCCCGTACGCTCCAAGTCTTGAGAGGATAAATCAGAGTAAAGCATTTCTGCTGTTTCATGCCATTTGCTTGTGTTATTGTGTCTCCTTCATACAGTGCAATCTACATTAACCAACATTATGCCCTTAATGTCCGGACTTACGCTATGTTTGAGGCTGGTTCAAAGCAGAGTAATTCTCATCTGGTTTTACCAAACTGTCTCTGTATGCAGAAATCACAGATAGCTTTGTGTTACTTGCAGGATGTAGGATGATGAGTAATTTTATACTCTGAATGGGCCACACTGCATCTGGTGTAAACCAGCACGAATGTAATCAAATTAAAATGCTGCCTGCAGAATGTCATTTCAGTCTCTTGAGCAGCCCAACCCAACACTGCACCTTTTAAAGTGCTGCTGTAAAAATTTACCTGGTCAGAAGAATAACATGTATGGTGTGCAAAATTTTCTCAGGTCTATGTAATTATATGTAGGATTAAGTGTCAAAGTCAGAAAATACATCTCAGATTATTTCGGTGTAACATCTAACTTCAACTTTACAATTATCTACTATGCAAGGCTGTGCAATATGTACTACTGTAGATAGAGTGAAAAATGATCAGAAGTCTTGAAACATGTATATGACATAGGAACATAACAGTAAACAGACACTGTTTTGCTGTCCTTGTGCTATGTTTTTAACACTAATGGTAGACCCAGTCTCCTCCTAGTTAGATGTTCAAGCATTTTGGTGATTTTGCAAGTCACTCACTACATAACGGCATTAATTTTGAGGTATGGTTGGAATATATTTGGTTTGTCTCACACTGTGAAGCCAAGTCAGTTTTGTTTTTTTAATGATAATTGAGTGTTCTAGCTTTTTTTCAGAAGAAGAAACATAAAAAATTTTGCACAGATTTAGCTAAACATCACAGTTGCCTTTTCTACATTCAATACTTAGCTTTCTTAAATGGAAGACATTTTTATTATTTTTATTGTAGTCTTCACATTGGCTGTATTTATCTTTCATTTCAGACATGGCTTCCCTCATTTAATCCTAAATCTAGCTGCATAAGAAATGTTGAATAACATTATTACTTCTTAGGAAATTGACTGGTTCTGGAAAAGTTCAGGATATTAAAAGCATAGTGAGAATTACTTTTGTTAGCCTCATTTCCAAGAGTTTCAAAGCATTATAGGATACTATGGAAAAGTTTAACTATCCCCCACCCCGTTTCTGCATTTCTTCTCTATGCAGTTAATCACTTCTTTTCTTAGATTATGAAAAATATTTAATATTTCTCGACTTTTTTCCTCTTCAATTTTGACAAATACCAGGATATTCAATTCCAGGTAAAAAGACTTTGTACTGACACTATTACTTCTGCAGCTCCTACAAGTCCTGCAATTGGCATATGTGAATGACTGAGAAAATTATGGGTGTTTCTTTGCAGAAGCCATACTTCAGCTGGCCTCTTCACAGCAAATATAATATGGACAAGTGTTGAGAGTGCTGTAGCTTCCCCCTAGCATAAGGCAAGCCTGTCCTATATCAGAGGAAATGTCAGATTAACTCAACAATACTTTAACTCCTGCCATTAAATGAGTTATACTGTACATTCTTTAGTTGTCTCTGAGAATCAGAAAGATTCCCTCAAAAATTATCCATTTCAATAATGGGAAACATTGCTTTTGAATTCATTCAGTATATTAAGCAAAATCACACTCAAGTGCATATTAAAGCATAGCTGCCTTATTTAGTTGGCTAAAGTCATGACACTTCATTACTGGTTCTCCATAGTCAACAGGAAATATGATTGTCTGTACATTTCTCAGAGTACCCAGTAAAGCTATTTCTACTTGAAAAGAAGTTTTAAGCACCAAATGGATGTAGAGAATTTTCAGGTGTGGATCATCTTAAGGTTAAAATCCATCCAAAAAAAAGATCCAAGAAAACTTTCACTTCTGCTGCCTGTGCTACTGAACAGACCTCAGTGGTGGTCAATGGAGTACTTTTAGGAGATGCAAAATATGCTTCTTTTAAAGTTTAAAAGTAACGTGGAACAAATCTCAATGGCAATTTCTCCCGTGTATGTGGCTGGAAAACACTTGTTCTGAAATGAGCATCCATATTTCTGTCAGCCTTATCTATTAGTATAAAGGGATGGGTAACAGATCAAAAAAAAAAAAAAAAAAAAAAAGTAAGATCCATGAAACAATTTATATCCATTAATGGAATTTTTTTAAAAATTGTCTCCTAATAGCAGTATATTTGAGTTAGGAATCTAGGCACCAGTATACATATATTTTGCTCTTTAGCAGATTTGGAGCAATGTTCTTTGCACGTATGAACTGTAAGAGCTAATTTTGGAGATGCATAGGTTTTCAAATATTGTATAGTTGTCTCTACTTTTGCAAGCAGAAGACTGCATAAGGAGTTATAGAGAAGTTGCCCAACAAATCCTTTCAGCTGAAAACAGTAGGCCTAAATTGCACATAGCCCACTAAAACTAAGAAATTATTAAGTTTTAGACAACTGAAAAATCTTGCTTTTCTTAAGAGAGTCAGAGCAAAGCCCCGAATAAGTCAGCCACAAGCAGAGGTTATAATCTTTTCCTACCATTCTTTTCAATTCACCTAACTCAAAGGCTGAAGAAGGCCAGTAGAGTGTTCATCATCCCAGCTCCGGTCCATCATCTTCCTCTAGGTGTCAGACACCCTAGAAAAGCAGAAAAAGCTATTTTTCTTTTCAATGTAACAGAGAGAAGAGAAGGCATTGACTTAAAAACTGTCCTTTCTACACTACCCATCTGAAGTGATACAGTTTTAAAGTGAAAGTAAAGATTTGAGTCTGGAGAATTTTTTCCCTAAATAGCCATAGTGTTGTGGAAATATGGATAGATGTGGTACCTCTGTACAGTTTAATATTTCCAACCATTGCTATGACAAGGTAGGGAAGGTCTTTTAAAGACAGGCCTGATACCAGAAATTAGATAATAATGACACCTGTTATAAGAGTTAGTAACATAGATGTCTGTGTATTTGTCCTCTAAAGGATTTGGCAATCTCTTTGTGATAAACACAGGAAAACATGTTGTTAAGGAAACATAAATGGATGCTTTGTGACTCTCTAGTATGTAACAGGCCTTGTCAGGCATAAGAAATTGATTGATTGATTTGCACTAGGAAAAGGAGTTTATGTTGATTCTCTGAAGAATAATATGGATAAGACTGATCAAGAAAATTTAAGAAAAAAAGATACAAGAAAACAGAAAAGGTGAACTTACAAAGGAAAAACCTGTTAAAATTATAGCACTGTTTGCAGCTGACAGTATTTAGGTAAAGGAAAATTGGATAGCCTTGGTGCTTATGTGTTTTGGTTTGGTCTGCATTTACTTGCTATGAATATGAAAGAGGAAGAAAAATATAACACAATATAATTGCTGCTCACTATATCTAAGAATGAAAAACACTCAGAAAAAGCACCAGCTAGTAACTCTAGGCAGGGTGGGAGTTGGTGTGTATGCTCCACCAAGAAGGTCTGTCAATCATTTTGCTTACTAGTCAGTTCTACTTTTACTGCTCTCCCTTTCATATGGAGCTGATGGAAGTGTCCAGTTCAAGGTTTCTGATCCACTGCCCAAATCCCTCTACAGGTTTGATCCGTGATATCCAAGAGATCAGCTTTCCTTCTGTGACCTTTTGTGGCAGCAGTTCAGTGCAATTGTTGACTAACAGGAGGGATGCTTAGTTACCCACTTCAGAGGCTCAGCCTTGACTATGGAATTAACTCTCACAAGAAATAAGAAAGAGCACAAAACTGACCACAGGGTTAGGCTCAGAGATTGTCTCCCAAGAAATAATTCCTCCCCATACATATATAACAAATACAAACAAACAGAAAACCAATCAGGAAATCAATCTCTTTCCCTTACAATCTCCAAGGAAGGAAATAAAGATATAAAAGTACTTAGAAATGGCTTTTGCTATGTAGTCTTAATTAAAAAAAAAAGTAGGAGATAGATGAATATATAGTAATGAAGCAATATCCTAAGTCGTATGTTAAATAAGTAGGAAAAGAGTTCAAAGAATGTGAGCATTCTGTCCCACCACTGTCATAAACAAGCCAGAAATACTGCTATTTAATTGAAGTTACAGCAGGATGTTTCATTCCTGATTTTACAACAATATAATGCAGTTAAATAAGCTACACTTGAGAAATTAGTGAAGAAAATATTTTCTGGGTACCAAAAGAACCTTTATACAAACTTCAGATAAAGCAGGTTTCATATTTTTATAACTCTGTGAAGTTTATACACAAACATCTGTATCACATAATAAATCCAGGAGTTAAAGGAAAAAATTATTTAAGAGAACTGAAGTTTATTATAATATTTAGCAGGTTTTATTCAGTGAAAGGCAAGAGTGTTGTCCAATCACATATAACTTCTTTGGGTAATGATTTAATGAACTTGAGAAGTTCAAGCACTCTCCAAGTAAATCAAAGTCACGGAGGCAGCGTAGAAAACAAAGCTCTAATCCATATGCAGTGTCTGCATTGTTTCAATGACACTCAAATATCTTCTTCAGGATACCTTGCAAACACAGTAAATTGTTAGGTAAATAAATCTTTTAGTCTTGTCTAGGACTTATAACTGCAACCTTGTTATCTGTAGTGTTGGGGGTTTGTTTTGTTGTGTTTCTCTCTTTAATTCAGAAGTATGTTAAATTGCCAGTTTAAACACATTAGAAGCATAATATCCTTCAAGAGAAGTGTGATTGATTAATAAGACATTATATGCATTTTTATAAAGAATTTCACATCAGTTCTATTGTTATCTCCTGTTGAAAGCGAAGGGAGACGACCCATCCTTGTTGATCAGCATTGAACTCTGATTTATTGATCTCACTTACACACTTTTATAGTGGTGTCAATTAAGCTCATGCATATTGCAAAATCCGAGCTCCTCATAGGCTACAGCTAAAACATTAATCCCTCCTTTTGTTTTCAATACCTGTGGTTTGTTATTGAAACCAAGATTTATTTTCTCACCCTGTTATGAAAGTTCTCAAGGCCTCCATGGTATTGAAGACAGACTTGAGAACTTAGCTGTTTACAGAAACAGGCTGTGAGAATTTGCTCCTCACAGCTGCCTTTTAAGCCATTTCTGAGCAAAATTCTCCAACAATCTCCTGTATTATTTTTTTAAGAATTTTCTTTGACCAGAAAAATGATAGACAAAATTTCTTTTTCCTTCTTTATTTTTAACTTTTACTCATTTTACCTCTACACTACCAGTCAATACCATTTTTAATACATATTTTGAAGTTCATGCCATCTTTCAGTCTTAGATATGTGAAACAATATTCATATCACTTTATTCAGACTTTTACTGTTGAAGAAACCAGATTTCAGCAGCAAATACTCTGATATAGTGCTGTGTCTTTTACTCTGTTCTGACTCTTTGGTGAAGGGAATTTTGTATTATGGGTAGAATATCTGTGTCTTTATTTTTTTGTCTTCCTGACTGTCTCCTCTGCACCCTGCTCCCCTTCACACAGCAACTGATTTCTTGTCAGAGGAACAATTTAGAAACTGATTAGGATGCTGAGTTGTAGTTTGAGTTGTAGTTTGAGTCCTGCTTACATACTGCCTTTACTTGTGTTCCTCATTTGACTTATCTCCTTGGTCTGTGAATCAGGCCATCCCTATTGCAACACAGACGACCATCTGCCCATTTTGGGGAATATCAGCCAATATGATACCAGACAACCTCCTCAGCCTCGATGGCATGTTATTCTTGGGGATGTTCACTGGGGGACAGAAGGGCAGGATGGGCACTGTTATAGGAGCACTGAGGAACTCAAGTGTGTATTATTTTGCACGCAATGTTAAGTGGTCTGCATAGAGAAGACATCAGACTTTGCTTTATAGATGATTTAATGCCTCATTAGTCAATTCTCATTATATTTTTGCTCTCTGTCCAACAGTGCCCTGTACACAGAATAAATGGTATTAAATATGATCTTTCATCTTTTCATACTAACCCCTTTCTCTCTTCCAAAATAATCAATCCATGCCCTACCTTTGCTCTTGTACAGCTTATTTCCATACTACTTTAGAAATTGTACTTTTGTAAAGAGATTGTCCTAAGATGGATTTCTATAGTTCTGTCCACTTCAGCTAGAAATTTCTCAGCACAGATATAATCCACATGTACTTGCAGCTCACAGATATAACTAGTCTAAATATATTCTGACTGCAGAGCTCTGCTGCACACTAGCAAAATAAACAACTTTAAGAAGCTCACAAAATTTGCAGTTCTATTTTCTGATACTTTTTTTTTTTTTGCCGTAAGTACCCCCAAATTTGCTAACGTATACCTCACAGAGAGGTGCAGAGGGCAGAATTGTCCATTGCATCACAGTGCTAAATCTTTCAATGTGACTTGGAATGAAAAATCCAGGTATTGAAACTGCTAATGAAAGAATATAATGAGAAAAATTCTAAATCCATTAAAGGGGCTGATTTTGTGCAGACAAGTTTTACATATTTACTTCAAATTTTACATGCTGCAATATTTAGTACTGTGGGGGAAAAAAGAAGAAAAGCCACATTGAAAAGGCAAAAGTTAAAAAGGCCATCTACAGGTTATCAAACTTGGCATGATTTCTGTTTTTCTTCTGAAAGAAAATTTTGCCCCAATGAGCATAATTTTCAAAGGCTTTCTTTTTGCAAGACAGTCATGAGAACAATGAAAAATGCTCCATTAGAATTTTGCTTGGAGATCATTTAATAGATGTTTTCATATATGAAACAAAACAAAAGAAAATGTGGTTTTAGCTGACATCTGTTTATTTTTTTCTTGTTTTATCTGTGCAGTTAAACAATGGCTGCTACAAGAGAAGTATTGCATATCTCAATCACAGGTATATACCACGTAAGAAAAATTATCCAGGCTAATAAAAACCAAATTATTTTCCATCACAGATTATCATATGTGCTTTGAATTTTTAATAATAATTTTAATAATATTTCTAGTAATATTTTGTGAAGAGTTTGTTTTGTTTGGGGTGTTTTTATGTTCTAAATTTGTAAAGAAGGCTTGTACATTTCTTGCTTTAACTAAAACACCATTAAATGTTATTTAAAGTTAAATCAGATTTACAGATGATATGCTGACATACTCTCATTTGAAAAGCTGGGGTTTATTTTTTCAGTCTTTTCCAGTAAAATAAATTCTGAGTTGTGTCTAGACGCAGGTCCAAGGCTGTGTTTAACAAAGACACAGAATTTTTAACCTTTCAGGTTTCCGGATTTTGATTATTATAGCTAAATTATGTTTAGATTTTGTTTCATGGATGCAAATCCAAGGCATCAATGTACTTGTACATATATGAATATGTTGACTCTCAAGCAAAAAAGGATGTATTTTGCAGGTCAAAAACAATACTTAGTAAGAAAAGAGAAATGTAAGAAACCCTTTCCCATATTTTATCGGAAATGAGCTCTTAAATGAAGATTCCAAACACCTGATCTTTAGTTATTAACTCACTGACCTATGGACAAATATAGACAATGGTATCCTATTTTTTGCCTTCTAAACCCTGATTATTTCAGATATTTTGCATGCCACTAGATTTATTTTCTTTTCTGAAATACCGGGCATTTTTTACACTAATTTCAGACTAGATCTTCATTGGTATTTTCTGTTTTTGCTTACAAAATTAGCTGAAAGAAGCCAAAAAAATAAAACAAATTTAAAGGTTTCTGTTTACCCTTTCCTGCTACTGCCATTAAAGTCTTAAGCTATAAATGAGAAGCCATCTCTGTGAGAAGTTATGAAGTGACTGAAGTGAAGTGTCTCTTCCTTTCTTGGAGGAATAATGTGATGAGCAGTGAACACTAGAGGGGGAGCTTAACCGTTCAGGAAACTTAAATCTCCAGACCCTCTGGGAGAGGATCAGAGTGATATGATAGCTGCTGACTTAAACAAGCAAAGTTAAGGCATGGACAGCCAGAGTTCAAAAGTCAAGAGGTCAAGAATAGTAGAGAGCCAATTTATTGTCATTTTCCAAAGAGGCAGCAAATCATAAGTGAAACTGAGAAGTTTAGGGTTTTGCTCCTACCATGATGTGGTGTGCTTTAAAAAACTCTCTAGAGGCAGTTTAACATGAATAGTAGTATTACAGGGATTTTTTTTTTTCCCAATGACTGTCTGCCATTCAAATGTCTTAGGAATGATAGAATGAATTATCATAAAATTTTGACAAATGTGATGGCTCAACCAAAGAAGGAAAACAGACGTTCCACTTATTGGGTTCTAATAAGACATGACATATAAATCGAGTATACATGGCAGTTAGACCTTTGCTTTTTCCTTCCCCCCCCCCCCCCCCGCCTTTTTTTCTTTATTTGACTGAGAAACATTTCTGTTTGGAGAGAAGTGATTTATAACTGATTCTTGTCTAAGAATGGAAGGCATGCTCCTTTTAAACCTTACTTGCTATGTTTTAATAACTTGAGGCCTGTTTAATGTATTGTGCTTCATATATGCTTAAGTTTGGGTCTTGCTGGCTCTGTTCATCCTTCATTGCATTAATAAAATGTGAATTCATGGTATAATTTCACTAGCCTTGTAATAATACCATCAAAAAGTTGTTTTTATTTATACTTGTTTAAATAAAAGTATCTCAATAATTCACTTTCTGTTTTTATTAGCTATCTCTTCGTATGGAAGTATTACAGGTCCAATCTGTGTGCTGCTTACACAACCATACAAGTATCTGGGTAAAGTACCATTTATGATGTGTGATTTATTATGTACTTTGATAATGTGGAAAAGAGTTTTGGCAATGCTATATTATGTTGTATTATTATAGGCAGGCATCACTGCAATTGCACTGTGTGTCCTCATATGTTGCTTCATTAGAGAAAGTAAATTATTGGACTGAAAACAGAAGCAGGTCCACGCATTACACAGCACACGGATCCTGCCAGCTTTTAAGGGCACATTTTCTTCTGTTTTGGTACTGTATCTGCAATGATTTTAAATAAGCTTCACTGCTGATATTAATAGGAGAATTTGACCCTGTGTTTGCAAGCATGCTAATTTCTCCTTAGACAAGATCTTTTCAATACTCACATATCCTTTATTATTTCATCCATACTTTTATTGCTTCCTTGTGATGCTTGAGGAAAGACCATGTATGGCAGCAAATACAATTCAGGAACAGGGAGAAGACAAATAGGTGGTCAGCAACTGTGGAATAAGAGCTGTTTTAAAATCAATATCCACCCATGCCTCATCATATTTCACCTTTTCTTCTCTCTGATCCTTCATTTTCAGTTTACTAATATATGTAACTGAATCAGTTACAGGCTTTTCAAAGGTACAGGGCTGTTTTGAACTCCTCTCTAACAGATATTTTGCTAATAATGTTTGCGATGGGACTTTTTTAATTTAACATAAGACTAATATTTAAACTAATAATATCTGAGTATCTTAGGTGGAACTGATGTTAGAAAAATTATATGAAAGGCAAAACACTATATTAGATAATAAACTTTTTATTGAGGCACAAGATGCTGGGCTTTATATATGGAGATTTACTTTTGTGGCAACTCTGAGTGAACTAAGGCTATAACTAGAGGACTTTTTGGATGTCTGGCTAGAGAAGACATAAAAACTGGAAATTCACCAAGAAATCAAGCAAGTCCTAAGGTAATTTTAAAAAGGAGGAGGAGTGGGAAGATGATTGTTTCCAAAGAAAAATAGAACCTTAAACAAATATCTGCTTTCTAAAAAAAAAGAACATGATAATTTATTTTTCCTGTTCAGTAGAATTCCAGATAACTGAAACGTGATCTGATATTTTTTGAACTGTTTTGGAGTCTCAGGAAAATTAGTAAAATAATGGTTTTATGTTGGTGTTGAGCAGAGGTAATTATTACTATATTTCCAAATTTCCTTAGTACAGGTCTCCCAGGGCAGAGCTGTGTGAACCAATTCTCATTCTCGAAATGAGAAGGGAAATTCAGGAGGAAGCTCAATGCTGTTGATGTTTCTCTGACCAAATGGCAGTAGGCTGATTTCCATGAGGATATAGATAATGCAGGAGATTAAACTAATGTAAGTGAGTCAATTACAGTGTTTATAGAATCATAGAATATCCTGAATTTGAAGGAATCCACAAGGATCATTAAAAAAAAAGTTTTTCTTTATTTCCAGAATCAAAGTAGCACATCCCTGATCTTAATATTTGCAAACACCCTGGTTGACAGAAGGTTTTCCTCATGATACAGCTGATTTGGATTTCATCCTTCAATTTCTCCTGTCTCTAAGCAAAGTCCTCAGATATGCTATTCACTGAAGACTCAGCCACATTGCAGCTGGATGATTGAACTGCCTCATTTTAGGGAATTTTTGCATTGTAGCTGGAGATTGCTACTCAAATTCACATCTGCCCTTAGGAAATACAATGCAACATCTTGAACACTCTGCAAAAGAATTAAAAATGGGAATGCCATTTCTGTCATAGGTCAGGTTGATGTGGACAGTAAATTATGGTCTAGGCAACAATATTTACCTTCTTCACTGTTGTGGCCCATGAGATAGCAAAGATTTAAGGACGATGTTTTTCATACTGAGCTGTAAAGTATGAAGCAAAAAAGTGCCAGGTGTTTCTAGGAATACTGCAATTAGGGGGGAGGGTAAGTTGCCTTCAAAAAGATAAACATTGTAATTGAAATAAGGGATATTATCTAGAGAGAAAGAATTAAACCACTAGATGTGAAAGAACTCATTGTCTTCTAATACCCACAGAATGATTCATAACAGATTGCTGCTTTCAGCTCTGAGTAAGTGGTTAGCAGCTAGATCTACTCAGTAAAAGTTTTTTGTAGTTGTACTAAAAGTAATGGAAAAGAAGCTTACTGGGAATGAAAATAAATAGTGATCCTAACAGCCTGACATTTGACATCAAAGTTAGTGCTAACAGGTAAAGCCTGTGCAAATCCTGGCAGAGAAATTGAAATGTACCATTTTGGAATTGTAAATCTGTCAGTTTGAAGGAATTCACTAGTTTATTTCAGGCTCTTGATTCATTTTAGAGTTAATTACATTTCCCATTATAAGCTTGATTTTCTAAATCTACATTTCTGAATTGCTCCACACAGAAGCGGTCTCTTTGTAGCTTACGTGTAATGTCTCTATCAAAACCTGTGTTTTGAAGACAAATCTGGAGTAAACCAAAGAAGTCATTCTAAATTTAGGATAGACTACATGCTTTCTTTTCCTTTTTCATTTTTTTTCCTTTTTATTTATTTACTTGGCTATGAAATCCACTCTTGTTCTCTTCTGTTTTGAAGAAATACTTTTTAGAACATTTCCATGGGAAGACAATGTGTCACGGGGCTGACATGCAAGTGTGGGAGGTTTTGATGTCCAGCCCTAGAACGCAATTCAGAGGACACAGGAATACAGCTGTGTTTGCTGTAAGGGCACAGATAACATGGTGTAGATAATAGCATGTGGACGAGATGCAACTGTTGTCGGTTAAACAAGAAAAAGGGCGATATAGAAAGCAAATATAGTAATACAGGGATGACATGGAATCAGAGTGAGAAACTGTATTAAAATTTCAGTGTTTAAAATGATTTTCAATGTTAATATAAGGTTGTGAATTTCTTTTTCTTATGTTTTTTTAATGGTCTACTATCCCATGTAAAAAAATTCCTCCTTTTCTCTTTTCTCTTTTCTCTTTTCTCTTTTCTCTTTTCTCTTTTCTCTTTTCTCTTTTCTCTTTTCTCTTTTCTCTTTTCTTCTTTCTCTTTTCTCTTTTCTCCCTTTTCTTCTTCCTCTTTTCTTTTCCAAAGTCTCTGTTTCTATAGTGAAGCATTTGTGATTATAAACCACATGCATTGACACAGTATTTTCTAGGAAGAAAGGTAAATATTTTAGTTAAAATGACAATGATTTTTACTTTTGCAGAACACAGCTTATCTAGCTTAGATTTGGGTAAGCTACCTAGCATTTTTAAAGCCGTCATATCCTCAGCAAATTTAAGCACTGGGGTGGATTCATCTCTCAGCAAAGAGAAGGGAAATAGGAGCAGCAAAGAAAAACATTATGAAAAGAAGAACATTATTTTTCTCCCTTATCATTTTAGAAATGCTAAAAATATATTGCAAACACTTACTCTCTTACCTTCAAAGTAATTCTGTCAAAACAAACTGATTTTAGCTTAAATCCAAATTAATGAACCAGCTTTATTATTTTAGGAGACGGAGGCTAGAAAAGGAAAAAATACAAAAAGACCCAAGAGTCATAGAATAGGTGGTTTATAATGTGTTAAATGTGTTTATTTGCACTTCCAAAGTTCAGATTTCCTCATACATTTTCATACTGATAGAGATAAAATGCTAAAGTCTTAAATCCCTCTATGCCATGCTGAGTTGCTAAGGGCTGTTGAGCTTTTGTTATTTCTCCTCTCGAGTTAGCTCTGATTATTCCTGCTGAGTGAAAAATTTTTATTTGCCGACAGAAACAGGAACCATATCACGTGTGCTTGCACTCAGCAAATACTCCAATACATCACAAAGATTTGCTCAACCCACCTTCAGAGGCCAAATTGAGGATGTTATTTTCTGTCTGGATCTGCTCCTGAAGACTATCAGTCAGGAGTGTTTCTCAATCTCTGATTAAAACAAGGCCTACAAAGCTGCAAGTGTTCATGCACAGTCTCATTAAAGGACTGAATGGAGTGACCCTGGTTTTCTAGCACAAAGCTGTGAGTGAACTTCAAATATAAGAGTGCATCAATCAGATCCAAGCCAGGCTTTTAATGTCATTTTTTCTACTTTGCCTTTAAAGTCTTAAAGGAATGCCCTTTCCACTGTGCAGCCAAACATCATTCAACAAACAAACTAACAAAAAGTGAGAGGCAAAGGGAAGGGTCTCCCCTCACAAAGGAGAAAGCATGGTATTTTACTGATGAGTTTTCTAATAGAATAGAAAATGCACTAGGCTCAGTGCAGGTGTTCACAACCTTCTGATTTTTGCACCTGCTTATTGAGGGAAGGAATAGGAAAAAAGTGCTTTTGAGAACAGTGCAACATTTAATCCAGATATTCGGTTCTCTAGCACAATGTCATATGTAATTATTTTCTATTTAAATCATAGTAACATTTTAATGAATATTCTGAAAGGGAAAAATTAAACTAAAAATACATTGAACTTCACCATCTAAAGATCTTTTTCAAAAGTTGTGATGATGCAGTGAGATCATAAATGAAAGATTTTCTTTTAATATAACTAATGATCCACAAATAAATACAATCCTGGGATGACTATAGCTGGAAACTAAATTAAAATGAACTAGGGGAGTTTGGAAAATAAAATAATCTAGGTAAGTTAAACAAACATACCCCTGAGGCTATGAGAACCTAGTATTTAAGTTTTGTCCTTATAAAATAGCCTTTTATGTCTGTGTCATGTTTTCCCCCTAAAGTTCATCAATTTTGAAGCAGTCATGGCCTAAATGCCAGTCTACCTCCTATCATTATATATATGTATATATATATATATCACATATATATTTTTGCAGTTTTTAAGTGTTGTAGTGTTTCCACCATTCTATTAAAGTGTTCGGATTTTTTTGTTTTTTTTTTAATTCAGAGGCTCAGATACTCAAACACTTAGGAAAATTTTACAAATTAGTAATTAGAGCATTTAAGCCACTTGATGGTGCCCCATCAGTGCTTTCCTTGATGGGGCACTTGGGTAAATTGATAATTTTTATGTTGTTTGTTAATTAGCTTGCTGCATAAAAACTCTCCTGCGTTACCTGTCATAATTTTAATATACTTCACAATATACTTTTTTTTTGAGATAATGTTGAGTCCTGAGTCTGCCTTCACTCACAGCATCTGAAACCAGATGCCAAGTTACTTCTTTCTGTAGTTCTTGAAAATCCAACAAGCCTGAAGTAATTTTTTTTTTTTTTCCTGACTCCTGGATAGCCATATCTCTTTACTTGCTACACTATCTCCAGTTTAGTGTATAATTTGAACTATGTGAATTTTGTACATTCATTAATTTATAAAGCAATAGGTATGTACTTACTTATTCTTAATTTTTTTTTCAAAATCTACTTGCCAAATCAGCCAGATTTACTGTTGATATGTTTGCCCTGTTATTTACCCAATTCACCTTTCCTTATGAGCTTCCAAACACCTTTTTAAGGGGTTGGGGATTTTGTTTCCTCTTCCTCTGGGAAACAAATCAAACAAAACCCCAAATTTTTGAATGTTTTCATTTCCAAAGTATTAAAAACTAGTCTAAAATATTTTGATCATTTTTGCAGCTGAGAAATAAAGTTTACTTCAATGTCATAGTCTTTAATTTCTATTTACAGAAAAATTAAGTTGTCTGATGGGATTACTTGGAGATTTACCTTTTTTCAGTATTCTTCAGGTGTAGTGCCTGAAATGTGATGATTCTGGGCCTGAGCCTGAGTCATTGGACAGTTGAGACTTCAGAAGAAGACTGAGCGAGTAGTTTTAGTTTGAAAATGGCATGCATTTTCAATATATTGATATATATTGGATATAGAGTATATCCAATATTAATAAAAATTGATGTTAATCCTAATGTGACCTACATTATTGTTCAAGGTTCAATTTCAAGCTTTTATTTTCTAGTATTATTTGGTTTTCTCTTTTCCAAAAGTAATTGAAGAGGGGATTTTGAGTTTTTTTTTAGTTTCCCTTTTACATGCCAGGGCAGATTGGCGAATAAATGGACATTCAGTGTATTGAAAAACAATACAGTGTGTATGGCTGTGGTCTTTGAATTAATTTATCAAAGGTGAGAACAATGAATAGATGTTCCGCCATCACAGGACAGGTTTTTTTCTACTTGATACTCGATACTTTCTACAGATACTTGCTTGACTTTCTTACAGGTTTTATCATAATGCTTTTGTAGAGTTCACCGCGTGGTAAAAAAGCAAAAATAATTTGTGAAAAAGGGAATACTAAATTATCTCAGGTTCAAAAGACAGGGCATGCCCATGTGATATAATTATTGTTGTGTCCCAGCATTATACTTTTAAGTATGATCACCACTAATACCCAACACTTCCCATACCTTCTCTCTTGTGAAGTGAGCTGTGCAAAGTTCAAATGGTATGAAACAGTGAAACAGTGCATGCGGCATTCCAGTTAATGCTATGTCCTATGTGCTACAGTAACTATGTACTCTAATGCTCTCAGATGTGGGCAGATTTAGATAAAGGCATGTTAATGAAGTCAGGTGTAATTTGCCAATATGGTATGTTATTATGACAATATGCTGTTGCAACGAGTAGAAAACCTCAATAGATATATCAGCAATAATCATAGCCAGTATTATTGTAACCTTTATTTTTCTCAAAAATAACGTAAGTTATAGTCCTACAAGTAATTAACTATATTTTTCCAACCAAACCTAAATATCACATTTCTATTAATTGATCAGTCTTCTTTGTTAGAGAAAAATACCTCAGCTGCACATGAGGAGATATTTTGATCATTTCCTCTTCCCTCCTGCTCTCTTTCCCACCTCAATTCATGCTCCTACTGGACATGCTACTGCTAGGACAGATACTCAGTTTTCATCTGATATTTCTGAAATCAGATATTTGGTATTATCCTTGTTTGTGTTTAGACTTGATTTTGTATCTTCCATTTTAGTAATTTTTTTCTGCTGTTAGTTCTCCCTTTGTTTTAACCCTTTTTTAACATTTTTTTTCCTTTGGAACTATATATGCTTGTTTTCATTTAAATAATTTCTTAAGTATGTGTTCAGGACTGGGCATCTCTGGCTGTTCTTTTATATCCTTTCAACAGCTGTTTATGATCTTTATCATACATTGCTTCTTCTTGTACAAATTTTGTTACTTTATTCTAATTTGCCTGGACTCACAAGGTTCAAGATTAACTTTTGGAAATTTCTCCACCAATCTTTTCCTCAGATAATATTCAGATACCTCCAAACACAAGTTACAAACTCCCAAACCACTCTCTTTATCAATAGTCCTACCATTCATCCAATTATGGTTTGACAGATTTTTCCAACTCTTTCTAGAAACTTGGGTATAATACAGACTATCATCTGACAAGCGAACGATCAGGTCAGATTCGCCCAGGCATAGGCTCAAATATTGTCCACGGATTTTTCAAAAGAAAAGGTTGATAATAATTAAAAGTTTACTTGGAAAGTCTATGTTCTTTATGGAATATAAGTCAGGGGGTTTTTATTTTTTAAAAAATCACTACAGCTGAATTTATATCTGACCTGAGGATAAAGCATTTCAGAAAAAATGTGGCTGTGTTTATGATAATGGTTTTTAAGTGCACTGTTGTATTATAACCCCTAGACAATCCTCTCGATTTCCTATACAGTAGGATAAAACCTAGGAAGAAAAGTTACAAGAGCAGAATGTACAGTTGATTAAAACACTGTAGAAAAACAGTTTGACTTAAAGTGCTATTAAAAGAGCTTGCAAACTGTCTGGTCAATTATATGAAAAGTTTGCAGGCTGTCAGTCCAGAATTGTTTTGGACTGGGTTACTACTTTTACACAAAGAATAAGAATTTTTACCCTGTATAGACTAAGCCATTTCCTATTATTTTTTACCTGTTTCACATTTGATGCTGAAAGAGAGTAATATTTGCTCCAAATAAATACTTTGGGCTAGACTGGGATAGTTTGTGTGGGATTTGTCTCCCATAACTTCTCCTGTCTACAGCTTTAGACAGCTGTGTCCAGGCTCCTTTTACAGCAGTGGAAAGAAATTAAATTATCAGGCATGTGTAGGACATCACCCAATCAATGCAGTTTAGATATGTGATTTGAGATTCTCTTTTGTGCCACAGAAATTATTTTCTCTGGTGATTGCAAAGACACAAGTGTAAACAGTCCTGGTGCAAAAATATGTGCTAGAAGGTGAATCCCTCCTCTCATGCATTGCTCAAAGTAAGATGTGGACATAGAAGAACATCTTCCAAGAGCTGCTTTTTCTACTATCAGAGAGAAATTTCTGTATTGATTATTCCTTTTTCCAAGAATGAAAATAACTGTCTGAACCCCACTGCAGGATCCAATGTACTTTATGTGTTCCAGATCAGTTCTTTAGCTCTTCCTTGATATTGTCCATCTCCTTTGAGGCACCTCCTACCCACTAATTCAGGATATCCATTGAATGTACACGAAACCAGATGAACTACATGCATCTACAGGATGATCTAAGATTATATGGAATTGTATTTAAATGAATTATGGCAGATAACATCTCCATGTTTTGATTAAACCAGGTAATTTTGGGCCATAGAAAATCATTGTTGGAGCTAGAGAAAAATTTTTTCTTTAGCTGTACTTGGGCTTTGTTACATTTTATTAATACCCCAGTCTTTGCAACTACCTCACATAAGAAAATGCTTTGAATTGTGATATATAATATAAGAGAATGTACCAGTCTAGACTGAAGTATTTATTTTTATTCTCATTAAATAAAGAGATCCATAGATTATGATAAATCTTGCATTGCCCTTCAGAGATACATCATCTAGTGCTTGAGGCCAAGAAATGAGTACTTTCCATAATTAGTAAGGGAAATTAAATAATTGGGCTGTGGTTTATGAGAATTCTTTCTCTAAGAGAAACCATCCAACTCTCAGTCAAGTGGGTTAACATGATTTATTTTTTTAGCACACAATTATCGCAATTTCATTTTATATAAATTCTATACATAAATTTTTTTCCATTTCTTCTTAACATAGCAGCACAACCTTGGTTTTGTTAGTACTTTATACTCTTTTTTATCTGCCTGAAAATGTACTTAATTTTTTTGTTAGCATGATTTCTGATTTAGTGTATTCTCTGACATAGTTTTCTGGACATGGTGGAGTAAAAGGTGTCTTTATTCCAATAAATGGAATAAATTGGTATATGTCAGTGGAATTTCACAAGGTGACAAGGTGCCACTTTAAATCGTGTTCTGCCATCCTGTAGAAACTTGGCATCTGAATTGTTCATGCTCAAAAAATTTAAAAAGCGAAATCAGTTTAAAATTATCTTCCTTGCTAAGCACAAAAGTACTCCTGTGTACTGGCATGTCTAGTGCATGTCTGTGGTAGTTAAAGCCCAGCCAGCAACCAAGCCCTATGCAGCCACTCACCCATTCCCACGCCAACAGGATTAGTGAGAGAATGGAAAAGGTAACAGCTAGAAAACTCATAGGTTGAGATGAAGATGGTTTAATAGCAAAAGCCACAAACACAAACAAAGCAAAGCAAGGAATTAATTAATTCCTTCCAATGGCAGGCAGGTTCAGCCACCTCCAGGAGAACAGGGCTCCATCAAGTAGAATGGATACTTGGGAAGACAAATGTCACCACTCCAAATGTCCCCCGATCCTCTTTCTTTTCCCCATTTTACATTCTGACCATGATATCATATGGTCTGGAATATCTGTCTGATCAATTTGGGCCACCTGTCCCAGCTATGCCTCCCTACATTGTCCTCTGCACCCCCAACTTCCTGGCCAGTGTGGCAGTATGAACAACAGAAAAGGCCTTGGGTCCGTGCAAGCTCTGCTCAGAAATAACAAATATCTCTATATTATTAATTCTGTGTTCAGGAGAAAGCCAAAACACAGCCTAACACAAGCACAATTAATTCTACCCCCTCCAAAACCAGTACACACATGGAGATAACTTTAACTTAAAGCAAATAACTTCTCTGGATGCACCTGCAAAAAAAAATGTTGTTATTACCTTTTATTTGGTTTGATAAAACATCTACTTAGCCCAGCATTTCTGTTTCTCTCAAAGCAGCTGTAGAAGTTTACAGAAAAATATATGAATATACTAGACAGTAGGAAATACATAATATTCATCTAACAGACCTTAGACTGAACTCAAAGCTCTTATTCATGTGAATAAAGTCCCCTTGAAATCAGGGGATTAACCTCCTGACAGTATTGTTCTGTTCCACATTTTAACAGAAATAGCATCATGAGCTTACCAAATGGATATTGATCCTCTAAACCCTCTTATGAAAAGCCCCAGTAGAGTTCCCTAAGAGAAGTTGGGATTTACAGAACAGCCAGGGTATAATTTCAGCTAAACATAAAATGTGCAAGTGTCAGTATAATTTGTTTCCTGACTTTGACCAAGAAGCAGTTTTTTTGTGGTGAGTTACTTAATATCTCCTTCTGAATCCAGTTTTTAGGGGGAAAATATTCTTATATGCCATATTTAGAGTTTAAAAAACTAACCAAACAGAAAAAAACCAAAATATCTTGTCAGAGAAAAAATGTAAGGTTGAAAGCTATATTAGTGTGATATCTCTTGAATTTTGATAAAATACACTTTCCATATTCTGATGGGAAACTTGGAAACCTTAGATATCATAAAATTATTTGCCACTTAATATAAGGGTTCCAAAATATTGCTAGTGTTTGAAAGTAGCCATGATTCAGGATTTACTTGCATCAGACTGCACCAAAGAACTAGGCCAGTTATCCTACACATATCTAAGCTCTGAGTACATGAAGGGCTGCATGCAATTTTGCTGAAACACTAATCTAATCTTTAAAAAAATGCTCTCTGGTAAATATTTAGTTGGGAAAATAATCAATAGTCCTTCAGTAATCACAACCCCTCAAAATCTTAATTGATATGTTGTTCAAGAAATGCAAGAGGGAGGGAGAGGGAGAAAGAATGAAGGGGAAGGGGAAATTGGGGCGGGGAAGGGAAGGTTCCGGGAAGGGAAGGTTCCGGGAAGGTTCCGGGAAGGTTCCGGGAAGGGAAGGTTCCGGGAAGGGAAGGGAAGGTTCCGGGAAGGGAAGGGAAGGGAAGGGAAGGGAAGGGAAGGGAAGGGAAGGGAAGGGAAGGGAAGGGAAGGGAAGGGAAGGGAAGGGAAGGGAAGGGAAGGGAAGGGAAGGGAAGGGAAGGGAAGGGAAGGGAATTATGCCATCTAGCTACAAGCTGCAGAGGGAAATTAATATTCAAAAGGTTAAGGTGTCTGTGAAATGTATGTAATGAGTAACACTCATAGTTTGTTACTATAGGTTCATTGCCTCTAACGCTGAGGACGGCACATGGATAATTTACGATTCCCATTGTCCCCTCTGCAGGGATTAATTCTGAATTATTTATGTACCTATATACGCACAGAACTGAAACATTTTAGTTAAAGTCAGCCACTCACTCACAGTCTTGAAATTATGCAGCCCTTGTTGCTAAAAATGATGTTAGCCTCTTGTGATTTAAGTCATAACATTTTATTTTCAGTCCCACTGAGAAAAAAAGCATAGAGAAAGAAAAAAAGATATATTTTCCTGCAGATATCTCTGAATGCATTTTTTGAGATTTAAATAGATAATGGTAATTTGTTGAGTCAAAACTATTGTTATAATGTGCACATAAATAAACGTTTACTTTATTCGTGATTAGAGATAATTTTTCTATTGCTTTGTAAGAATATTTTTTAGAAGATGGTTATTTTTGAATACAAAATCTTTGCATTTCAATAAAGGGAATCACATCTACTTATTAATTAATCAAAGAATGGAATTTCCTTTTGGGAAATTGGTCCTTACTGTTAAGAATTCCCATCAAATCATTGCCTTCAGTACAAATGAAACCTTCACTGCTGTTTCCATTTGAACTCGAATGATTCCTTGCACTCTAAATATCTTTTGGATTCATTAATTTTTTTAATGGTGGAAAAATGCAGATATTAATAATTTCTTAATAAAATATTAGATTAAGGACTGTCTTGAGATCTACACCAAGGATGGCATTTGATGAAGGTCCATCCTACTCAGCACGAACAGGACACAGGCATTTTATTTAAGCTAAATATCAATTTAGTATGCTAGGTCTGGTTTTAACCAATTTACTTCATCTGGGGGAGGAGCATTTCTTTTATCCAAACCTCTTTTAACATGACACAATTGTGACGCAAAATTTCTAGTTTGTCATTATACAGATGTCACTATTCTAAGGGCAATTAATAAAAAGGGTAAGAGAAAAGAAACCATTGCTTGAGCAGCCCCAGACCTTTGGGGTTTCATATGAACTGGCCGTCTCTGCCTTCAGGAATTGTGCCTATAATGATAACTGTTCAAGCAGACAGCACAGCCTGTAAGCAGAGTATTTAATACAGAGTGGATAAAGATGTAAAAGTATTTGACATGGAAAAGAGATTAAAAAAAGGTATAAAAGATCAATCCTCCTTTTTCCCCCCTCCTGTACAATTCAACAATTGTTAATGAATTAGGAGGAGGAGCATATTGATGTACTGCTTGACTGTAACACAAAGAAGTGTAGTTAGCAAAAAGCTGCAGTGGGTAATGAACAGTATTTTAACTCGGCAGTTTAACCTCCGTGTCTGTCAGCAATGACCTTTTACCAACCCCAATGTGAGCCTGATTTCTCACTTTTGCTACTCACTGCTGGATGAGTGAATGTAGAATTTGACAGCTAGAGGTTTTACATGAAAAGGGAAGGTACTTAAAAAGCATGTTTTGTGATGATAGGCTACATTTATTCACTGTTCATTACACTGGGTGTGCAGGAGCGTTTGTGGATTGATTGGGTGTGAGCAGCTTGTCTTCTGGGGCAGCAAGGAGACGTTATTGACCTGCATGGGAGTCGAGGTGGCCTCCAGATGACCCCCCTTTCACCTGGAATTGACCTTGAAAACAACCTAGGGTTCACCCTGCTTTGAATAAATAGAAAAGTGACTTAACAGCATGTGGATTATTAGAATGGACATATTGCACATTTCTCCTTTTTCAACTTTTATAGAGGTGCATGCGTAGGGGGTGGTGGGAGAGTGTTGCCTTTTAGATTTTCCAGATACAGCAGCTGTGCAACTTGATATTTGCACAGATTTATGGCAAGAGGCAACTAGACTTTCTCTGGCTTGATGCTAAATTTTGCAATTCATCATTATTGATTAGAGCCTACACTCTATGACAGAGCCCAAACCTTACTATGACAATTGCTATTTCAGTTGTTATGGGCCATAATGGGCTATAGGGATGATTTAAAAGAGCACAATAGCTATCTGTAATTACACATGAATAATCCATGAATTCTCTAGCACAGTGCTTATAATCAGACCCTAACAGCCAAGGCATAGATATTTGTGCTTGTTTTCCCTTCAGCAACTAGGCTACAAGGCACCTCTACATGTAAATTCCACCACAACAGGCCAAAAACAATTGTTTCCTTCTGTGTCCAATCTTGACTTTTCTTCCTGTGCTTAAAATAAATCAGTTAAAGCAGAGGGTAATGGCATATTGCATCGCTGCTGAGAGTGCAGCCTGCTAATGAACTTGGCTGGGCACAGAGAGCTGCCCGGAGCTGCCTTCTCAGAAGCTGTTTTCTTTGGTTTTATTAGACACAAAGAGTTATATTTTCAAGTTTCTAAACTCTGATAGTAGCTTGCTTCTATGACAACCCTTGTCTCTGTGGAAAGACAAATAAGGAAAACACATACTAATTCTGAAAGTCAGTGTTTGATGTTACATTGGCTTATTTCACATTGAACATTTTCTGAACTGTTGCCCAGCTTTTGCCTCTGTTTTGAAACACTAAGGCACTCATCACAAAAGTATATTTCATGCAGGTCAGATGTAATTCTTTCAGGGAACTGATGAAAGCTTGGATTGGTGGCATCACATAAGTGGCATCACTTACATAAGAAAGCCAAGTTGACCCAATTTTTCTAAAGCAAGGCTTCTTTAATCTCAGATACATCATTCTGAGCTAATTGAACAAAATCTAGGTGACTAACACTACAAAACCTACACTCACCACTTTGCCTTATATTTATGATGTCTTAGACTTCCATGTTGGTCCTAGGTACGCAGAGAACACTATTTGTGCTGATCAAAAGCATTGTGGAATTTTATTTCCAGCAATAACTTTCTGGGTGCTCATGCTGTTTTGGGCTTTGCAAAAAGTGTTTCCTTCCTCATGTAGGGCTGAAGAGGGTTTTTCATTCTCTCAGATAATTTTTCTTCCCTTCAAGTTTCAATGCTAAGGCATATTTAGGATATGCTTTCAAATAGCTTTCTTGTAAAATTAAAATGCAACTTATCCTAAAAAAAAAAGCTATAAAGAAACTAAATAAGAGCCTGCATAATATTCTTCTGAGTCATGCAAATTATTTTTCAAAATATTATTTCCTCCTAACAGCTGTTTGTACATTTGTCTGTACATCAAGTAAACACAAAACAAGGATGTGTCTTCTTTAACAGCCGAGTCTGTACAGAACACACACACACAAAAGAGGTAACATCTAAGAGGTATGACATTAGAAAGATATGTAGTAGCATAGTCAGCTTCCAGCTCATCTTTTTTCATACTTCTCTAAAAAAGAAAAGGCAGTTTTGCCCAGAGGAAGAAATAAAAGGGAGTCCTCGTTAAAAGGTACATCGACAAAATAAAATAAGTTTTATTAGGGACATGTGCAGAAAGGGATGTTTGAGTAGCAAATGATAATTTACTTTTGAGGTATATTAAAAAGGTTTAATCTTACTGATCATGGTTAAATTGGATGTTTTAATCAGTTAGTGAATGCCAAAAATAATTATGCCAGAGTGCTTAGTCTGCAGAATGTGTACACAAAGCATATAAATCCTTTCCTTCCCCAGGGATTTCTCAGAATAACACACAACTAGAAGACAAAAGCGATATCAAACTCATATAAATTAACATTGCAAATGATCTGAAAAAAACCCAATAAATAATGTGATTCTATCACTCTGATTATGCTATACAGGGGTGAGTGTCCAACACAAATATGTTCATTAATCTCTTATATCCTCACTAAACTTTTTCAGGAAACATTCCTGCCGTTTACTTTTCACAGTTCAATTGAAGGTCATCTTATGAATAGCAAAAGTGGGTTAATATCTTAGTACAGAAATCTATAATATTTTCTGAAATAAATGTTCAAAACTGAATTAACTTGACATTTTCTTCCTCTTGGGAAGAAAAGTATTTGTTAGTATTTAATACGCACTCTGAAATCTGGAACAATACATTCTAATGGATTCTTCTCTTTAGTTCTGTTGCTTCTCACAGAAATGCACAAGAGATTCCATTTATACAGGATCTTTATTCAATCTAGAATAGTACATAACTACAGTGTGTCTCTGTGTGTGTGTATGCATATATGTGTATTCATAATTACTGAAGATTGGATGCAAATTTAAATGAGATGGCAGCTGTGTAGGTAAAATGATCTTTAATCTTTGCAGCCTTTGAAAAATAATTTTGGGCCTAAATTTTTCATATAACCTTTATGCTTGCAAAATGTAAGAGCATGCCCATCACATATGATACGCATACGCTATATGAAGGCTTTTTTGGAAGCACCCAAGATATGACTTGTGAAATGTGAAAAATAGTTTTATGATTCAAGGGCTTAATTTTTAATTTTTGAAGTTCCTTTCTTCACCCTTTCAGTCAATTCTAATTTTTTTTTTTTTGTTTTTAATAAAAAAATCTCTCAGGGTAATCCCACCAGGTTGCTTTTAAAATTATTAAAAATTATTCCTTGCAATTTTACTTTCTCAAGACACAAAACTGGAAAAGAAAACTGATGCAAAAAAGAAGTGGCCATTATGATGAAATGGTGAGTTTGCCATTATAATATAATCTTGCCCTGCTTCTGGCATGGCTGAGTTTTTTCTCAGGCATTTTATTTCTTGTAAAAGGCCATATATAGGCTTAATTTTTCACTACTCCCATTGTTACTTAGAAGTTGACTCTGCTGAAGGCAACAGAATTAGGATTGCAGGGGAAATAAAGAGGAATGCTGCCTTTATTCTGTTGCCATTTACATACCTCCACTATAACTCCATCCCACATGAATGAAGCATTTATTAATAGCTTTTGGCAAGAGAGGTGCTTCAGATACTTTAGCACCTAAAAAAAAAACACCTGAACCCATACATAGCACCAAATGTGGGCCACTGACAATGTATTAAATGAAGCCTCATGGAAGACCATTTTCAAATGTTTTTGTCCTTTTCAGATGCAAAATTCAAAAATAATAATAATTCCAAGGTTACATTTGAAATTTGGATTACAGTTGCCTCCTTAATATCTTATACGTAATTATACACTATCTCTCCCTCCAATGTTTTAGGCACTTTCTACTTGTGAACAGCAAAATTTTTAAAAAATTGAAAACTGGGTACAAAATTTTGTATTAGTTGCACCCAGAGGCCACCCTGAAGTTTCAGTTATCAAATAAAAACTGGCTTTTGTAGTGAAATTTTAAAATGATGAGTTCTATATTCCATACTTATTGAAATACTGGCATGTAACTAAGTGATCAAGAGACAGAATATTACCATTAAGCATGAATGTTCAGATTTTTGTCAGTTAAAGTAACAATTTATTTGATAAAAATCTGCTCATGAAACTTTTTTCAGAAGTTCAGTAATTGATGCAAAGAAGCATCACAGAAACACCTCAATTATCTGTTTGAGAAATACACCTGGTGTGAATTAGACACAAGATTTACTAGTAGGATTCTACAGGATAGTTGAAGTAGTGGTGTAAAGGGCTTTGAAATTTCTATTTCTAGAATAATCTGATGAAATTATTGGTGATGAGTTATTATTGTGTACGTAAAATAAATTTCCTGCAATCTCCTACAGTCATGAAAATTCAACTTCTCTCCTAGAGAAAAGTTAAATATTTTTGTCCGGCAAAAATTTTTCAGTATTGTCTTTAATATTTGGTAAACTGTAAAAATTAGAAGATTATTTTAGGTTGGATATTCATAAAATCCAAATTCGTATCTGAGATTATCCATTGTTATCTCAGCACAGCCAATGTTTATTTCCCGCCTTTCTTAATTACCCTAAGGGTAAAGCAGAACAAAAAAAAAGAGAGAGAGAGAACAAAAAACCAACCAAACAAACAAACAAAAAACACACGAACAAACAAAAACAAACAAACAAAAACAAAAACAAACAAAAAAGGAACAAACAAACCAACAAAAATAACCCGTACCATATATATAAAGTTAGCATTTACTTCCTGGTTATTTTACCCATAGCATTGTTAACTGTAAGCTCAGCTTACCTCCACAAGATCTCACCCACTCAGTAATATTTTAAGTTTGCTTTTTTTAAAGACTGCTTTTCGTCTTTCCATTTTGAGCTGGAGTTTTGTGAATGGAGTGCTGAGATTTCTTTGCTGACATGTTTGGAGTCCAGAAAAATGGTCAATGGACAAGAGTTCTTGGACAGGGGAAGGGGGGGAAGAAGGTAGAAAATGCACTTTAAATCAATAGACAAGTGAAAGGGGCAGAAATTCACCCCCCAAAAAAATTTTTCAAAGTACAATGAAAAGGAACAAAACCTTAAAATTCCGCCAATTCACCCACCTACTGAGTTACTTTAATTTTGTCTCTGTCACAACTTTCCTATTTGCAAATAATCTTCTTACATTATCTTTTTCTCTCAGTGGATGTTCTCTGCTGTATGGTATTAACAATACATACAGCTTATGCAGTAACATACAGGAGAGGAGGCAAAAACTGGGAGAAAAATGTAGAGTATTGAGAGGGTAAATTAAAAATTAGAAGATCCAAGAGTGTAGGGCTGTTGTCCTGGGAAATGGTTTGAAATAGAGAAAAAAAGATAAAAGAAAAAAAAAATGGAAGTGAAGTAGATGATAGAAGAGAAAATTTTTAAAAGACAATCTGAAGTGTAGATATACAGGAAATATCTGAAATTAATAAGGTCGAAGGTTGGAAATAAATTAAAACCACAGTAATAAAAGCTAAATTGTTTCCAAATATTTTGTGCATTTTTAATACTTGCTTGAAAGTGAAAAGGAGTCCAAAGAAAGAAGTCTTGATTGAGGTACAACTTGAAAGAAGATGAGGAATTACAATATCTGTTTCTGTACTGATTTCTGTCTGCAAGTTCTAAGGCCAGTTTTAGTTTAAATGAGTTGGGGGGGGGGGAAATAACACTTTCTTCAGTTCACTCACAGGACTATTTGTTTTGGTTTTTTTAACTAATTAGAAGTGGTTTGAGCCAAATCCTATTGAAAGAGACAAGTGATCAGTTCATCAGACCTCAAAGCTCAACTTCCACAATTGCAGTTATGCCAAGATACTTTTGAAAAGCAGGGCTATGAATCTTGTGGATGTACATGTGAGAGAAGGAGAAAGAGTCAATTATAGTATATAAACATTTACACCTTCTTTATACAGCTGAGCATGAAAGAAACATATTTTAATATAAAACCTAATTATTTCAATCTCTTATGTTTTGTCAATCCCAGATCCCATGTCAGTTACTTGCACCCAAAGCAATATCTAGTTTTCAAGGACACAGAATTGTCTTTGCTCTTTGCTGGGAATTTCTGCATTGGAGGGATTTCTGATAGAAGGTATGAGTTTCCTTCTTATTAACATGTGAAAGTTTGCAGACTTAGATGTTATTTCAGTGGGGAAAGCTGACTCCCAGTATTCCAGAGTATGCTCAAAAAGCTCATTTACTTGCTAATGTTTTTCTGACAACTCCGCTGTTATCAAAGCTGGGTTTATTGGAATAAAAAACATCTCTTCCTGTGCCAGAACTCATCCTCTTGCTTGACATGGAAGTTGTCTCACAAGCCCAAGTGCTTGAAAGGAAAGAGATAGGATCACAAATAAAATTTGTCCTCACTGCAAGTTAATAGAACCCTTTAAATCGCTGTGTGGTCGTACGTAGCATCATGTCCTTGTGTGGTATGAGTAGTTATGCATATTACTGCATTAGAAGTATAGACAAATATTGTCGAAGATTTTCTGTAATTTGGTTGTCTTCTCTAGAGTAGGAGGAAACCTGCTTTAAAAAGAGACTGTAATCAAATACCTAATATATTTGTTTCAACTTACCTTTTATTCCCTCCCATTATATTGTGTTATTTCTTACATTTGTTAAAACAGTTTCTCACCCCTAGTGTCATAGCGCTTTTGTATATGAGAGGAAGTGATAGTTGCTTGGCCTTATTTACTCATTGAGTACAAACACCTGCATGCATTAGATGTTCTTATTCCATTCCTTTCTATTCTTTTTTGAAATCTTTTTTCCCAACAGTTTGTAAAGGTAAAATGAACTGTATTTATTTACAAACTGTTCTCATTATTAGACTTAGGCTTGTATCTTAATTATGGCATTCATAACATTCCTATGGATTCCTAATGTCATGGATAAGTAGCCTTTCCATAACTTTATAAAACCCTTGAATTAAAGCCTGTTTAAAACAAGATTCCTTGCAAAGGGTGTGTTTCTATCACAATGCATTTGTGCTGAACTGATAAGTAGATGGACTGCAACAGCTTGTACTTTTCAACTTTTACAGGAAATAATTTTATTTCTGCGTATAATGGGTTGTAATACAAACTAGAAACCCGAAGACAGAGCTTTTCAAAAGTAGTTAAGTAGAATGAAATATAATATATTTTTCAATTGAGAATAGAAATGTAGTTTCTGCCCATAGCATTTTAAGTACTCATTTCTTTTAGCACTTCATACATCCAAATGGTATACTCTTCAAAATCCATATCCCACCCTGTTTTCTTTGTTATCCTAATACTTATGTAATTCCTGGTGTTGAACTAAAGATGGAGAAAATAATTTCAATTCGACAAGACTGTTGAGTTGATGATCATCTAAGTTACCACAAAGATCCACTCTTTTTTTAAGAGATAAATAATGGGAAGAATAAGGCTTGGTGTCCTGATTTACAGCTCAGATGTCTGCTAAGGAAAGCAGGAACCTCCCCTGGAATGGAAAATGTGACCCCTTCTCTCCAAATCATTATAACTTTGAAATTACATGGTTTTCAGGCAAAGATATGTGAAAATGAATAATAATTCTTTGCTGCTGTGTATAACAAGGTAGAAAACCCCAACAACTGCAGCAACAAAAACCAGAAACCCAGCAGCAGCCTTCACTAGCCGCCAGGCACTTTTTTCCTTTGTGCAGTTCCAGTCCTGGCCGGCAGGGGCGCTATTGGCTCCGGGTCAGGCCGGGCGGGTGCGGTGATTCCCCCGCGGCTGCAGGGGACGCTGTGGCACGAGCCCAGCCGCCTCTCTCTTGCACGGTAATGGCGGGCGCGCCGGCAGAAGAGAGAAAAGCGGCTTCCATTACTAACTCACAGCAGGGTGCTGGTCCTGGTGCTGCTCCACATGGCAAAGTGGGCTGTAGTCTGAAACGCAGAGCAGCAGGCTAGAAGAGCAGAATTGAGCACACCCCAAAATGGCAAACAAAGTGTAGCAAAAACTCCGAAGCCATAGCAGGAGCCACAGGGGCTTAGGCGGACACAGGGTGTCAGATTGAAGTGTAGCAAAAAACCCAAAGCAGAATCCGCAGAGAGCAGGGCTGGTCAATGGCAACTGGACTCCCGCAAATAGCTGGGGAAGGCTCCCTCTGGAACTGGGAAGGGATTGGGGTCCCGCGTTTTTCCCCAAGGCACCCAAGTAGATGGTGAGGGTCCTTTCCAATGACTTCATGTGTCGACAAGTTTCAACAGCTGCTGTTACGAGCAAAGCCTCACTCAATAGTAGGCAGTAAAGGATGGAACTCCTCAGTGGCAGTGAATTCTCCCCGCGGCAACAGCAGCACCATCTCACCTCCAGTACCAAGAGCAAGAGATTGAGAAGCTGAGCCCAGCCCCTCAGCCCCCAGCCGAAATCTTGTGGTATCTCTGTCCTTCCTAAAAGAAAGCCTCCCCAGCCCAGAGACAGTAGGAAACTGCTCACTTCTTACTCCTCCTTGGCTACATCTTTTGTCTCTCTTAAGTACCATCATTCCCATATGTTAGGCAACAAATAGGAGAAAATTCCTTGAGCAAAAAGAAAAAAAAAAAAAAAAAAAAAAAAAAAAAAAAAAAAAAAAAACAGAAAAATCCTAATCTCCAACACTTGGGTAAGAGGTGAAGAATCACAGTGCAAAGAATTCCTTCAGAACATCATCATTTTGATCATGAATTGGATCATAAATTCGACCTCCTAGATGATAATAATCATGTCAAGTCTCAGAGTTCAGCAGGTTTCTTCTTGGTGATAAAGGTAAGATGATCAAGCACAAGTTCTTTATCAAATGGAAGGGGTCAAGCAACAGTAGCTGCTGGCACAGTAAAGCATTTCATTCAGCTTCTTTGCTGAACAAGGAAGAAATATGCTAGGTAGATAGGAATTTGCAAGTTAATTAACTATGTAAAATTACAGATTTCTTATATGAATTGACTATGGGCTGTTCAAAGTGAGTTTGAAATTAAGCTTTATTTACTCATTTTTACCTGATCATTTACAGATGTGTAAGAAAAAATATATGTCCGGTAGGTTTACACTGGAAATAATGGTCATCGAGAAAATTCCATTACCTCTCATAAAACCAGAAATGTAAATAGACAAGTTAGGGAGAGAGTTGCTAGTTTATGTTAAAATTAAGTTACTACATTGTAATAACGGTTGCAGACTTTACTGATGCTCTGGATTTGGCCATCAGTATTGTCTCCTTGTCACATAGGATAGGATAAGTCTCTAACATTGCTAGAAAAATATAAAAAAAGGCTGTTTCGAAGAGTCTGTCTGTGAAAAATCTTGGTTTCTAGGTTTTCTGTGAGGGAAAATTAGAACAAATGGAAAATAAACAACCTCCCTGAAGGCCCCTCTTCTAAAGCCTGAGTTTGCTTATAAAGTGTTGACAGTTCCCCATACAAAAAACATCAGAAGTGCCAGATTCCTGAAGTGCAAGGAAATTGCAAGATTAGGTGGTATGCCTAAGGAAACGGAAGGAAACAAAACAAAGTAATCACTACGGGGTTTCTTAAAAATATATTTTTTTTGTTAGTAAGTCCTCAACACAGATGCAGAAAATTTTTAATTTATCCAATTGATTTCTTCATTTCCAGTCATTCTTTGATTGTTTGACAGGTTTTAATTAATGCTGTTGTAGAAATTGATGTGAATTGGACAAAGGGTGTATGTTTTGGGAAAGATTATTTTGGATTTAAATTTTTATTTAAAAATAATTTCATAGGTATCTTATGCTGTTTTACAAGTAACTGGAACCAAGAATAAAAATGGGATTTTAGCAGTGCTAGTAATTGGTACTTTGCAAGTGATAACAGATGTTAAATGTGGATTTCTAAGACTGATATCAAAACAGTTTTGAGTGAATCAGCTATATATTTTCTGGAGTATATTACAGAAATGTTAGCAAGGCAGTTGAAACGCAGTTTCATTTAGATGGTGAATACACTTGGATTAATTTTTTTTCATATCTCTTCAAATCTTGTCCTAGATATTCCTACCAACACCTTAGCCCCAGACCCTCAATGCATTTTCTATTTTCAATACAAATACAAATGTGTGATGTTTGCTAAAGGTAAGACATGAAATGTTGAACTAAGAGGTAAAAGACACTTCTGAAGTGGGATAAGGGGCAAATTTTAACTCCACATTGAAAATGTGCCTCTTAAAGGTGACATCTTTTGACAAAAATGTAACAAGCTAATGCAAGGGAGAGCCTTAATGAAGAATTTAATTGATTTGTAACAACTTTGTTGGTGATCACCTGAGAGACGATCACATAACTTTGGGAAGCTGCAGGAGGTAGTGCTGATCATAGGAAGAAAAGTATGGTAGGTTTAATGCAAGCATGGAGCAAGCATTATTCCCAAGTAATTCCCAGAAAAAAAAGGAGCTGTGTTTGGTTCCTCTGCATAATTAATTACAGAAGACATCATCACAGCTCTGTGCTGTGACATCATTCTTCAGAGAGACTGCAGAAAACCTAAAGTCACAGCCAGCACTGACTGCTAGGCAACCAACCTGCAGAGACTGGCCAGCCCTTTCCTGACCTGGTTCCACTCATGGAAGGTTTGGGGAGTACACACCAACCCTTGGCACAGGGAGTGGCTTGGTCTTGCACAGATCTGCAAGTTAATGGAGAGCAGTAGTTGGATAGAGGTTGTATTCTCTTTTTTCCCTCCACCAGATCAAACCATATGGCAGGCTTTTGGTTTCTCTGTAGAGTAGAGGTTTCTTACCTTTCTGCACCTTTCCCAGCAGCTTTCAGTCCTTCTTAGAGCTTTGGTGATTTTGGCTTTCGGGTTGTGTTTCTGGGCTTTTTTGGTTGACTGGTTCACAGGTGGATTGGTTGGGTTTTTTTCTGTCACAATCAGGCCAATTTGGCTTGGCTTACTGATTTTAAAATAGATCTCAAGGATGGCTTCTAACACCTCCTGAACATACATCTGTGCATGTTTTGAAGCAATTTCCTTGACCAAGATCTGATCAGATTTCTGACTTTCTCTTTGCTATGCTTCTACCTGATAACCAGGTTTGGAGAGGGGACATGTCCTGCATCAGTTTACGAACTGCTGTTATCTTAATGAAACCATTACTGCTGGAGTTAAACAGAATAGTTTTCACTGAAGTCATGTTGTTTATTTGACTCAGAAGCAATGGGCTAGGTAAGTCTTTCCACAACATCTTGCTGTACTCAACTGTAGTGAAATGCAATAATCCTTTTGCCTTATTATCTTGTGTATCCTTCCTTTTTCACTGCATTAGTTTATTTGACACAGAGTACTGTGAGCCATCTCTCATATAGAAAAATTTGAACTACCTCTTGTATAAACAGATTTCAGTGCTTTGAATTTCATTTTACAACTTATCAGAAATATTTTTGTTCACAAGGATAGTTTTAAGAGGGTTGTTACATTCTGCCAGAGTTTCCAGTGTGCACTTGTATTGCACTTCAAGGGTCAGAATTTGCAGTACTACAACTGTTTTGAAATCACACTGGCAATGCATGTCTTTGCATAAGACATTGGAAGAATATTTCTGGTTCTTTGCTTTGAATGATTGGATAGCAGTCTTTCAAGAATGTGACACTTTTGCACAGAAGAAATGTGCAAAATCCCCCACAATGAAGTATCAAAACAGGCCAAAGCTATCTCTTTTCTCTTTGCCTCTGGCTAGCCCTCAAGTATGTTACTTTTGACTACTAGCTTTTCATCTTTACAGGTTTCTTATATCAGTTTCCAAATTTGCTAAAAAATTGAAAAAAAAAAATCCAGAACATGCACTTACACTTTATATCTTGATCCACGTTAGTTTCTACTATGGCAAATATGACAAGCAGTTTTACTGCCATGTTTCAGCACATGGATTAAATTAAAATGATATTTCCATTGTCCTAATATGCATGATTGTTGTTTAATTGTTGGTCTAGTCACATATTTTGAGGAATGTTTTTTTAAAGTTCTTTACTCAGCAATGGAAGTATTTTAAATTATTTGATTCACATGCTCTGATAAAAGATTTTGTGCTGAAACACATACATCTTTTCTAACCCAGTCTTCTTTGTTTCACCACATGCACTAAATAAATCCAAACTACTTGTTCCATCCCAACAAATGAATAATACCCACAGGAAAATGAACATCCAGAGATGTATTCAGGGTATATTACAGGGTATGTAAACAAATCTGGTTTATGGTGACCCAGGTAAAAGAAAAGTGTCTTCAGGTCTTTTGTTTTAAACTCTATTGTAGATGGGTTCCTTTACATTCCACCTGAATTACCTGGATGGCTTTTCATATAACTAGTATGTCAAACGTTACTGATTCTTTAAACTAACAAGATTAGCTACAGATATGGATTATATTGACATGATAAAAACATTTATGAAGATTTTATGGGAAGAAAAACTACCAAAAGAAGTATTTTCCCAGATTCCTTTAGTTTCCAAGTTGAGTGTGGACTGGGAGAAGGTTTCAAAGCGAGTCATTACTCTGAAATAAACTGGCTAAGTATTATGAACAAAACCCATAAAAAATCATCCTTTGAGGAAGTCTGATTGTTATTTCACTTTTGTTAATTACTCACACTTCTTTGTTGTTTTTAGTATGACACACACCTCTTTTCTCCACTGAAGTTACTATGAACATAAAACAAAAGAATTTTATGCAAAATTTTCTGCCGAATACTTCTCAATGCTGGCCACTCTATATTTCATAAAATAGTTGCCATAACACAGGCTTCCCCTGGTTTTCCTGTTGATACTAAGTGAATTACAAAATATGACAGAAAATAGGATCATCTCAGTAATTTTTGAAATAGTACCCTAGAGTCTCACACAAACTTCTCAGGACTTCTTTTTTCCTCCCTTTTTTATTATTTGTCGTCTGTTTTTCCCTCTTTTTAAATTTTAAATCTGCTTTAAATTTATTCCGAAGTCCCTGGATTAGGTTTAATGATGTTTAAAGATTTGATTTCATTTTAAGAGTGTGTGTCATAATTTTGTTTTCTGTAATTTCTGTTTCTTCAAATTTCCCACTCTGTTGTGCAGCTAAATGTTTTGTAGCATTTTGCTATTTATTTATCAATAATTCTCCTAATCAGAAAGAATATTTACAAGGAAATATTGCAGCTGGAAGAGAAAGTAAGGTGAAAAGAAGTGTGAAAGGGAAGACCAACCTTTTTTAAAAAATGTAATACCAAAATTATTCCAACTCTTCCAATTTTGTTCAAACAATTTTTGCTGCAAGAGGTGTTTAATTCCCTCTTCAATATTTACTTCTTAATCTTCTTGTTTTTGCAACATCTTGCAGAAATTATGAAATTAATGAAATTGAAATTTGTGAGCTAACTCTCCATCCACTTAGGCCACAGTCTCAGAACAATCAAAAAACAGTAATAAACTTGGCAGCTTTCTTCCATCATTTAGGTGCCATAAAAGGCTACTACCAAACCATGTTTACTTCATTTGTAGTTAAGTAGCAATGATTTTTTGAAAATTAGTGTAATTTAATGTTCCCTTTGTTGTTCCTACATGTTTACTAAAACAATAAAAAAATATTAGTAAGTAATACACAACCTTGCCATTAACTGATATTTCATCAACACTCTGCAGCACAGACTTCCTGTTGAATGCATGGCCTTGCAGTTATTCCAAGCCAGTAAATAAGTGTTTGCCTAAAATCTACTACTTCTCCAGAGAGAGAAATTTTATAGAAGTCTCATTCAGGTTATACAGAAACACCACAACAGCAGTAATTTCTTTAAAATTTTAATTATATGTATCAAGGAAAAAGCAGATGTAGGGAATGAGACAATGTTCAATTGAATCAGTAGTTTGATCCTTTTTGGGTCAGCCCATTGGCACTGCAAAGAAAGTCACTCTGCTTGTGATTCAAAAACATGTTTCCTAGCATTTTGTAAAGATAGATAATTATTTCCCTTGCTCTGAGATTTTAATCTACTTTTTCCATTTTTCTCTGTACTGGGAGCTAATACCCTCTGTGTTTCATAATGCTGTTTTGAAAATACGCCACTTATGAAGAAATAGGAACTGGAGCTCAGATCTGACAGTGTTCCTCCTCAAAAATTCTTTAACAACACTTCTCCAAACACTGAGTGGCTTTCTGCATTGTTCCCATTTCATATCTTGATGGGCATACAAGCTTCTTACTTGAAGGGTAAGTACTGCTTATTTTCTTTCAGAGCCATCCACATATTTCCCTGGGTTTTACCATTTGTATAAGGTAAATTTTGAACCAATCCTGAAAGGAAGTCATCATGGTATTAATGTGATTGTCTTTCTAACTAAACAGCCTGATTTCTGTAGGTGTTAAAGCTGGTTTGGAACACTGACAAAACATAAAGCTCTGGGCAGTCTTGCAACTGCATTTTGCAGAACAGTACACTCTGGAAGAATGTCCCAATTCACACACATTGAACATTAAAAGTACTAGGCAAGGCTGAAAAATGTTCAGATGGAACTTTAAAAGGCAAAGAAAGTTCTTACTGTATCTGTGATTTTGTGTTTGTGAAAGAACACTGAACAAATCACACCAAAACTTCATTGGTATCACCTACTCAAGCCAACTCAGCTACTCCAAGGACTGCTCTGCCCCATTATGCCGTTCCCTGTTGCCCTACTCAGCAAAGAACAATATTACAGGATAGACAACACTGAAGAACTCCAAAGTGGTGGACTACAGTGTCGGATTTTTCCTCACGGTTTTCTTTTTAATCTGCTTTTTTCCTTGGGGTTTATTTTCCTCCAGAACTTTTCCAAGAAAATTATTATCCACATTCATTTGGAGAGATTTTTTATTTGTGTCAAACAAATTTGTTTCAAAGATTCTTAAAAAAGAAAAAATCAAGCTATGCTAACAGATATCGCCATTGTGCAATTTTTGTAGACATGTGTTGTCTTTAATCAGTGCTTTTACATTCATCAGAAATAAAAATCTGTTTACGATGCTAAGGGAATTAAAGCTCTGAAGAGATTGTTTTAGTTCTTTTTATTTATGATGATTTGTTAGCTCTTGACTGCAGAAATAATTTTGTTGTTTACGTTAATCTATGGTGGCAGTATTAACTTCACATCATACATAAATATAATTATTGATCATTACCAGCTGTAATTCAGTGTTAGAATTACAGATTTACATAATTGTGCTATTAGGTGTAAACTTGAACTTCATATCTGGGGTCACAAATAACTGGAGGCAGTAGAAACAGAAAATTCTGATTATATGTCATTCATATTTTAATATATGCTGTTGCAATTTTGATCAGTGTTAATGTAAATATTTTTCTGTACTATACAGCAATGAGATGCTAATGGCTAGAAATTACAGCAATATTGATCTAGCTAATAAAATGGAATGCTTTAGTAAGAGAGGATATTTATTATCTCCTCCAAAAACTACTATACATCATCTGCCCAAGGAAAATTTCCTCCATCAAAGATTGAGATGACATTCTGGAAATGGTGTAAAGCTCCTCTCAAAAATCAATCACAGGTTATTTTGTTTTTTCTGCCAGCAGGTTTTTCACTGACAAAGGTTCACAGAGAGAAACAAGCTAAATGAGGGGACTCACTTCTGTAATACATTCTCTTCTCCTCATGTAATATGCACATAAAAAGACACTCCGGAAGGAACAGTCCGTACAGTTGGCCCTCTCCAAAATCTCCTCTACAGGCATTAGGGGAATGTGTATGCACATCCCTGTCTTACTGACTGCCTCAAGTAAAACCTGTGAGCTTGGTGCTGCTTTTGGGCACAGTGCGGTGAGAGGTCTTGCAGGCTAGAGTCCTGCACCAGCTCTTCATCTGGATTTGTCAATATTGCCAACACAAAACCACACACTGGAAACAGATGGACTACTACATATTAGAAAGGAATGATCTAGGTAAGGAGAAAAGATGGCTTAAGGTAAAGATTTGTTTAAGATTTGACATCATACAGAGCTTCCCAAAATTAATCCTTTGTGAAACAAACCACCAGACACAAGAATTCTAGTATTCCAAGCAACTGGAACAAGCTCTGTTCATCCACAGGGAGTTAGCTTCTCATTTCCTGTGCTTATGCAGCACAATAGCTCAAGTGAAAGGTCACACAAACTTAAGCCATAGAAATAAAGCATTAAACTTAAAAATTAGCTAAATTGAAATTAGTACTAATACCAGAAATTAGCAGCTATTTAATTCAGAAACTCCTTAAAGGATGCCTAATTTTTTCATGTGTTAGGTCTGCCACCATGCATCCAGCAGAATTCTTACCCTTGTTGTACAAGCAGACTCTTTTGATAATGTTTTTCTTTTCTTTAATTTCCTCTTTTTTTTTGCTATAAAATAAATGGATCTACTAAATGTGATAACATTGCTAGAAAAGTTGAAAAAACAATGCTATATCTTGGTTAGTTAATGAATTTTTATAGAAAATTGAAAAAATTATCCCACTAAAGAGAACAGTCCAATTTTACAACATAGAAAGTATTTTTTCCTCAGTTCTGTAACTACCTTTTTTCCTTCTAAAATTTAAAGAGAAGCATTAAAATATCTTTTAAAATGTGATTTTATGTTTTCCATTGTGAAAAGAGATAGCAAAACAGAAAAGAAGAACCTTCAAGAAGATTCAATGATTTTAAATATTACTTCATTCACATGAATTCCATAATTTCTGAATCAAAAGTTTTGAGAATTGTTCTGAATATTATTTTGAAGCTTCTATTTTGTGGTTGGTTTTGATCTGATTATTATTCTACAGTTGAGTCAATAATGCCACCTGGTAGCAGGAAAACTTGATTTCATAATGTTGGAAAATTTCCTTTATTTCTTTGAGTGAATTACAAATTAAAAAAGGAAAAATAAGTTGTTTAGCTATCTAGTTTAGGCTAGATGGTCATGGCAATCATCCCAACATGGATGCATTTGGTTATATCACAAGGCAGTTATATCCTGAAGAGTACAAAACCACAGCCCACAGAAATGCAGTCTACAAGCATTTAAGACTACATTTAACCATAGACCACAGAAAAGTTAATGCCAAGAGTGGCAACAGGTTTTGTACAGGAATCTGACTGAGAAAATTTTACCAACTACAGCAGCTTGAGAAATACGAAAACTAACTAAAGTGAACTGTAATAAATTTGTAGGCATACCTTTTGCTTACACAAAATATAAACAGTTTTAAGGTGTCCTGCATTTAAGAGAACACCAGAATTTTCTTGCAAAACTGCAGCAGTGCTCTGAACTGTCAGACTGACTTCTCAGACAATGCAGCCCATAATTTGGAACCTATACAAGTAAATTAAAACCACATTGCTTTTGTTTTCTACGATCTCTTTTGTTTTCCCCTCATTAGTTTTGCTTCTTACTTCAATCTGATGGAAATTACTTTAATCACAGGAGGCTGGCTCATCAGCTGTACTAGTTTTGTGTTTAGTACATCTGGAGATAATGAGTTTTCAAAAAGATGTTTTCATTTCTTTCAGCTCACCATTACTCCACCCTGAGTAAGCCTAGGACTGAGTCATTAAGTTAATGCCAGCGCTCAGAATCTACAGGCTAGCCACAAATCTGAATTTTGACCTTTTGGTATAATCCTGGGAGAATACATTCTGATCAGGGTCCTGTACTGGGGGATGACTCAGGCCCCTTAGTTAGATCTCAGCCTGACGGTGGGTCATGAATTTGCATGAAAAGTTTTCACTAGGTTTGTCCCTATTTGTGGGTCCCAGCAACTAGACTTTTGACCAACTCCTTTATACTTAAGTGAGCACAAACACTTTTGCCAGTGCCGAAAGCAAGTTTCCAAGTAGAATGAATAGTGAAAACACAGGCAAACCATTGATGTCATATGCCTTTGCATAGAACGTTGTGTCCTATGCAAACAAACAGGGTTAATTTGTGCAATAGCCAGAAGGAGCCATGGCAGGGACCCAGATGTTATTTCCCCAGAGTTTCCCCAGAGGTGCCAGGGGAAGGAACTCTTCTGGGTAGAAGGGGTTTGTTCTAGGTCAGTGTGGTGTGGTGCGGGAGCAGTTGAGTGGGGCTGATCAGTGTGAATCGCTCACCTCTTTCTTGTACCCTCTCTCAGTGCTGTTGTTGTACTTTCTTCCCTTATCTCATTGTTGTTTCCAGCACACTGCTCTTATCTCAACCACTGGAGGATCAGAATCTTTGCCTTCTGATCCTCCAGTGCTCCTCTCCAGCCCAAGCAGGGCATAGAGAAAGGGAGGCCGGGAGCAAGAGAACAGTGCATGGATTCAGTGTGATCACTAAATTGGAAAATGCCATTCCTAAACCATGACACTATGTTATATAACACCTGGGGACATAGTTTAGTGGTGAACATGGTGGTGCTGGGTTAACAGTTGGGCTTGATGAAATTAGAGGTCTTTTGCAAACTTAATAATTCTATTATTCCCTTTACAATATTAACATCTGTTAAAAATACTGACTAATGTACCAAAGAATCCCATCTACTTGTTCAGAAGCAGTGTCCCTGGAAATGTAGTTACTTTAAAAACAAAAATCAAAGCTTTTCCAAAACAGGTTTCCTCTTTTTTTTTTAACAAAACCAAAATTGTATAGGTACTGTTAAGGTTTAATTGAAGATAATTTAAAACAAAAAGACAATATTGAATTTAAAATATTTTCTGGTTTTGTCTTTTCATAAGTGAAAAAAGAATGGTGTTCCATTATCTGTTTAGCTCAGAAATAAGTTTTGCCCCTTTAAAACTAGATCTCAGAATGAAGAGGGGAAAGGAGAAGCAGGGAAATGTTTGAGGCAGTCATATTCAAAAACATGGCAATAAGAGCTTCAGCATTCTCTGTCACAGACCGTGCTGTGTGCAGCACGGTCAGACGGACAGAACTCTCCTTTGCTTTGAGCTAGTTTTTAGCTAGCTGAGGGAGAGAATTCCCTGGACTGTGGTTTTTCTTTTTCTTGGAACTGATTGGCCCTGCTCTGGACTGCAAACCCAGAAGAACATCAGGAGCTCACGGCTGTGGCCCACCAGGGCCTGGGGTTGCTGCATTTTCCAGCGCAGAAGGGACTGATGAGAGACTGAGTGAGCTGAGCTACACCCCACTGTGGGATCTCAGCACCTCAGGATGGAGGTGCAGAATGGCCGAGAACACCCTTGGGGGGCTCGGGAGTCCTGGAATGTTGCCAGAAATGTCTGGTGGCTGGACTTTGATCCGACACAGGAGACGACACCTGTATGAGGACTGGGAAGGTTTCACTGGGTGAATGGTGTTAATTAGAGTGTGAGACACAGGGTTTAGGATTTTGGTACAGGGGGGTCTAAAGAAGTAAGATGGAGGAATTGGGGCGTGTCCTGTTCTTCTTCTTCTTCTTCTTCTTGGCCTCCATCTTCTGTGGTGATGGTGGCACTTTGGGATTGGTTATTACTAAAAGTGCACCGGTTAATAAGGGTAGAAGGTATTGGGGAAAAAATGATAAATATTGTACACGTAACTTCGGGTATAAAGATAAGTGACCGCCCCGGGGGCTCGCAGTGTGCCCATGGCTGACTTGCTGTGCAGACCTCTGTCGGGCTGAAAGAAAATCTTTTAGATAAACAATTAATAAACACCGAGACCGAGACAAGATCAGGAGTCTCTCCTCGTCCTTTGAAGCGCCGGGCTCTTCAAGGCCATCCCTGGGCCTTTCCAGGCCACCTAGACAGCACAGAAAACTTACACCCCACAAAAGGGCTTTCTGAGATTTCCATCTCTTCAGAACAGCAAGAAGTTTTTATTGTTTAATATGATGAATTTTTTATGCTTGTGAATAAAACAACTTGTTGAATAAACAGGTTTTTTCCATGTTTCTCCAAGGAAATATTTTCCTGAACCAGTAGGGGTAGGGGCTGCTTAAATCTGCTTTCTAGAGGGACCCCTTTGGAAGTTTCCTCCCAAATTTGCTCTAAACCATGACAAATGGTCAATCTGAAAGAGAAAAGGAAAAAAATACTCCCTGAAGTTATTTCCTGACCAGAGGGGAAAATCCCTGGTTTAGTGAGGTATTTTCCACCAAGTTTTTGGTGTGGCTCTATGGCTGTTTTTTTCCCCTAGGATGTATGAAAATGTGTGATGTGTAAGAAGACTGAACAATGCTTAATTTGTGATGCCTTTCAACCTCTGATTGCCCTTTTGCATAGAAGAATGACCAGGCATTAATGAGAGTCCAGTATTGTCTGCTGTCAGGTGACACAGTGGGGTGCCCTATCTCCCCCCAGCCTGCATCAAAGACTGATCTTGTGCTCCCTGGGGACTTCCCACTCTCTTCTCTTGATCCATCTTTTCCTCTCCCTAACTGCATCTTTCTACATGTGTTTTTTGTAAGTCCTTTATCTTTATAGGGAAAAGGCACAATAACTTTCCCAATCTCCTTTTACTTTCAGAGGTGCTATGCACAACTGTTTTGTTCAGTTTTTTTTTTTTTTTCCCAGGTAAGAAGGAAGATTAAGGGGATGACATTTATGAAAATATTTGAGATTCTGGCTTTGGGCCTTTCTCTGGGTCATTTTATGACCAGAGCTATATATAATATGATTCAGAAACACCAGTTTCAGACCTAGCACAGTGAAGAGAAACTTCACGAAAAATAAAAATAATTAAATTTAAAACCAAAAAGAGAGTAGAGGAAAGAAACAAAAATAGCAAGATGGAGAAGCATATAATAATTCACTATATAAAAAAAAAAAAACAGTCAAAGAAAGTGGATATTTCTTTCCTCTCTTTTTCTGTAAAGTTTATCCAGACTCTACACCTTTTTGTGGAGCAATAGGTTCTGACTCAAACTGTCCTTAACCCATAATACTTGAACGTAAAGTGAACTGATGCACTTTTTTTTTTTTTTTTTGGCAGCCAATGGTGATCAGTCCAGCCAGTTCTAACATGATGCAAATAACTTGCAAGACCTAAAAAATCTGGTTGGGCCAGTTTCTAAATACACTCAGTAAAAACAAGTTTTCCAAAACAAAATACAGAGCCTGTTTGTTGGGAGTAAAGAGTTAAAACTGGAAGAATGGCACAGAGGACGGTAAATTTGCAGCCTTGCAGCTGAGAATGCCAAGGCCTGGAGAGTAACAGTGCGGAAAATCATATACTATGCCCACTGCTGTTTATCCTCAGTCTGCTTTGAGAAGTAGAATTTCTATGTAGAGATAATGTAGGTGTTTACAGGGACTCAGTGACACTTCTACTGAAAGGCTTGCACTTCCTTCTTAGGAGAGTGGTCAGAAAAGCACAGAGGAAAATTGCAATGTGGTAGTAAAATACACAAGTGGACCGTTGAGAAACAGGTGCCAACAGCAGGCCTGATGCTTTGCCTGGGACTGGGCAGAGGCTGATGGTGCCTACATCCTTGTTTTGTGTGCCTCTGCAGCCCAGTGCTGTTTCAGGATTCTCCAGTCAGCAAGGTAACGAAATAAATTTATTCTTTGGACTTCAGCCGTGGTTTCTTCATTGCCTATAGTCCTGTGCATGTGCTGATTCACACACTGTTTAAAGGCAAGCAGAGTACAGAACAAGAATTTTCTGTAGGAGAGATAGTCCATGCACTGCACAAAGACTGCAGAGGTCTGGCTTTCTCCTGTTTAGACACCTATCACTGTAGTCTTGGATTCTCTTCCTAATAACAAATGGTTTTCATCCACTTCAGAGATATTTGTTTCAGCACCCCTGTAGGCCCCTTAAGGATACAAACTGGAATTACACCCCTGTGAAGGCAGTCCTTACAGTAACACTGGATGAGCAATAAACTGTAGAGGAACATTGCAATTGCTCCATAAGATCCTAGTGAACAAGCTATACTGACATTATTGTTCAATTTCTACTGCAGCAGTGGGCTACGCTGCCCCTCTTGGAATTATCTACAAGTCATTATTAAGCAAACAATAGAAAATCAAATGGATGGAAAATAGGCACAAATATTGCAAATATCCTAAATCCACTGCAAGATGTAAACTTAAAGTGAACTGAAGCATCTGCCTGCCAGTTGACAATACTGCCTTAGATCTATGACATTTAGATAACTAATCTGAGATAACTTCAAAAAATACAATGCAATAGTTATTTCCACCCAGTTCAGTGTGATATATATTATCAGATATTTGAATTTTTGAATAGTTTTATCCAATAGATTGACAAGCTTGTACTTCGGAAAATTATCAAATAAACTCTAATGCAGGAAAATTAAGATTAAGGATAATGAAAATTCTTAGACGTGCTTCCTACTCTTAACAGTTTGTCTGCACAAGGAAAGTCTTTCTTGGGTATGAATTTATTGTATGATGTAGCTTAAGCCCTCTCAAAGAACACCAGTTAAAAGCTTGAAAAGCAAGTTTTCCAACAAAATTAGAGCTAAACATGGATTTGTATTATAAATGTATTTGCTTAAATTTGTACATGAGAGGGCTTTCCTGTGCTTTGTGAAAAGACTTTTGTGAAAAAGTTTTAAATTTAAACATCTGTCCTATTTTGTAAAATACAGCCTTTTCCTTTATGTCAAAGACAGCATAGTAAGGCAAATTATTATTCCAGGTCTTCTGGCTTATGAATAGTTCCAGAGTTATTAGGACAACATATTGACTGCTCTTCCTTTTAATCAGTTGAGCAGACTGAGTTAATCAGCAAAGCAGACAGCATGAGTCTTTCAGTGATTTCACAAAAACAAACAAAAAATGAATGTCAAAACCAGCACACAAAGTCCCTATCTAAAGGGTCTTGAGTCTTAGATTGAAACAGAAAAGTAGAAACAGATTTGATGCAACGGTTACGCAATGGCTTTTGGGAAGTAAAAATATTAAACAGGAAAGTACATCTACCTATGTTCTTTCTACATCATATCTGGGTTTTGTGTCATGGTTTAGCAAAAGCCTGGTTTTCAGCTGGGGGGAGGAGAGGGGTGGTTCCCTGTGGGGACCTGCAGGAGCCAATCAACTGGTTAGTTTTGAAGAGCCAATCAGTTGGCTAAGTTTAAAGATTGACACCCAGTTAAATCACTTTTAAAAGTTGAACATGCCCCTGTGAAAGAGCACATTTGAAAGTGAAGAAAGCCCAGGAAAAGCTCTCTTAACTTCCAGCTTTTTGAGCAGGCTGAGCCAGACCCCTGTAGCCAGGCCTGGGCTGTGTGGCTGGGTTGGGCCAGGCCCCTGCAGCCGGGTTGGCACGTGGCCGGGGCAGCCCCCGGCAGTCGGGCTGAGATGTTCTGCCCTCAGAGGGGCGGTAAGCGGGCAGCCGAGCTCCTCACGGGGGAGACTGCTGGGCCCTATCCCAGCGGGTGGCTGGGGCTCTTTCTCAGCAGAGCTGAGGACCAGCACTGGGAATAGCCCTGTGGTTGGCGCTGGGAGCAGCCCCAAAGCTAAGAGGAGCCAGGGCCAGGAGCGGCCGTTCAGCCACCTCCATCCCAGACCAGGAGCAGCCACCTGGTCAGGGCCAGGCAGTCAAGACTGGAGCAGCCGGGCGGTGCCATGCAGATACAGCTATGTCAACATAACTCAATAGACTGTTCAATTAGCCGCTTCTAGCTAGATATGCTGTTGACTGAAGGACAAAAGCAGCAGCAGAAGTTTTACTTTCTTTTTTCTTAGTGCCCCACATGAAAGAAAAATGGGGGGTGGTGCTGGCAGCCAGTGCAGCTTGCACAGTGCCGGTAGGGACCATGTCGTTGGTAGCAAAAGACGCAGCGATTCAATTGTGGACCCGAGAGAAGGTCAACCTTTCAACAATACAAAACTCTATAAAAACTGTTTCAATTAATAAAACTTGAGAACAAATGAACTTATGAACACCAATTCTCTCCCAAATCAGGAAAAGGAAGGGGCAAAGGCATGTAAAGACAACAACATGGGACTCTGAGGTCAGTAAAGGAGTCAAAATTCTAGATAGGAGGGGATTGAGGAGATGCCTTAGTCTTGGGCTGAAATTATTTTTGTTAATTTATGGAGAAGATATAATTGATACGTCAGACTTTTGTTTTCCCTGTAACTCATGAAAATGCATTGGCAGGATGTAGTATTCTAACCCAAATGTGAGCTGAGGCACCGGTACTGAAGCAAGTAGACGTTGCTTTAATCCAATGAAAAACTTGAACAGAGAGAGATGAGAAATTTGCCCCACAGATAGTTATAAAAATCCTCTGTTCCCAGAGATGAAGAGAACTATTTGTTTTATGTTAGAATAGCTCATCCTCTAAATAGCACCTCAATAACTTGACATGGCCATAAAAGCAGCTGTGGGAAAGCTACAAAGAATGAGAAAGACTTTTCACACTGCAAACAGATTGTCCTTTTCCAGGTGGCTGATTCTCTGTAACATTAATGCCACAACAGAACGCTTTCTTGTGGAGAAGTCTCCATAGCATAGCAAGAGAGACTCCTCACCCTAAGCAGACTGAAGAAAGACTATTCTAGAAGTGGTAAACTGACTTGAAAGTCCCAGATTTTGTCTCTGTACATTGTCACTGGGGGAAGGAGAAATGTTCTGAAGGTTTATTCTGATTTTTTTTTGTCTTATTGTTTTTTTTCTGTTAATCATGTTTTCTTTGTACCCTTTAAAGTTTGTGCCTGTTTTAACCTCCTTCTCTTGATTCATGTCTCACAGCAGAAAAATATATAAACATATTCTAGTGGGTGCACTGATGTTTAGCCAGCAATGACCCCCTACATAATTGGTGTATTGACTGGAAAACTGAACAATTGGCAAACCAAAACCTCTACAGTCTGAGATGAGGATTGCTTTCTAGAATGGGAGCAAAATCTCTTAAACAGTTTGTCTAGAGTCTTGGTTATGCAAATATGTTCAATATGTGTTCAAGTGTCTTCTTTGTGAAACATTCACACTGTCATTCACAATGCCATCAACTCCAGAATTGACTGTTCATGTTCATCATGTAAATTGAGATAGTTGCTCTAAATGGAGATGAATGGGACATATCCATATACCAACACTAGATTATTTTCTGCATTAATGTAAAATGCACGAAGTTCTATTCTTATGTGTGCTCTTTACTTTTCAGCAGATGGCATTATATAGTACATCCTACTGTGCTTTGCACTTTGCTTAAAATACCCTTTTGCCAACTTGACTTGGAAAACATGTTAAGTGTGACACAGAAAATCTTTGGATGATCTGCAAAAACAGGAATCATTCTGACCATGTAAAGGAAGAATAGCACAGGGTTCCTATCCCACCAAAGGCGGGAAATCCCAATCCATAAAAAGTGTTTATTCTGCCATAAAAATGTACTTTACAAATTTTTAGTCCTCTGACCTTTTACAGAAACTATTGGCTAGAGTTGGAAACAAGCAGACAAGAATCACTTTTTTAATTTCCCACATTCTTACTTGAAAAATGTTTACTCTTTTCGCTTTCTAAGATAACGTCTCTTATAACCATCCATGAGTATTGGAGACTGGGATTTTGGATCCTAGCAAACATCTACCTGGAGAAATATTGTATATTGTCAAATTGCATTTCTCAGGCAGAGCTGAGACCTTTGTTTGTGCTGCAGTTGAGTTCCTGATCTCAAATATTTAAATACTCAGTGGAAAACTTTCTTAGGATGAGAAATAGCGGAATAGCACCTGTGTAATAAAGGAGGTTCGTTTCAGTAAAGGGGCTTGGGATGTGGGGGACTTGGCAGAAAAGCTCTAATTTATTCAAATACATTTTTGGGCCTATGTAACGCTCTATTCAAGACAGAAATGGCAGAAAAGAAACAATACTTCTGAGCTATACCCTGTTCTCTTCATTGAGCTTCTAGAGGGTGTGTGTATTACTAGGAGTTCCTCAGAAGTTTTTTAAGTCACCATACCAAGCCTTACCCTTGGTAGCTAAAATTAACTTAGAATCAAGATATTAAAACACCAATCCTTGAAGATTGGTGTGGTTGTTTGGCTTCTTTATGGTTCAGAGGTAACTGGGATGAAAAAAAGTGGTAAGTAAAATATTGTCAAAACAGGTTTTCTTTAACTTTCATCCGCTAAATGACACCATGTTTTTCTCTGTTTTTCTCATTCATTGTTGACTCACTCATTTACTATTGAGAAACTGGTTGAGAAAATGTATTTTACACATTTATTTATATCCTTTGAGTTCATAGACCTCTTGGCTGCATAGTTGCAAACAGACTTGGAAGGAAAACGTAATGGTGATGTCTTAGGATTTTAGATTTTAGTCTGTTAGTTACTGCCTTCCCATTTTATTCAGACAAAACAGTTCCTCTCTGGGCCTGAAACTCAAGGACACCTTACTGTCCGAGGCACTGAAAAGTGTAACAAAAACTGAGGGAGGTCAGGGGCATGAACTGGGGATATATGACTTTATTACCTGAAGCTGTAATTGGAGGATTAACCCAACTGATATGAAAACAGACCAAACTTATAATTGTCTGAAAAACTTGTGACCATCAGCTACCTTGGGTGTAGCCTCTCTCAGAGACCTGACTTAGCAAGGTGTTCTTGTTGAAGGCCTTTAATAAATACCTTGTTTTATTCTCTTAACATTGTCTGTTTCAGGTAGCTGCTCCAAGGCATCAACAGCACCATAATTTTGCCAGAAGTTGCAGCTCCTATTGTGACTCTGAAGCTCTGTAATTTTTGAAAGGGAGAGAATGAATGCTGGCAGTAGTATTTGGTCCATGTTACAGGAGCAGAGTTGAAATTATTCATGGGTTGCAGGCAGAGATGACAAAATGGATGGTCTCTATAAATAAAATGCTGCAGCCTCTCCCATCCCCTCCTCCCTATCTGAATGTACAGAAGTGAATTTCTGAATTAGATTCTGCATGTGTAACTTCAAGAGCTCTCATCTAATCTACAAGCTTCTATCTTTTATAACAGCTTAGAATCTGGCCTCTATTGTTGTGCAGTCTTTTTTTTGGTGACTTTCACTTTCATGAAAACATGAATAAGTGTATATACATTTTACATACTTATCTATATGTACCTCTTTATATATGTACAGCTATATATACATATATATAAATAATCCTTTTCACTCTTTATATCCACAGTACAAATAATTGTACACCAGAGTAGGTGTTACAGTATTCTTTTGATAGGAAATCTAAAATGTCATAAATAAAAATGTCATTATTCCATTTCTTATCCGGAAGAATAGATGCATATTTTCTAGGTAAAAATCAAACACTGCTGGATGAACCCAGGAAAAACTTCCCCTCTTTGCTACCAACTGAGCTTTCATTTCTCAAAAAATGTGTCAAGTGATAAAAATCTAGCCATGTCCCTTGTAATTCTGTTTTTAAAGGCCTTAAGTTTACCTTATTTTTATTTTATTCTGTGGGATGGAAAAAATGCAAACCAGACTTCTCCTGTAAAACCAGTGAGACCTGTAGATGTACAATAGCCATCCCGACCAGGATGCCTGGGGCCAGGAGTCTTATCAGCACAGGTTCTCCAGCTTGGACAACAAACCATGACCCATGCAAGTTTCCCAGTGCTTGTTGACCAACAAGGGACTCACAGAAATCAGAAGATTTCAAGTGTTAGACTATACAAACTCAGAAAATAATACCCAAATACTTCTGTACCCAGCTGAAATTGTCATATTATCAAAACCTGTTAGTTTAGTTGCATTTTTAGCTGCTTCAATACAATTGCAATTAATAACATTAGCATTTTTTCAACTCTGTGATCAGTATACCAGAGCTATATAGAATGTAGGCCCATGAATACTGTAGACAAGGTAATTAGTCAGCAATCTGGTCTCTTTTAGCCCAGTTCTGTAATACTGAAACATCATTCTCCAAAGTAACACTACTGCTACAGGTAATTTAAATTTTAAAAACCCCATTCTTCAAAGGCATGGTTGTTACACTGCAAATGATGTGCACTTTTAGACTGTATACATTGTCTGTATGTGATCTGTACAGCAGCAGGTGTGGTGTACACTATGGCATTTAGAAATGAGTGTGTTCCCATAGATTTCTATCCTCAGAAAAGCCCATACCATCATTTTTATGTGGCTGGGACAGATCTGCAAATGACTAAACGTCTGCTTGTACAAACAGCAAAAATAAAGTCCTTGTGTCACAAAGGCATACCTGCAATATACATAAGGCTTTGCATGAGAGTGTAAATGTTTGGGCTTGATCTACTTGCATACAGAGTTGTACAGTTTTGCAATTGCACTAGTTTCCCCTCTACATACAGTGTGTGAGTACAATGTTAAGCCACACATTTGGGTTTGTGTTTAAAAACAAAACCTAGAACAGCGGTGTGTGAGCTCTATATTAAAATGCATGTTTAAAGGCATTAAAATAAGTGCAGCAATGCTCACAAAATACTGATTTATTTCAAACTTTCTCATGTTTCTCTGTTTATGTATGAGCAATATAAGACACTTTCTTTAAAGAAACCAAATCTACTTGTAGACTAATATAGTTTGATTCTTCTTGATCTTATACTATGTTTTCCAAATAATCACTTTTCGCATATTTTCTAAAACTAACTTTACATTTTAACAAAACATGGGCTTAATCCTTGGGAAGACTCCATGTGGTGTATGCTACCAAGCTGTGCTCTATTGAATTTCTTGAGCATGGCAACTTCCATAGAGAGATTTATCTGACAGCCCTGTAAAAATATGCTGAGCTCTTGTTGACTGGACTTTTTCCAAATAACCGCAGGGACATTTTCCAAATAACCACAGGGACATCCTCTACTGGTTTTAGAGCAGCTACCATTAAACATAGGATATGAAATTAAATTAGTTTCATATTAGATAAGTCGTATAAAGACAAATAAGACAAGTTTTATTAAATTTTAGAAAGAGCTGATAAGAAGCTAATGATATAACAATTTCATTTGTGCTACTAAAACCTCTACAGCAATCATTAATTTAATTTTTAGTAAGTATTTTATAGGATCCTGTTACTTGTAGAATCCATAGGAAGATGACACCTACTTGCAAGTCTATAATATGGGGCCGGAATTGTAACAACATTGCATTTCAATGTGGTATTGTATTCTGGAATTCTGTATTTTAATGATGGACATCCTATAGAAAACTGATTTGCATTGTTCGTTAATCCTTGAAGCAGGCATCTCACAGGCTAGTTAATGTGACATGTGTAACCTTGTCAGCTAAGTCCTGAGACTTGGAAGCAGTGAGGAGTAATTCAGCAATACCCTGGAGTGCTCATGGGGTGAAACAAATTAATTTTCAGTAGGCCTACAATTTTTTTCCTTAATCAAGATAAGTATGAAATACATCTGGTTATTTAATTCACTTCTCCACATTGCTGGACAAATGGGAAGCCAAAGTTTTCTCCTAGCAAGTGTGTACTACAGCCAAGGGAAAGTAAGGTAGATTAGCCTGCACAGTACTACTGCAATTAGACCAATGTAACTTCAAAACTCGGTAATCTCTATATTATGTTGCAGATGCTTCCGACTGCAATGTGAAGGTGTCCCTAGAGCTACAATATATTAATGTACCCCTCACAACAATGGAGTTTGCAGTCTCTCTCTTAGTAATTTAATCTATAAATAGAGGTTATTTATTCAGATTACTTACCAGTGACCTTAATTTAACCCTTTTTAAAAATATATTTACCATTAAACATCAACAATTCAAATAACTAATAATTTTCTAGTTCAAATGTAAATAAGAACAGGGGCAGAAAATCTCTTATATGCATCAAGGAAAAAATGAGCAAATAAAGACCAATATTAGTCTGTCACTAAAAAGAACAAGGGATAAAGCAATTGTTTCTAATCACTGAGGAAAATGGCTTTTTTCCTTTCTTACTTTCATTTTTGATCTGCAAATTTCTAAACAGTTGTTTTGCTTCATGACTAAAATTCTACAGGCACAGTAAAATAGGTTGTTTTACTGAAGGATTGTAATGAAGCATACATAGCAAGCACTAGTTATTTAAATCACCAATTACCTGCCAAAAATGATAAAGGATTAAAATTTCATTTTTAAATATCTGTGTTTCTAGGATTTATGATCCTAGGAGAAGGAGATCCTTTCAAACCCAAATAGAAAGTAAGAAATTAGCTTCACTACCAACAGCTGTGTAAAGAAAACCTGAGTTCCCTTCTATGAATAGGCTGCTAACTCTGTAACTTAATGATGACTATTTAAATGTCAAGATTAACAATTTTATCTGAAGTATTCAACTACATTATTCTCCACTGATGCTGAATTTTATAAGAACTGAAAATTTAATTGGTGCCTGCTGTAGCTAGATCAATTGATGAAAGTGATTATATGGTTTGTTTACTTATGACAAGAGGGAACTGGGACTGGTGATTGAGGAGATTCCATCTACTATTGTGTTCCTTATTACCAACACATGTGTATGTTTATACCATGACTCCAACATATTGAGACACCAGTACAGAATGGTGTTCCCAACCATATGATACGTGCAAGACATGAGATTGTAGACAAAGTGAGAAAATAATACCCCAAAATGTTAGGCTTGTTCTACATATTCCTAAGCAGCCACTGAAAGATGGCTGGATAGATAGTATAGCTTTATGCTGGAACTGAAGGCATCAGTCATTTCAGTTTCAAATCCCAAACACTTCTAGCTCTTTTTAGATAATAGAATGATCAACTTTTTCCCCACTCTGTGACGACATTTCTGAATCTTCACCCCTAGCAACTCCTCTTTTGTATCCTTATAGTTTTGGTTGCTTAATTCTTTCACTCATTGTCACTTTTCAGTTAATGAAAATCTTAGAAAGCTTAATTCATTTGAATTTGCTACAGAATTTAGAGCTAACATGACTCAAAGAGATGTGGGCAGTGCTGCACTATTTAAAAATCCTACATACAGTGAAGTACATGATATTTTGGTTACATGAAAGCATTCCAATATTAACCCCTATATGGCTTAATTTCCATTTTAGCACTCATGTTACCATGCCCAGAAAACTCATAGCCTTTCATCACACTGCTTAATTTGCAACCACATATCAGCAGCTCCAAAATGGTGGCCAACATGCAGCTAGTGAGATGTCAACCACTTCAAACCGATGTCCTGGTAGGAGACATTTCTGTCAATGGTGACACTTACACACTGGAGACTGCTGGTGGTAGGAATATCTGTCATGGGAGGGGAAATAAAAAATTGCAAAATACACCAAAAAGAGTGATGTAGCTCTGATAAAAGAACAGACATTAACATAATTTTAAATTAATTAGAGTATGGATTTTGTTAGCTCTGTTTATATTCCTCAGAGTTTGAGGAATGATCTGTGGAAGAAGCTGGTCAATGCTAGCCAAGAAAAGGCAAGGTATAGAAGGACTTTTTTGTAAAGCCAGCAGATGATGTTGCATATGTTTTAAAGGAATATGAAGTGAATAATAAAAAGAGAACAGTTATTCTTTAAAAGAACAATTTGCAGCTTCCCTTTTAGGATTTTTAATTTCTCACAGTTTGTTGGGGTTTTGTTTCTTTTTTTATGGGTTTTATTTTTGGCATGTTCTCACATCCAGAATATTTAAATAATTAAAGGAAAAATCTAAATGTCTTAATGAAATTATCTCCCTTAAATTCAAACCAATAAGAAAAAGAAATCACTAACAACTAGGAACAGATCAGGCCTAGGGAATTTGAACAGATACATTTCAATGAAAGCCATGACTGAAAAGATGTCTGTTCTTAGCAATCCCACACACATTCCCCCTTTTAGAGTCAATCATTCAAAACAAATTTTGCATATTTTTCATGTGTTTTAGTGCCTGCCATAGACAGAAATAGATAATGGATGAAACAACCATCTGATGAATATTGTCCATAGATTATCACAAGCAACTGACTTGAAAAAAAATTATGTCTGTACATGAAGACTTTTTTATTGTAGAATGTGGTCTGTATAATAAGAAGAATCACATGTTAAATTATGAGATTTGAAGATGAGAAGACACAACAGGAACAGAGTGATAAGTTCATAGACCTTGAATTACTTGCCCTGTATAAGCATAGAAGTAACACAGATTCTGAAGAAATTTGCCATGTCCTAACTCTTCTTCATTTGGAAGCACTGTAATTACTCATCTATTTCACCCCCAAATAGTTCCACTAACTTTATTCTCAACCCAGCAGGTAATCCCCCAGGGTCTGAATGAGAAGGCGTGGAGAACGTCCCACAGATAAGAAGCAGTGGGCAGCCTAAAGGTAGTAGATGTTCTCCTTTTGAAGGTACTGACAGAGATATCTCCTAATCTATAGTCTTTGGAGCACTTGTGGTCTCCAGACCAGAGTTTGTGCTTGTCCTTTTAAATATCATGTGAAAAGTAGCTGCTTGTACCCTCAGCAGAGGCTGAGCAATTTTGGAGTTAGATCTCTATGGATGAAGTATCTGGCCATATAATGGAAACAAAATACTCTAGGGAAAAATGATGTTAAATTAGTTCATCCCCTACTGTTCCTTAAACTGGGACTTAACCTCCCCATTTGCTCTCCTGGGAGAATGTAAAGATTTGGTTTTCATAATGAAAAAGTCAATATTTGACAAGAGCTACCTGGTACCTGACTCTGCTTGCTTTCCCTCTTACTTAGCAAGCTATTTGCTCACAGAATCATAAAAATATTAAGCAATATGCATATGAAATTGCTAATGGCATGTACTTTGTTAAACAAATGAAGTAAGTATAAGATTAATTTAATCCTCTGGACAAAGCACCAATTTCTCTAGATCCTGCAAGAAAGCCCAAGAGAGATCCTTGTCCATTGTTCATTGTGGCAAACACTGAAGTTGAGTTTAAATTTTGATTCTTTTGATTTCTTTTAATTGGTCTTTATAAGTGGCTTGGGTCTTGCTAAGAAAACAGATAGAAAGTATTTATGGGTTTAATCATGTAATGTCAAAATGTATGCACAACCCTTTGAAAGAAGGGTGACTTGAAGTTTGGCAGATATCAGGTATGTTCATTTAGTTGATGAATGCCCATGTATATTTTTTTAAATTAAGACAACTTTAAAAATATTTTTTAAAATAATGAAAATAATAAAAGTTATAAGTGGTATGAGTTCAGTACAAGTCTGGCAAGTTGACAGCTAAATTCTTTGAGTGTTTTATCTAATGAAAATGTGCATCCAACTACTGTACAAAGAGTCTGACTAATTACCTAAAAACGATAAAGGGTATTTAATTTTTGTGTGGCACATACAATCTTAATGAGTATCATTTTAGTGTATATAGAAAAATACATTCTTTATTATCATTCAGATTCACTCAGAAGCTACTCAAAGACATGCTCAAGACAATATTAACAAATTAATAACTTCGTAGTGCTTAGCACAGTGTTTCTATCCCTGAGGATAAACAACAGCTAAGATAATAATGGTATGAGAAAAACTAAAAAAAAAAAAAAAAAAATACGCCTAGTTACCTATCCACTGAGTACTATCCATTTTATTAATTCACTGAGGCCAAAAGTTTGGGGAAGATTAGACAGGTAAACTTGACCAACCTGGAATTTCTTTTAAGGAGTTTATGAAAAATGCTTTCTCAAAATGCTTGTTTCTTATGCATACAGAGAAGGTTTGGTTCACTAGATGATTCCTGGATGTAAATACCAGAGATGCAGTACAGAGGCTCTCTTCTGCCTCTCCAAGCTGCCTAAGACTCTCAGCATTCTGGACTCCCCACGTGCCATCACAGGAAGGGGCTTAGCCAAGAGAGGAAGGGAGATTGAAATAATCAGAAAAGTGTAAAGGCAGATGCGCAATGTCCCAGGAAAACAGTGAGTGGGCAAGGAGAAAGAAGTGACTCAGTCAGGTGTCCATAGCTGAAGTGATTCTAAAAACAAGGGCTTGCATATTGCTCTGTTCGGAAATGAGGAGATGGATACATTTTTCACACCAAAAAAAAAAAAAAAACCCACACTCACCGTACAATAAAACAGCAAAAACATACAAATAAACGACAAAAGACTAAGATGGGCGATGAAGATGGGCATGAGGACTATACGGACCATCTGTGATGGGATGTCCCTGAGTGTCTATGGTGATGTAGTCCAAGCTCTGGTCATTGACTGAAGAAACTCTCACCAAGCAGAAGACAGAGGGGTTTTGCACCTCTGGAAACAAAGTCTCAGAAATCACAGGAGGTGTCAGCTGTGGAGATAATACTGTGATTAAATCTATAATCACAAGTAGTCAGAAACAGGATTACCTGAGCAATCTGAATTCTGGCATTAACTAAATTTTAGATATTCAACTTTGCAGGTTTAGCGTTCTTTCACTCCTTTTAATGTCAGTTTGATCTCTTTGGCAAAATACTGAAGATACATGAAAATTTGTAGTTAGGATGCAGTTTTAGAGGATATAGTTCCCATGGATTTTGTAAATAAATCCTATTTTTCAGAACTTTTCAATACTTCAGAATTTTTTGTATAAACAAAAAATCTTTCCCATTCATTTCCTTGACAAACAAGCTTGTGATTTTACCAGGGCTTGGGGTTTTAATATTTGTTAGAACTGCATGCAATAGTACTATAAGAAACACCCTCATTTTTTCTCATTCTTGAGCCCACAGTATTGCTCTTTCAGCACTGCAGAAATGTACATAAATTCTCACTGACTCTAATGGAAGTAGAATCTGAGAGAGCTAAATTTTGCACAATTTTTTTTCAAGTCACAGTTACATCCTTGTTCAGTTGGTCCAGCTGCTTATTGTAAAGGAAAAATAATTCGCAAAAGTGAAGAAATGGAGAACAATTCATAGTTCTTGTCTTATTTTCCTATGATTTAAAAAGAGAGATATGTTTCATTTAAATTAAGCATACAAAACCTCTTAAAGAATAAACATATTCAAAGGAAGCAACAGCTAAACTGGATTGGGAAATCTGTCTAGATGCTGTTGCAAAAGTGTTGCAGTATATGAACAAATGGAAATACCTGAAGGATTAAAGAAGCTCTAAAAGCCAAATTCTTATCTTCTCATTAATATTTAATGTAGTATTTGAACTCCAGAGGTCCACTCTCAATTCAGATGCATTGGTATCTTGTTTTGTGATAGAGATTATTTTGTCTAATGGTGAAGTCATCATATGAAATTAGTGACACACAGGCAAGGCAAATTTTTTGTCAGTTTCTTCTTTTTAAAAGAAGAAATCACTTGGAAATCATAAATAGGTTTGACACAATTAGAAGCTGTGCAGCTTTTTAAGTTTCCTCTTGATATCTGTCATTATTTAAAACATATTTACAGTTGTGTTTTTATAAAACAAGAACCGATATTTTGTATTACAGACTGCTGTGTTCTAGTGTGTTATTCTTCATATAAAATGGTAATACTTAAAACAGTCTAACTCAGTGTTTGTTTCCACATCTATTCAAACAAGAAACTGCCTCTGATGTGATGAGAATACAAGAGTGACTGTGTTAGTACCTGGAAGAGAGGGGAGGTGAGACAATGAAAATAGGGATAGTTTCTGGTGATGAGAGAATCAGCCACTGCCCAGGAGGAAGACTTAATACAATACAATTGGTTGGGTGGGCAGTATGAACTAGGTTATACTAGTATGTAAAGCAACAAGGGCAGAATAGGAGAGAAAAACCCTTGCACTAACTCTGTTCTTGTTGCTAGCAATGAAGACACTGATAGTTAAGTGCTCTTGGACAGTTCCATTAACTTGCTGAAAAATTTGCAGAAAGTGTTACACAAAAAAGCTGTAACTTTTCAATGGCAGAAGCAAGCCTTTTCACTTGGTAAACAGACGCTGTACAAAAAATAATATTCTAACTTCTTGTTCCACCATAAAATATCATTTTAGTCAACATAGCTGCACTCAATAAAACTTACTTGTTTTCTCTCAAAAAGTGTTGTAGCACATAAGCAAAAAACTCTTCTCAGTTATCATTCATTACAACATTCATCCTCTTTTAAGAATCTCCAAATTAATTAAAAAATCAACTTTCCTATGAAGTACAGTAATATTTCTTTATATTTGGCACGACTGCATCCTCATGAAATTAATTCTCATGCTTTTACCAGCTGTATATGTGAAAACCTGTTTGTATTTATGCACATATACATGTGTCTTTGCAGGATGCACTAGCAGGAGAGAATAATGCTTAAGGCTTCAGCACATATCAGTACATTTATTGTTCTGTTTTCTTATATTTATAAGCTACAGTATGCATTTATTTCAAGGTATAAAATATTGATTCAGGCTGCATGACAAGAGAAGCTTTTTATAGGTCATTAGGACAGAAAAATACTGTCTTTTCCTCATGTCTCATAGCAATATATCTTGCATATAGTTCAGTTCTGGAAATCTATGTTTTGATATGTCTAAGAATACCAGTTATAATGTACTTTTGAAAATAGTTCTCATGATTACATGAGTATCACTATCCATTTTGTCACCTGTCACATCTAAAGATCCACAATATCATAGCAAAATATGCTACAACCCTGGATTGATGTACTTTGCTTTAGCCTGTTGACATACAATACTTTCTTCTAGCTACTGCAAACGTGTTAGTTATTTATAGACACTGAAATTTACAATGAGTCTGTGTTTGAGGCAAACCATGTAGAAAGAAAAAGAATGTATGCTTCTTTTATATAAATATGTATTTGTGGTGTCAACGTTAGGTGTAGATTCAAGGGGAAAATGAAAATTCAAATCAACTTGATACTATCCCAATCATTTTTAATCCCACTGCTAGCTACCTTCTTTGCTGTGAAAAGGTCTGGAGGCTTTCAGAATGATTCAGATGTTGTCTACCCAATAGAGGCGAAGATGGAAACTTGCTGTTGCAAATATAACACTAAAAACTTTGGGTTTATATTTGTTCACATTTCCAACTGATTTTCTAAGGACAGAGTGGACAATAGCATTTTTTATGAAGATGAACAGAAGGATCTTCTGTTATTAGACACTGGGGGACAATATGCAAAACTAAATCAGCGTTATTCATAGTCATAACTAGTTGCGTTTATGTGCCACATTTATGAGATGTAGTAATCTGTCCCCGTTACATGCTAGATACTTTACCTAGGCTGGGTTAAGGAGGATCCCTGTTTTCATGCCTGGTGAAGTTCCTTATCTGAACTTTATGAACAGCATAAGTTCCTCCTCTCACTGTGTCACTTTTCTGTATCACTTGTTCATTCTCATACAATAATAATGGGATTTTGTGTTAAGGTTTAAATAGGCTATAGCTGTAGTGGTTTAAATATTTGTCAGTCCTTACTATATTTATATATAATTTGCTAACAATAAATAGAATTGTTTAATTGTTTTAAAATACCACCACCAATGGGCTCTTTGCTGTTAGGCAAGAGTTGTGAGGCCGTCAGTCTGGATTTTTGAACAGTTAGGTGATTTAGCCTCAGGAAAGAGCTATTTTACATCAACCAGATATTTAAAACATGGGCATTTCAATCCCAGCTTCTTCCTACTGCTAAATTAATGCATAGCCCAGAAGCAGAGCTCACCATGACAAGATAATATCACACCACTGTGGAGAAAAAAACAGCGAACTTGTACTTTGCACAATAGGTGCAATTACAACTATCCCCATTTAAGATGATGAAAATCTAAATATTTTTTTTTATTCCTCTGCAAAAAGTTCCTGCCTTCATTTAATAATATTATCCATTTCCTGTTTGCAATTGCAAAAATATTTTGGCTTTTTTGGCAGAAAAATTTAAAACTAAAAGGGGGTGGGGTGTTGTGAATTTTCATAGCTTTGACTACTAAAACAAGCTAGGAATTCATGGGACTTTTTGAGTTCTCTTGCATGAGCTGTGACAGCAGAGGCATGGGTAACGAAACATTCATAAGGTCTTTTCAAATTCTGCAGAAAATATTGTGTGACTCATTTATTATTTTCCAGTGGTCTTTTGAACACTATAAGAAATCAATATCCCAAGATAGTGAAATTTAGATCTCAGGGGCGGGGGGAGGGGTGCGAAAAGAAAAATTTTAAAAAGGGATAATTCTTCCCAGTGCAAACTCCAGGTAAGAAGCGTTGTTGAATCTCAGCAGTAAAAATAATGAGATTTGTGAAGCACTGCTGAATGAGAATTTCCACATAAACTTCTAAAATATAGGATTATATGCCTTATTTACAAATTCATATACAGTTTCTTAAATTAAAAACCTGAAAGAACTGAGATATAAGCTGAGCAGTATGTATTTCACTCTTTCTGTAGTCTAGTTACTGCGTGCTTTGCTACATTTGCTGTGTTTTGGAAGCACACATATATTGATGAAGCAAAAGTACTAGAGATAATAACTGCAGATTTCCTTTAACATGGCATTTTTACATGACACCCACTCACAGGATTACATTTTTTTACACACACAATAATATTTTACTGCTTGATGGAATGAGATTATTACCTAAAAGGTTTCAGCATGAATATATATCATAAACTCTAGTATTTTCGCATCCTTTATGGACAAGCCCAAGAAAAGTTTTGACGTTCTGTCACTGGGGGTGGTAAATAATTTAATTAGGCTGTAATTTTAAATATGAACCTTTATCTGGAAAAATTCTTGAACTTATGCTTAATTATAAGTGTAGGTTTATTGGCTCCCACAGAACTATTAATATGCCTCATTACTTTGCTGTTTTGGGTCTAAATGGCAAAACACACTAGAATCAAATTAAAGTCTATCTCACCATTTTTTGCACAGTCTTAAACAAGATATAATTTTTGGGCAGTCCCACCTCACAGTCTACCCTGGAAACATTATTATTCATGGATGTGTACAGACCTTTTCAATTTACAACCTCTCGCGCTGGCACAATTACTGAAGTGAACAAAAAATCCTTATGCAAGTGGCTGGGAATCCATTCTCTCAGCCCTATTTTCTCTGTATCTTCCATTTAAAGAGGAAAAGCCTTCATTTGTGTAGAATAAAAGTGTTGCTAGACATTTGTTTCCTCTCCTTACTTAACTCAGGCCCAGGAATAGAAACATTCCTTTATGAGGAGGCACTTACATGGATGGCTATATTGGACTAGACAACACGGCGTAAGAAAAACCCAACCACACATTTTTACCTCTCTGCAGTACTGTCCCTCCTTTGACTATCAATGTCTGAATCCTACTATTGTCCAGGGCTGAGTATTCATCCCTCCTATATCAACTTAAATACAAATATATTTTCAGTGTTGCCTTGTACCTGTTATTTCCAGCCCCTTGTGTTTCAAGAGTGGAAAGCTCAGTCACTATAATATGGAAGATCTGGACGTATAGGTATTTTCAGAAGAATTCAGTTGTTACTTTAATGTCCTGCAATACCTTTTTTCCAAGATATTTTTTAGCATCCATGGAGTGCAACAAGTATAAAAGAAGACATTACAAAAAAAAAAAAAAAAAAAAAAAAAAACCAGAACAGAAAAAATTCAGCCAAGTTTCACCTTGATACCTAGATCTGTATCTATCTAAAGTTTGATAGTTCTAGGACAGATGTTTCTCTATAATCCAAAATCGATGTAAAATTCTTTTGAAGAAATATTTTTGTTGGTTCTTTCACACTGTTACTATCTTCCTTCTGACATGTCTCTGTAGCTTTTGTGAGCTAGCTCATGAACTAAATTAAACCTAGAAAGATACATGCATTTTAAAAAACTGTCCCACAGTGACAAGCAGACCGATCATTTTCATTCTGGTTCTTGTGAGGGGGGATAAAATTGCTATATAACGTTTTAGATTAAGAAAAATAAATACTCAGTATTAAATATTCAATATTAAAATTCCTCAAATTTAAAAATAAATCTACAGCCTTTTTATTCTAAAAATGCTTCTGCCAAGTACTGCTGATTTTCATTCAGGAAACATACTATTTATTAAGCTATAGGAGAAGATGCTTTGAAAAATTGCTGACCTGTACTGTAGCCTATAAGAGTTTTATGTTATTGAGCAAATATGTCAAATGTTTGTGGACAATTCTCCACTTTCCCATTTTGAGGAATTGTGATGCTGACATCTGTCAGTGCATTCCTGACAAAGTTTGATTTCAGAGACATATTTCTGTTTAAAAACTCTCAGGATCTCTTCCCTTTTGCCCATTGAGCCCATGATTTAAGATTATCTGCATAAATGACTTTAGATGGGGAAGATACAGTACCTCTAGACACAGGATAATCAGTTGTCATTCTACCCTAAAAACACAATTGGAAAGGGGGTTTTTTGCCTTTTCTTGTTAGTCCTTAATCAATTTCTCCCACTGAAGTCTTCCCTTAATTTTAACTAGTTCATTTCTGGAAATATTAGCATGGTATCAAGAAAATGATGAGAACAAAGGGTTGCACATACAATAATTGTCTAAGTGCCTAAGGGTGAATCTGGGAGATGAAAACATACTTTGCTGTTGTGTCTTCTTCCTGCAGATCAGCATAGGCCACACAGTGCTGACCTGACTTCAAGGCTTACCCCTTATCCGGCTTTCAAAGAGAACAGAGGCTCTGTGGGTGAAATGATTGTGATTTACTGGGATACAATAATGACACAACCAGAAACAAATCTCATAGTTTGCCACACACGGCACAAAAAACACAGCAGAGTCTTCATGGTTTCTTTTTTTTTAAAGAATTTTTGCATACAAGTCTTATTCAATATACATCCTTAATTAAGAGAGTAAATGTAGTAGGACTCATAAGGTGGGATACATTTAATGGCTATTACTATTCAAGTAATTGTAAGAGGAGGGATATTTTTGCCAAAAATGTATTCGCCCCATGACTGGCTAAGTTGAAATTTATTCTTTCAAGGTAGCTAATCATCACTCTTCTGCTACTATTAAATCCTGGCAGTATTCAAAATATTCTTAACAGCCATCTTATTTCTGTGGCTTCAAGTACTAAGCCTTCCTGATGCAGATTTCAGTTCCAGCATCTGATCTGCAAACTGATGTATCTCAGCACCTTATAAAATCTAACATGACATCTCTAATCATCTTCTAGGCAACAAGAAGAAATACTGATGGTTACAGTGATTGTGGCATCTGATATTAGCAGCCCTCTGGAAAGAAGGTAGCCTATAAATCATCTTTCAAAGGAACAAAATCAACAATGTGTTCCACAAAGAAATAATCAAACCCATGTATTTTTTAATTAAACATACTGATAGTGTCACAGTTATGGAAACATAATGAGTTATTTTGTCAATATATTCAAGTTAGGAAACCGATTAAAGAAAATTTCATTTCAAGAGAAATGGCCATAACTCCATGTGAGTCAGTAGTAATGAGAACCTATTAAATAATGCTCCATAAAAGTAGTTCATCACTTCATAGCCTTACCAAACAATTACCATACCAAAACAATTAGTAACCAGCAGTAAGTGCAGACATTTTAATAGAAAGACTGTGACTTAAACCTATGCAGAGAATTAAACATTAGTAATAAGTTTTCAGGATGCAATGCATGGAAAGAGCATTTCCAACACATGGAAAGAGACTGTCAGTTTGCTATGAGGATGTTTCAGGCTCTGTTTTGTGGAAAATGCTGAACCAAGCTGAGAGAGATGAAAAGCAATGTGTCTCTGAGGGATTTTCATTACCCTACCACAATTTTACACATATGAGGTACAATATCTTAGTTGATTATCCGGCCTTCCGTAGTTAAGTTGGAGACTGAGTTACTCATATGAAAATATTTATTCCCATAGAAATTATGAATTTAAGACAGTTACGTAGGATGAGCTCCCTAAATATACTAGGCCACTGACTCCAGTAGGGTAAAGCCAAGAAACACAGGAACACCTTTTCTTGATTTACATTCCAAAGATGCTTTCTTTTTCCTACTGTGTCAGAAACATGAGTGACTGTAGCCATGCATCTCAAAACATTCATCCACCAGCAAGTGGCTTATGATTGCTGCATGTCTGCTTGTGAGGGGGTAAAATATTAAACAAATGTGCTCTTTAAAAAACATATACAAAATTTTTCGTGGTTACAAAGACTGTTTTGAAAATCTTTTACAGGAAGCCTTTTTCTTCAGCAGCGACTATAAGTCTTTAGCATTCACTGCAGCATTAAATGGTGTTGTTTGGGTGTGGAAGGTGAAGTGAGACCAGAAGTGAGATAAAAGTTTGGTTTTATAATATGAAGGCAAGAATTGATTTTCAAAGAAATCTTATTTACATTTCTCATGATTAAATATTTACCTTCATAATTGTAGTCAGATGTTTGCTATAGAAAGAAGTACATATAAAAAGGTGATTTGCTAAGCCTGCCTCAAAAAAGCTGATGCTCTGGATTTAAGCAATAAATGCATTAAAATCTCTACAGATCCTACAATATATTCAGAGCCTGAAGTTACTCAACAAATTTATTTGATGAGTTAAGTGAGAGTATACCTTCTAATTTGTTTTCATCCTTAATTACCAATTTATTCTTTTGATTCATACAAGGTAAATTTCCTACCATTGATTCCCTCTTGACCTTGTGCTTGTAACTGAATCCTGAGTTCTGGCTTGTGGCCCAGGAATATGTAGAAAATTGTTTATATTAACAGCAAGCTGCCTTGAGCTGCAGTGCTTTGATTTAATGTTATAACTGTACTAAAAGTAGCATCGCTTTCCCATGTACTCTCTATTCTGTTCAAATCCCTTGTCATTATAACAGATGTTTGGATTATTGTTCTGTAAACTATGTCAGAATTTCAGCCTCTAGTATCTGTTTATTATTCTCGGAGGGTGATATTACAAATGTTCTCATGCACAATTGATACAGCCTGTCTTTTTCCCGTAAAAGTGCTAAGCAGAAAGTTTTCACTAATCAGAGTAAATACTAGTTTTAGAAGCAAAAATTTTTGTTTCAAATCTCTTTTGAGAAAATGTTTGCAGCTGGAAATGGTGAGTATCACTCCTTTTCAAAGTATGTACCAGAGGAGTGTGAGACGGTATTTGGACTACATATTTTAATAAAATTATTTTTAAAAATTGAAGGTTTTAGGTACTTGTACAAAGAAATAAAATTGACATACAGCCATTTAATTATTTCATTCTGAAGCCATAGTAGCTTTTCTCTATTTTTGCATTAGTAATCTAATGGACTGAGATTAGTTCAGTTTGTAAGAGGATGGTCTAATAAACAACTTGGTTGCGGATTCAGTCCCTCTATGGGCTTTTTATTGATGTTGGACTTGCTGTTCCTTGTGGGCCTCTTCCAACTCAGAATATTCTGTGATTCTGTAATTACATGCTAAGTTATAAGTGCATGTTTGCTGAAAGAACATATTTAACCTTCTTGCTATATACTATGAAATAATATATAAGCTGATTATTAGAATCACAGACAGTAGAAGACTGAGATTTTTTGTAAAGATTTCAAGACATAGAGGGAAGCAGCTTCTAAGGAATCTTCCTCTTCGAGGGAAGATAATTTTTTGTAAAAATCCTCATTAGCTCCAAAATAATACCTATTACATAAAAAAGAGGGTTTAGTAATGTTTTTGAGCCTTGAGCATTACTTTCCATCTGAATTTTAAATTCTTGTGGTAGATGTCTCATACTCCTGGAATGTGTTTCCTGAGGCAACTTGATCTAGTCTGAGGTTGCCTAAATAACAATCACAGCCATCCATTACACTTTGTGTTCTCTCTCTATAAATACACACATATGTACACAGGATGAACTTGTGCACACATTACACCAAGACATTAATTTATGGTCTTACAAACAGGAAAATCATATTTTTCTGTTTTTGATAACAATCCAGTCTATTATAGACCTTTCTAGTTCTGTAAATGGAAGCTAAAGACCTCCAGAGAACTTCTGCAATTATACAGATGGGGGTTGTGTATGAAAATAATTTATTCCACTTGATGTACTTCCTTTACCTTTTTTCTCTTCTTCCTTTTTTTCTTTCTTTTTAACCTATTCTGTTTATCATTAGGCTGTATTGTCATTGTCTGCTATGGGGTTTTTTTAGGGGAAGTGTCTATCTGTGAATAATTACCCCCTTTAATATACTATAGGAATCTCTTATTGGGATGAAAAATGCCTCAGACCTAAAGAACACTCTTCATACCTTAATGGAGTCAAAAACAGTGCAATTTTACGGTGCTCAGACAATTATCAACAAAAATTACCCCAGAGAAAAAAAGGTGATGCTATTGCTGTTAATTACTTTTGCCTTAACAAGGGAATCCAGCTACACAGACAGTAGACTTCAAAGATTTTGCTGGAATCCCTACACATATTATTTTTGCATTTAGGATGAAAAAAAACAAGGTCAGCTTTGGAAATGATTAATGCCTTTTTGCTGAAAGCTGTACCAAACGTCCTTGAGTTTAATCAAAACTATTTGTTTTTAGTCAGCTTTGCTGTTGTCTCTTTTACTCTTGTCCACTGATAGCTTGACATTAATGACATCATAAATCATGTGAAGTGGCGGCTGGGGTTTGGTAGCATTTCAAGTGTTTGTTGAGATGTCCTAGACTATTTGAGGAGCTGGTGTGAGGAAGGATATTGGGTTGATCTAAATCTTCAGTCTGATGCATTTTTCTGTTACTAAAATCAAGTAAGACATGAATTTAAAATGTGGGCATTTTCCAAATGGGCAATCTCCACTAAAATGGTCAGATTGTAGAAAATTAGTCTGTGATTATTTCCCCCACCATGTCAGTGGGGTAGAATCTTGTGAAATAGATACATATATTGCACAAGGAAAATATCTCAGGTTTGTGAATTCCTTACTCATTCCTTTTACATGAAGGCGGAGGTCTAAGCCTGTGTTCTGCCCATCCCTGTGTGATACAGTCAGTCAGATGCTGAGGGGTAAGCAGTTTGTATAAACCTGTCATTTAGAGGTGCTGCTGTTTTGTTGTGTGTTTGTTATTTTGGTTTATGGATTTTTTTGCTATAGATAGCAAAACACAAAACATGATCACTTTGAAAATATTTTCATTGAAAAATGTTTAGCTCTTATCGGTTATGTGTTTCAGAGATTTGAGTTGATCATTGTATGTTTTATGGCTTGTTATCAGTATGCCTATATACTTAGGACATGCTTTACATTATATTTTACTGTACTGTGAGGACAATGGAGAACTCGTCCTTTGAATGTTATTTATTCAGCTGGATTTTCTTACAGTACAACATGTAATTTGTAGACTGTTACAGAAAGTATTTGTTCTGTTATTATCCCTAACCCTCACAGAGTTTATTCATCACAAAAATTTCATTTCTGTGTTAATGGGCCTCCAGAAAGTTGGAAGGTTTCTTTTGTTCAATCATTTAGAAGGATTTATGTTTGGAAATAATATCTAGTGCGTGCTACATAGAGAAGAGAAACCATGGTAGAGCATTTGGGTTTCAATTCATAGATTTATCATTTAACAGATCTGCTAAAGAATGTTTGCATTCCATGAATTCAAACATAAGTATAAGCTTGATCACTTACTTCAACTTTTTTTTTTAGTCACCTGGGTGAATGGCAAGTGTTGTTGGTAGCATGCCTGAGATATCAATGTTTCATTTCCGAGGCCCATATGTGTGAAAAGATGGATAAACTTTCTCCCTCTCCTGGTAACAGAAAAATCAAACTACAGAAAATAGACATAACGTGTAGTTTTGGAGAAAGAAATCACTGCATCTCCGAACATGTGACTTTCTTGGTGTCCAAGATGCACCACAGGCACTTGGGCTTCTCACTCACTCCAGGAAAGATAAGGGATCACTCTTTACACAATCATATGTCCATACGGTTTTAACTGACCTGAAAAATGAAATTAAAAAATAAAGAAAAATTACATGGAAAAAGCTTTCATTTAATTTCATTTAAGCTCACATTATATGAACCAGTGTGCAAATTCACCGGTGAGTCTCAATCCAGTGAGCATCTTACTATCACCCACCAATGTTTCTCTCCTGTGTACAGATTTGTCTGGGAACCAGGTGAGGGATGTTAAGCACTTCTGACTCTATGTCAGCCTGAGCCTTACTGCAGATCCTGTGCATACAGTGAATGATGGTAATTATAGTGAAATATCTAGGGTATTATTTATTTCTCACTAGCAGACAGCACCTGACAGTCTTTGTATATCAAGTTGTTATTAAAATCCTGTGTCTGGATGTTAAGCTGACTTATTTTACAACTAATCTTCTTTTGCAACTAATCATATACTATGTATAAAGTTTGGTAAGTAAATTCATCTAATTTGACAGGAGAGATATTAAAATGAAATAATTTATGTCATCAAATAAACCATAGTAACTTGTTTTTGTGATTGCCAAATGCAGTTCCATTACTACATTGGTGTAAACATCTTCTGAGTCATTTCAATCTTGTATTAAGACTGGATTTGCATGATAGCACATAATTTTATTAGTTATAGAATGCATTTTCTGAGGATTTTAAGTATAAATCTCCTCTGAATTATCATGCCACATTGAAAATAGGGACATACAGAAATCTTTGCTGATGACTCCCATTCGGAGAGCATGTCATCCGTGCTTTTGCACTGTACCATGATGCTGATATACAGCAGAGCTCAAGCTGAGTTAGAAGAGAAAGAGGCCTGCTCTAGTTTCCTCCTCTGAACTGTGCTTGTGTTCCAATTTTTGTTGTGAGAAAACTTTGATTTTCTGAAGAATGCCTGTTGGTAGAGGAAAACTCATGATATAGCCAAGTGAAAACAACATGAGCAGCATTTAATGAACACAAAAAATGCATCCTTCTCCTTTGCTTTTGGGATTGGGTTTTATTCAATGCATGAACACGTGGCAAGACATAGAATGTGGCAGGGATGTCTACACTTAAAAATATATTACCGAGAGATAAGTATGCAAAATTTAGTGCTCAGATCTCAAAATAATAATGGCAATCAATGGTCTCCAAAATTACTTGGCGTACTTCAGCATTTGCAGGGGAGAAAATCTGAAGCTTGTTTTCCCATTCTCCCATTCTTCTTTCCAAGTCTTATGATCTTGATTTTAAAAGCTTGTACATGGCATTACTTGTTTTTCCTCTCCACTTTCTGCTAGCAAACAATCAAAAATCAGTGCCACCCTGCAAGCCACCGATTCAATGGGAATGATTGTCTACAAGGAGTTTTCAGAAACATGCAAGTTATGTCCAGAGAAGGACTGTAAGCTGCTCATCCAATCTGTTTGTAATACCACTGGTCTGTGTTCTTTCTTAATTTCACAGTTTATCACTTTTTAACTTCCTTACCCCTGCCCTTTACACAATGGGTTCACTGGCAGGAAACTGAAAATTTACACAAGATGTGAAAAAAGGCCAGAAATTGCCCAAGCGGGTAAGTTGCAATTTGCTTAGGATGTTTAGAATGTTTACATCTTGATAAAAAAGGCTCCTCATTACTTAATTGCTTCTTTTTTTTTTTTACTGATACTTTTTATTCCTGCAAAACTGAATATAATAGATAGAGAAAAGGACAAGATATCTCCTTAACTAATATCTTCAACCAGTAAGAGGTGCCACAACTCAATTGCTGTTTTGTTAATGTTTTGTTTGAAGAAATAGTTAAAGTTAAATAAAATACTTATCAAATAATGGATCACATTAAATTATATGTATTTAGAAATATAAATGGCCGATATAACCTTATTTGATGTGAGAGCACTGACTAGTGTAAAGAAATCACAGGAGGTTTATATGTATACACTCTACAGAAGTATTTTACTACAAAAGCAAGGACCCCTGCTGGCATATGTAATTTAATGTGCAGCATGCCTCTCCTAATTCAATCAGGTCTCTACATCCCTTCTTTCATATTCTGCTTGTATTTCATGTGCTAAAGCCATCAAGATTTTCAGGATGAAATGAATGCTTGTATTAATCCAGTAATTTCCATTTAAAACACAGCATCGATTTGATTAATAAGGTTTGATGCTGAATAATTATACAGGAAATATGTAGGATACAGAAAAACCACAGATGTGACCATCAGCTAAAGCCTTGTGGGAGAAGGGGGTCAAAGGGAAGCAATGGCCATGACTGAGGTGATAAATTTTTGGCTTTTCTCTTATGCAATTAACAAGCAATGCTGCTATTAATTTGCCACCCTCAGAGTCATCACTGGTCAGATGTGTCAGGGTCAAGGGGCATAGGGGCAGAGCAGGGGTCAGCATTTCAGCAGCCCTGAAAAGAAATTAGAAAATGAAAGAAATCCAAATTAAATGGTAGAACACACTTTTAGCAGTGTAGCAGGGGGTGGAGCATCCCTTTAATGTTAAGACTCCAGGTTTAGAATAATAAAAATGTTCTCTGCACATTTAATTCAAAGCAATCAATCTGAGGCACAGCACTTGAGCATCCAATAAAAGAAAATCAATGTGGTCTCTGCAAGGGAAGACAAACAATGCCAGCTTTTACTAAAGGGATTATAGGTTAACATTTATTCATTGTATTGTAATCTGATGTCAAGTGGTATAAAATCAAGCCAACAATCCATTACCACTGGTTATAGGCTAGGTGCTGATGTCATGCAAATAGACTTTTCATAGAATTTATTAAATCATTTCTGTGTTCTAGCGATAGAACAATTTTATACAGTTGAAGCTGAACTTCAATAAATTCTATTTCATTCTTGTAGTGAGGAGCATCAAAAGACAAATATTTGTCATTTCAAAGCATAGTTTAAATTTTTGCATGGTTTCCATGCTTTTCCTGTTATTAATTAATCAAATGGAATGTAGTTTGTTTTTGGTTAGTTACAGGCAAAAAACCCCTTAATTTGATAACTGACACCAGTTTGTTCTCCAACTCTCAAGTTTTGTCCTACTTACCTCCCATGAATGTTATTAATTATCAAGTATAATAAATTGACCAAAAAAAAATTTTTTAAGTCTATTTTTGAAAGATGTCTATGCTGTTTAGAGATAATCACTGTAATTTGTAATAAATCACTTTACAAGGAAGAGGGATTCCATGTAAATGTCAGCTCTCAAAAGAAATCTTTGACAATGAAAGACCAAATCCTGTTTCTAAGCAAAATCAATTAGAATTTGCCAGTGATGTCGATCAGAGTGAAAGGGGGCTCATATATCTGCCTTTAATAAGCCACAGTAAAAGAAGTAAAGCCTTCTAAATGATGTATCATAAAAAAGGATTTGTATCCATCAAAAGCATTCTCTAGGTGTTAATTCACAAGAATATAGGGGGGTTTGGGCATGTGGCTCAAAACCTAAATTTTTCCTATTGGTGGCTGGCTGTAGTAAAAACCACTTAATCATATCAGTTGGGATGAGGGTAAGTGGTTGCTCTTTTCAAGTCTCAGCAAGAGTCAGTACTCTTGAGTTTAACGTAAAACTAAATAGCTATAGGAGTTGTCGACATTGATGTTACTTTTGAAACAGTCTGGTTTGCTGTTAGGATTGGGTCACTTTTGTGTGTGTGGAAAAACATTACCACATGTTTGAAAATAGTGCCGATATTTTGCAGATTGTATTGCAATGCGGCTGTCTGCTACTTCAAAACACTTCAGAATTTAGGCAGAGACAGGAAGGGAAATTGGACATGACACTATTTTAATTATAAAAGCTAAGTTTGATTTTGCCACCCTTGACAAAACAGAATATTTTAGCCAGGAAGATATCTTTCTTTTTTCCACCTTCTTCTTTTATACTTAACCTTGTGGTTCTAAAAGGAAATTAAAGGTCTAAAGTTCTCAATGTCAAAGTGTCAACCCTCTAGCAGGCCAATGAGGGCAGTGCAAATTTTGATTATTTGAGCAATGGAAAATAAGAGTAAAAAGTTATAGTATGGATTGGCAAAGATAGGAAATTAATACAGCATTGCTCCTTCCTTTACTTTGCTAATTATTGCATCATTTTACAAGTGGGTGCACAAACTTCTACCTCAGGTTCCCCTCTCTAAGACAGGAAAACTTTCTCTGCTGCAAAATTTTTCAGCTTTCTGCTGGGCAAAACCAGATGACTACTACAGGAAGAAACCCCTTTGTAGGGACTGATACTAAAAGGCTGCCTCAGTCTCAAAATTCAACTGTGTGTTGGGAGGACCAAAATTTTCATCTAGAAATTTTGTCCAGTCAAGTTTAGGCTAAAATAAGTGGGAAAAGCCCATTATTATTTCCTCCTATTGCTCTGCCATAAAGATGAAGAAAGCCACAGCCTTGAATCCCCTCCAATGTCCATGAATTTTTGGACCTGGTACATTTTCTCAAGCTTCCCAGCTGTCTTCTATGTTGTCTGCATTTTTCACAGGCAATGCTTTGCTTTTTCTGCCCCTGGCTGCCTAGCTTGAGGGCCATTTCTGTGACATCCAAATAGCTCATGCCCATTCACACTCATTTTCACAGTGACACCAGCTTTGCCATGGAAGCTACTCCAAAATTAAAAGTCTAGCCATTAGAATTCAAATTTAAATTGTAAGAGTAAAGTATGTAGCTTCCACACCCACCACCAAAATGAGGTTCTAGGGCTTCTACCCTCTCTGAACAGAGAATCATAATGGAGGAGATCCAAAGTGCATGAAGAAAAGTGTGAAAACAAGACAATGTCCAGACACAAGAGGCTGAAATTAGAAAAAAATACCCTCCTGCTAGAAAATATTCTGGTATTCAATTTCTGCATGCTTTATGCTAAGGTTTTAAGAAAAGAGGGGTACTAGTTTGGCCTGAAGAAGGACATCACAGACCCTATGTCATTGAAAAGCCTCCTGCATTTTTGAGCTGAGGCCTGTAAAAGGTCTATAGAAGGTTTCTTTATAATTCTAGTTGACAGTGGGGTTTAGATAGATACAAGCAGTTAAAGGTGACAGAATACCATGGGCTGAGCAGCGCTTATTATGCCTGCTGTTGTGAGGCTTCAATTCATTATTGCAACAATCCAAAACAATGCAGCAGCTGCACAGGACATGGTTGTAGTATTGATTTGACTTCTCAAAAGTCTTCTCTTAAGATGCAGAGTGCAGACAAACATGCACAAACATCACTCAATTACTTTGATTCTGTTATGCTCTTCCTATATCTCCAACTAAGGGAACCTCAAGATGCAGCAAAATGACTCTAGTTGAAGGCAAACAGCACTCCAAGCCTGACTCTAAAGGGTTCTTCCAGAGACCACATTTCACACTCAAATTGCCATTAGAGCTCTGCGCTCCCTTGGGGTTAAAAGTCACCATGGCATTGTGTCCATTCTGCATACTAAACAGAGTTAAACAAAAATAAAAGGCAGATCAGCTCTGTCCAAGAAGAATTGCATGTTCTTTAATTTATTTTTTTTAATACAAGCTTTTTGCCATGGTGATAAATGCAATATCAAACTGGGCTAGTTGGTGTCCCCTTGATGTAGAGTGGAAATGTGCAGGAAATGCTGCACTTTTCTCACTGTAAATAAACTATTAAATTTAGCACTGAAAAAAGCAGCCTCTTCCTGCACCTAATGTCAACAAATGCTTTTTGGAAGTGCCAACTTGGAAATGAAAGGTTTTATTTCTTCCTTTAGGGTAATCTAAGCGTAACAATTCCATGAGCAACTTGAATGTTCAGCTGGTTGTCAGCTACCCAACTTTGATCATGACACACAGCATCTCTGCAGTCCTTCCGTGTGAACTAACGTAGACTCTTGACCAGATTAGAGTCTTTGATCCTTGTGCACACATTACAGAGAATTCCTTTTAAAGCTTAGTAGCAGTTATGCTATAAAGCTCAATGCAGAATTTGTGTCATGTGGGAGTCTTTCCATAAAGCAATATTTTAGACCCAAAACCTTAATCAATACTGTGGGGCACACACGCTTTCAAATGCAGATTCCAAATTTCACATTTTAGTGCAATCTGCCAGCAGTGGGTGTAGAAAATATGATGTCTCTGGAGAAAAGAAGGTGTTTGCAAGATTCTTATCCCCTTCAAAACAGAGCCCCGCAGTCTTCCTAAACTCCCAAAGCTCTCATGTGCAGACCTGGTATGGCAAAAATGAACTTCATACGATGAACATATATGAGAGCTCTGCCTGGCCCTAGAAGTGGAGAACATCCATCAGCCTTTAAAGGAACAGACTATTTTATCTGTCTCAAAAGCAACATCTGAGTAAAGGAACCTTCAATTTGCATTGAATTCCTTGAAGCTGCCCACTTGAAAATCATCTTTCCATATACAAAACCATATTCCTGAGGCTGCAAATGGACGGTGAAAAAACTTTCTTAAAAACTGTTTGAGGAAGACCTAAAATGTTTTTCTGAAATAAAATGAACATACTGTTAACTGTGAAGGCCTATTGACATATCAGAGAAAATCTTTGTTCCCACAAAGGTCAGTGGAGATATCTGAAAACTCTTATGATGAGAAATTTAACCTACCTGACAGAGGTTTTAATCAAAATGTTGAGACAAACCAGATATGTTTAATCATAAATTAGACAAGTTTATAAACTGCTCAGAAAATATTTCCTAGCGCTAAAGCAAATTTCCTACATAGACAGTGTAGGAAATAGGAAATATATCTGTCAGCAGCAGGTAATTTATGGTGATTTCTCTTTAAAATTAATACCATTTTAAAGGAAGGCAGCAATTTTCATTTATTAGAAGAATGTTTTTCTATCTGTGGGACCCCAAATTATTTCCCCATTCTTTGGTTATGTAGAGTATTGGAAGACAAACCCAATTTTTAAGGCATCTGTAATAAAATTAAATGCAATAAATACACAAAGCCCTCATACCAGCCCAAGAGCAACAGCAATTTGTAGCTTGTGTAGCTTCATATGGCTACTAAACACCTCATTAAACATGAGTTTTAAAAGAAAAGGAAAATAGCTGCCTTAAATGCCACCATGGCAGGTGGTTAACAGAATTGATTGGCCAAGGAACTCAATGGACAGCTGTCCCTATAAAGGAAATATCCTGCATGTACTCACAGCTGGAAGTTGGGTTAATTCAATTATGAATGCTATCTACTCTAACTCCCTCATAAACTTGTATTACAAGCTCGTCTTTGATATAAGGCTGCTTCAACTTGCCTTGAAGCCAAAAGCAAAAAGAATATCCATTCCAATATTTCCTCTACCACTTGAAATGTTTGGGTCTCGAGGAAGGTATCCAGTTAGAAAATAACTCAATAACAGAAACATGCTTTTTTTGGCATTCCCCCCCCCAAAAAAAAAAAAAAAAAACAAAAAAAAAACAAAACAAAACAAAACAAAACCAAAAAAAAACCAAAAAAAACCCAAACAAAAACACCATAAATAGTTTCATTATATGTTCGTTGGACATATTGCCATTCCTTCATAATGAGATTGAAAAGGAGATATCGGTCACCACCTTTTTTCAATTTGGTCGTCCTCTTCCATGAGGCTTTGTACACTGCAGACAACCTGTTTCACAAAGCAAACCTCAATTAACATTATATTTTGCAACCTGTTGAGAAAAATGAGTGTTTTCCATATGTCACCATATTTACAATTCCATGCTAAAACACCACCGAAGTGACAGCCCCTGAAAAAACTGCTTCAGATCAGCCAGAGCAAAGCGTCTTCCCTGGATGCACATATGCGGACAACTTTTGTCCTTTCTCTGTTTACCTTTTAGTCCACTCTCTCCAAGTCCTGCACAATTACAGGAGAAGAGGCTCATCATTCTGGGAGGTGTTTGCTCCTTTTTTCTTTATTATATATCTCAGTGTTATCTTTCTTCAGTTGCTCTTTAAGCCATTGCCATGATATTTATTTTCAACTTCATTTACTTATTCCAAAAGATCTTGGTAGGTTTTCTGGCAAGTAAGAGCTATTAATAATAGGTTGCTGTCATATTAAAAAGTCAGAAAGCTGACTGAAATGGAATGGAAAACTTCTTGTTGACTTTCTTATGTCTATCTGTTTGTTTTAGAAGCTTCAGGTCCTCAGCTATAGTAGTGGTTGTTGTGGGGGGGTTGTGGTTTATTTGATTTTGGGTTTTTTTTCAGGAAAATTAATTTGCACAAGAATCTCACAGCTTTAAAAGTAGGAAGATTTTTGATTACCATTTATCTGCCTGAAAATAAATCTTACAATAAGAGAACCAGAATATTCTTAAAAAAAAAAAAAATCACGAACAGCATAGTCAGTTTTGAAAAACCTATTGTCAAGCCAAGCAGCCCTGAGAGGATCATTCCACTCTATCAGACTGATAGAGAGTGGTGTGAACCAAGACACAGGAAGCTATCCACTTTTCAGTAGCCATGTTCTTTAATCTAATGTAAACCTTTGAGTTATTAGCCAAATATGACAGAGTGCCCTGTAGCTCCAGAAAAGGTCAGGAAATTTTTGGCCAAACACTGGACAAAATGGCACATTTTCCTCACCAGCTTTGTGGAGGCAAAGGCTTTTATTCTTCTAATTCACAGTGTGCACTGCAGGATACATCCATTTTCATAGATACATGCATTATAAATTAAAACTAAAACAGCCTTGAAACACCTGAAATATTTGCCTGAAGTCAGTAAACAATGGAATAAAATTAAGAAAATGCAACTGGGTGTTAGAGATTATATTTTGGCCCCAAAAAAGGTTGCAGCAACTGCAAATCTTCATTCCTTAGAGTACTGTCTCATGAGATAAAAGAGAGATATGTAAAAACACCAACACTCCTCAATGTGGCAGGTGCCACCCCAAAAATGTTCTAGCAGCAGCATCCACCTGATGTGCAGTTCTGCAACAAACGCAACTCTTACTACCAACTTCCTGCTTCCCTCCCAGCTCTCTTAGGCATAATTCCTGTGTGAACTTGAGGGGTCACATGTGATCTGTGGAATCAGCCCCTGGGTTGTAATGAGTAAAAAGCAGAATTACAACATGAGAACAGAATAATCTAGAGATGATGGAAATGCACATTTTATTTTAAATAATAAAATTATTATTAATAATAAGATTAAAATTAATAAAAGAATAAAATTAAATACTTCTTCTTTTTTCATCCTTAGTGGTAAAACTGATGATGTAAATTTCTTTCATGTTTTATATGTATCCACCCAACAGTAATGAATACCACTATATCTGCATAAAAAACATATTAAAAATTACTACAGTTGTCATCCCAATGATCTTGGAACGCTTGATACTCAGCAATTTTTTAAAAGGAAATGAAAGAGTATACTAAAGGTGGATGAATCTTGACATAGAAGCACAATCACACTCTGCTTTGTAATGGGGTAGTATTTTTGGTTTGTTAGATTGTAAGGAGTATAAAACTTCCTTCTTTATCTTGTATAATATGAGACCAGCCAGACTGAATTTAACACAGTAATATCGTAATATAAAGGCAACATGTGCCAGGTTTCCAGAATCTATCATTACAACAACAAGATATATGTTATTGCAGAAGTACTAGTCCACCCTAAATATATCATTATAACCAATACAGGAAGCATTAAATAGAAGAAAAAAAATACAGATAATGAAGAGAGCTGTCACTTTTTAACCACATCAGATATCTAGACACAAAAAGGTCAAGTTAAAGCACACTCCACAGTAGTATTAAAATTAGGGCTTTGTAAGCAGTGATAGATATGATCCTGTAGATGAAACAATGTTTACCCCACCCTTGAAAAGGTAGCATTGACACCACTTATACCTGGAACACATTATGTCTGTTCCTGCCGCATGACATTTTAGGACTAGAGGGTTGATTTTGGTAACCTTAAATCCATAAGAAATACTAGTTTTATCATACCTTTTACAAACATTAGACTCCATCTATCAGAGCTTTGAAAGCTTATTTATAACAGTCCCACCTACAGCCACTAACCCCCACTTCTTACCTAGGACATAATTAAACTACTCCAGATCCTCATTAACCTGTTCCTTTGATCTCTGCACTGATGATATGCAAAGCCATCTTATAAGACCTCGTCTCTTGCTATTGGTTGGGATTTTTGATAACTGTATGCAGAGTTCTGAGGAAGCAAAATCTATTGAAGATTTTCTCAAGCTATGGAGAAATCCAGCTCAAAAGACCAATTTTTAAAAATCCACATATCAAGTGAAATGCCTTCATTAGGGTCCAAGGCCTAAAAGGAAATACCAGTCCAGGGAAATGCTGAAGGTCTGTGAGTGACCTTTCTTTGGTTTTAATCACTGAAACTCCCGACAGCTTAATAAGTTGAAGGTGCTAGATCACAGTCTAACTTAATAAGGCCCCACAGCAGAGTCTTGGCCACCTTTGATTGCTCCCATAAGTCTTAGCACATCTGGTACTCTGTCCTTGGGTGAGAAATGTTTTCCATAACTTTCCCTGTGTTCACTGCATGTGAATTACTTTTATTATGCAAAAATGAAACGACACTGTATCATTTAGGCATAATGCCATTAAGTATAATATCATTTATGTGTAAGCTTTTGCAGTTTTACGTGACCATCCAAATAAGAGAGATGATTGCTTTCTCCAAAATAGAATTAAACAAGGTTTATCACAAGAATTTCCTTAGCTTTTTCCTTCACCACCATTTCTTTTGTTGAGAATTACATGGGTCAACCTAACCTTCAGCTGTGATACAAGATTAAAGGACTGAAGACTGCGATATATTGGGTAGGAATCATCAGCAATCTGCTTTTGTTCTTTTTCAAAAAATAACAGCACACAAGGGCAAGCATAGATTTGGCTCGGAAGCTTGGTTTTAAGGAAACAGTAAGCCAAAAACCCAACTTAACTGGAAAAGGTATTTAATTTTTGTATACATAGTTTAGCTATAATGTAAATTAATATAATATGTGAATTTTTACATAGGAATTGTGGCAAAAATGAAAAAATATTATCTTGCAATGACTGGGTACATAAGCGTTTGACTCTATGACACACACATGTATCCAGACATGTGTAAGAGAATAATAATGTTTACAAAAATCAGAAACCCCTATGCCAAAATCTTGTTGTTCCTGATCTCATTTTACAAAACTTTCCCATATTTTGAATATATGTCTATTTTTTTGCTTTCTATTTTCTTTAGATTATTTTCTATTCACAGCTGTAGGACATCTAAGCAACTTCAGTCTGAGCTGAAAAAAACCCAATTTAAGTGGTGTCAGTAATCCCTTTTCTTCCCATCCTCCTTCTAGAATGAGCATTCTGAGTAGGTTTTGATTTTCATATACTTTGGATTGCTGTTATTCTTTAATATTCAATGTAACATTTATCGTGGAAAATCAAGATGATGTGATGCATCATGCCCAGGAAATATAGGCTGCTGACATTTGCAAAGATCCATACACTAATTTTGTAGGATTTGATTCCTTAGTTTTATACCAGCCCTTGAGGAAGGTTTTGTACACAGGTAGCTTAGCAGATTTTTGGACTTCTGTACACATAAGGGAAAAGTGCATTCATTTCAAGGATTAGAAAATTAGTAAATGCACATAACTTCACCTATCTTTTTAATATTTTGTGCAATACTATGTGTCAAAACTGGATTGCTGAACAATTAAGGAAATTGTACTGCTCTTACAAGGGACTTGCAAGGTTGGTGTCAAAACTTTTTTGGGAAAATGAATACTCTGATTTCAGTTTCTGTGTGGAATTCATAGTGCTTTCTGTAAGGCAGAACTGGTAAAATAATGATTAGTCTTTCCTTAAATTTTTAATTAGTGCAGAAAAATCTTTTACAAATGATAAAATTATTCACAAATATCTGATCTGAGAATAGAGGAATATAAAATTCAGAGGATCTGTTTTACTTGGAACTGTTTTTAATTGATTCTATTGTGGCCTTAGTAGATTCCATGTGTGCTGTTTTAAGATGATCTCATCCTAAGAATTGTTTGAAAAGACAAAAAAAAGGACCACTCAATAAATTTTGACACATGCTCTCAAAACCCTAAACTTTTTCATTAAATAAGTGCTATTATCAGTAGCCCCAGCCTTCTAAAGGACTTCTCTCTCATTATCAACATCCTCATAAGACAAAGATTCTGCTGTAATAGTAGCAGAAGTTTCATGATCCTACTGGGTCTGATCATTGCCCATTTAAGAGTGGCCAGAAGAGATGTCCAGGGGTGAGAAAGAAGAGAGAAAGTTTATGTGTTTGTTGTTTTAGTACTCTCCTAGTCTTCACTTAACTTTTAACTCAGAGAATTTCCAAATTTGAATGGATTTTTAATGCAAATGTTATGTAAATTCTCCACAATCCTCAATAGATTCCTCTTCTGTGAAATTACTCAGTGTAACTCAGCCCACCTATAGTTACAGATTCCCTTGTGTTCTGTGGTAAAAAGAAGCCTTTTTCCAGCCGTAACTTCTGATCTGACTTTTACTTCTTTGATGCCTACTTTTCCACATTAGGAGAGATAGTGAATAATTAGCCTGTAGTCAGCCTCAGAATGCCACTCAGGGCTTTCAGAACTCTGCTAAAGCTCTCCCAAATCATGTTCTCTCTTTTTCACAGTTCCATGGGATAATATCTCACATGGAGTTTGTGAAGAAGGCCTTTAGTGGCCCTCTGCACCTACCATCTTCAATGCATTATCCACGAAGATTCTCCAAATGCTTTGTTGGGTCCCTCGAGCTCTTCTGTGTGACAAATAAGGCCAAGGCAAAGAGAAGGTATGACATGGGAGTTTTTGATTCCCTTTTCCAGAATTACTATTAAGTCTTGCCCAGCTAAAGTAGTTAGCTGGCCATGATAAATTCAACGAGCTCAACTCCATTTTCTAAGAAAAAATTCATTGAACATTGCAATCTTGTCTTCTTATCGCAGGTTGCATTAAGAGGTAAGGAAAATAGGCAGTATTATCAGACTCTGGAAAAGGTATTACACTAGTTTCAAGGTTTCAAACATCTTTTTGCTGGGTCCAGGCATCAGACAATTACAGGTACACCCTATTTTGGCTGATCCAGCAGCTTTCACGAGAAAGAAAATAACAATTTCTTTTGTTATCAGGTGTTATGCTGCAAGGTATCTCTGCAAGATCCTCTCTTTGTGTGAGAAATTTTTCTGACCAGTTCAGTGTTGTTAATTACATCAATACTATAATTTTAAATGCAGGCCCTTTATTTTCTTATCCTACTAAAAATGAGTAAGGTAAAAACCCAATAGACAGTATTCCTGATCATTAATTTTATAATCATTAGCTTACAGTGCAATTGTTCTTATAGTTGTTTGACTGATTTTCTTTCTGTTTTTTTATTGACGCCTGTCACCATTATAAAATTCACATCTCCTCCAGACTGAAGTTTCTGATGTTTATAATAAAGATAAGAGCTTTTAAAAAAAATTTTTAATTATTTCAGTGCTACTTTAACTAAATATTTCCTGAGGCTCCTGTGTGTGTAGTATGTGTAATTCAGCAACAGGCTTTGAAAGAATATAAATTAAATAATATTATTTACAATTAAGCAGTGAACTGAAACTGGCTCCCAAGCACATGCTTTGACTCATGTTCATTGGACATTTAGTTTCTTTGGCCAATTTAACCCAGCCAAATTTGAGGGATCTAATTAAAATCATATTTGCTTTAGGTTCTCTTGCTCATGAGTAGTGAGAGAGGGACATCTGGGAGACAATTGATGTTTTAAATACAGGTTTATTTGTCCTTTGATATGTGTGTCCTTCTCCATTGATTAGCTGGGAAGAAGAGAATAATGGCAATTCTAACTAAATGCCTCTCTTACATGCCTAAAACTAGCTAAGATGAATCCAGACTTCTTTGCCTTAACTTCCTTTTGTAAAACAAGTTTAAATCGTTCCTCTCATCCGTGAATAAGTAGCACCACGCATGACTGTAATACAAATTTTAGTGAATTTTGTACTGTCAGTTACTATCAATAGCAGTATCAATAGCAGACTCACCTATCATAAAGCTATCTTTCCTCAAAAATCTGAGTCACTAAGATTTGAAAAAGTTTTAATTATCTATTTCTGTCTGATCAGGAGTCAAACCTGTCCAAGGGTTTGAGGCAAGCTCATCTCATCAAGCCCTGTAGAAATATCAAGTGATGTTACTTACAGCTGAAGAGAGATTTGAAGAACTCAGAAGTTTGTATTAAATGCCTGTTTACTCAAATCTCCTCCATTGCACAGTTTAGCCAGACCAGAAAAACCTCTCCACTGAGAAAGCATAATTTTTATCACATTTACCATTCCTGGTATTGCTCAGAGACACAAATAACCTCACCCATGGCCAAACAGCACCCCTTCATAATGCATCCTGTTACTGATGCATACCATCTACTCATTGCTAAGCCCTCTCACAATGGTGGTCTTGCCAAACTCAGGGAAATATGAGTGCGTATGAGCAAAAGAGAGCTCAAGTTAACTCCTCCTACATCCTGCACTGCTTAGTTCAAAAAACTGTCTCTCTCCTTCTCTCTCTTTCTCTCCTTCTGCTCTCTGTACTACAGCTACAAGAGTAATACTATCTTTTTTTTAAAGTCAGGGGAGTTAGGTTGGAGGATCTCCCCCGTGCAGCTGCAGATATGAGACAGGTTTTAGCAGCTGAAGTACAAAGGAAGGAAAAAAGCTGTTTAAAAGAATATCACCTGGCTTTTTGCCCTACAAGAACTTTCGTTCTTTTGTTGGCGGGTTCAAGGCTGTCTTCCTTTTGCTCTTTTGGGTTTAATAAAACCTTTTGTACCCCTTCCACTCCCTCTCCCCCAGGTGGTCTACATGGCTGCTGATTGAGGTCAGCTGCAAGAGATGTAATGTCCTGAGTACAGTGCAGCAGCCTTAATCCTGATGTTAGAGTTTCAGCCCCTGGAGGCTGGAGACATTATTGTTTTCCTGCCTGGCTGACCTCAGCTAACAGTTGTTCTAGTCACCCAGCATGAGCCCACCTACCAAAGGCATTAGAGGAACGCTCTGCACATCTTTTTTGAGCAGAAGCAGTTCTGCTTATGTAAGCAAGAGGGCAATATTGGTTGGGTGATGCAGGTGGGAAGGGCAAGATCACCAGCCTCTTGTAAGGCTCAGGGCAGAGCTTGGGTCTCCCAGACAGAGGGAGGCTCCAAGTTCCAGAAGGGTTCTCTGAGCTGCAATCCTCAGGGCCAAGATATCGCTGTGAAGAGTCCTGAGGCAGCTGAAGGAGACAGGAAAGGAAATTGCAGCTCTAAAGCAGCAGATTTATTTATTCATCCCTCCTGCAGCCCTCCTGACAAATAAAAAACTTTGTCTTGATTACATGTATTGACACCCAGTCTGCTGCAGATATAGCTCTTCTGTGCCCCTAGTAGACTGGACAAAATATTTCCTCAACTCACAAAATGGCAAAGAAGATTATCTGTTTCAAATCTAAATCTGCTCTTTTCTTTTATTGGTGAAGAGCCAGATCGGAGGATGAAGTAGCCCACCCTCCTGTCAGGTTCTCATTGGCCCTTGAGACCAGAAACATATGCAGCATATCTCAGTTTGGACTCAGGATAACCTCCCTGCTCAAGGCACACACTTTCAGTAGTTGGTGGGCAGGGGCAAGATGGTGCTCTACAGTGCAGTTCAACATCCTCCCAAACTTTTTCTTAGTTAACAACAGAAAGTCAAGCCGTGCAACTAACTGTTTCAGTCTAAGAGAACTAAATATGACATTCATCAGCTGCAAAATAGAGACACCAGACTCTGAGTTCCTTGGAAATGTGTGCTGATGAGTAGAAAATTAATATACTTCATGGCCCTCTCATCATATCCATGAAATATGTATACTATAACAGAAAGAAAAAGACAATCATAGATTGGACTGTTTGGCAGTGGTATCAAGGAGTTATCATAGTGGTTCTCAGATGAGTCAACAGCTCAGCACAGCCCTATGATGGAAGTGCTTATTTTCTTTGTCAGCCACAGGTAAGGTGCAGGATTCATAAAAGGGAAATTAACTTCACGTAACCCAACATCCTCAGAGAGAGTAAAAAAAAAGGAGAATTCAGATAGGGTAAAATACCACTATGGTGTTTTTCATGGACTGTTGCTGGGTTTTGCCAGCACCATGGCCTGAATCTTGAACTGCAAAGACATGAAACTGATGTGGGGGTATAAAAGAGAAAAAGGGAAGAAAAAGCACATCCTCCTCATATATCTGACTGTGGGAAGAATGTGGGAAGAAGAAGACAGACCTTTCCTTTTTTTTGTTGCCTTGCTGCTGGCACATGACTTGGTAGACTGCAACACTCACTCTGAAAGAGCTGCCCACTATAAGAAGCATTGTGCTTCTTATGAGCGCTCACACCTTCATGGTACATTTCACAGTATATTTTCAATATTAGATTTAAAAACAAACTTAGAAGAGAGACAGAAGTGTTCCAGCTTCTAGCTGACTGGCACTTTCCCCAACAAAGCTCTTTCTACATCCACATGCCAAACAACTCCTATTCCCTTTTGCAGTGTCTATCCTAGCTAACTGCAGGACTACCAAGATGCAGGACCTCAAGACTGCCATCATAAAGTCATCCCGTTGATGGGTGAATTTTCCCTTTTCTTATCTGCTTATTGCTATCTTTTTCTTAAACATATATTTCCCAAATGTAGCAGCTTCTTCCTGGTGCCTCTACTACTTATGGATAAGAATTCTTGCGGAGAAACATCTTCCAGTTTACTTGCAGCAGCTACCTAGGACTTATTAGGATTCCCCACTTTTAAGACAGTAAAGTTGTGAAATGCTCTTCAACTTAAAGTCCTAGATTTAAATGGTTTTTAAAGCCAGTGATTTAGTTTGAGTATTAACCTCAGAGCTGGACTTTTTCAGCAGTTTTTCCCCCTAGGCTTCAGCATGCCAGGAAATCCAGCCCATGATAAATATACATAGCTCTGAAGTCATTATTACTCAGATTTTGATGTGTCTTGTTGACTCCACATACATCAAAACCTGATATTAGAAGCACTGGCACTGATTTAACTTGGGGTATTTAGTATAGTTTGGAATATTGCAAGTCATATAATATTTAAGCAGTTATACACCACATCTACTTCGATCAGTAGTAAATAGTGTATATTTTTGTATGGGATGTGAAAGATGAAGATTTGCACTGTATTTCTGAGGTTTTGAGTGCAACATCTAGAACATTGCAAAGGTGATGTAGCACTTGTGGGTGCTAAACTGTGAGAAGAAGTTTGGGGTGAGGGGGATATGTAGAGAAAGCTCACAATGAAATGTTAAGACTCCTTTTTTTTTACCTATTAGTCCAAATGGCTCCTGCCCTGATACCTCCTTTGTTGAACAAGCAAGCTCATTGACATACTTGTAGTAACCATGCAGGAAAAGAAAAACCTGCTGTCAAATGAGAAGACTTCCAGCACCGCAGCTATATAGAGAGTGAATATTTGCTATTTAGTGTGTGCCCTCATTCTCTGGCAGAGAAGCCAGATGAAGTGTGAATCTCAGTGACCAGCATTTGCAGAGCTGCATTCCCAGTTCTGAAAATTGCCTCCTATCTGTGGGCTTTAGATAAAGCATTTTCTTCTGCATATTGGCTTTGATATGTTTCAGAAGCACCAAAAATAGCGACTTGACAAAGACATTAGTTTGGAAGCTGGGAAGCACTTTTCACATAACATTTTTATTTTCATGGTTCTGCAGTAACCTGCTTCTCTACACCATTTCCCTGAGGAATTAATTCTATGCAACGTTACTGAAAGAAAGGAGAGATCAATACAAGACTGAATCTCCATACCATCTGTACATAAGGATATTTGGGGTGGAGATTAGCATAGTGAAAGGATGTCACTGAGTGTTGTTACTTCCTATTGATGTATTCATGCGAGAGCTGCAGTCAATGTGAAGTCACCATTTAGCTTGACTATAACAAAACAAAACAAACAAGCAAAACAAACAAACGAGCAAAACTTAACAGCCACCAGAAAACCTCAAACCAACCTAACAATCCAGCTCCAAACATCTTTCAGTCTGTGTACACTTTGGACAGCACTGAAATATAAGCATTTTCTGGAAAACTGTATTTCCTAGGTCTGTTTTCAGAGTATCAGCCTGTGAATCTGTATTAATGTTTGATTTGTCCCAAGAGATCACTAAACATAAAAATATATACCTCATGTGCAAACTGTTGCAGTGGGATTCAGCCAGTCTTTGTGAGGACAGTACAGAAGACTTTTGTCCACATGGGGCACAGTATAAGGAATGTCAGGAGACAATTTGAATACCAAATTTGTTCTTGATTAAGGAAAAATCAAAACCACTAAGTTGTGTTTTCAAGTGAGCTCTTTGAAGCCCTGCTTTTAATCTTGTGGTGTTTTGAGTGCAAACATGTGGCATGTTTATACTTGTCAATTCAGTCAAGTGTTTTGTAAGATAAAGTATTTGGGCTTTTGTACTGCTGGCATTGGATTTTTCTGCAGAGTCCCTGATAATTCTGTGTTTTATAATCAATATTAATTAGCTTTTTAATAGTAAACAAGTAAATGAACAGATGTATGGAACCATTTCACAATTCATTTTGAGCAAGACTCCTTGAACTTGTGAGTTCCTGATAAAGGAGCAGACAGTGGTCATCTTCTCTATAGACATTGCAAAGTCCAGGCATGTATTTTTGAGGGCATTAATTAATATAATCTCTTATAACTGATAAAGGAAGATATTACTCTAATTTTTGTTGTTTGGTATTGTCTTTCTTATTGAAAACTGTCTTATAGGATTTTCTTTTATTTTTACTTAATAATATCATTCCAAACATATCCCTTTGTAGGAAACTCTAGATGAGAGAGATACCAGTCAACATGAAGAAGGAAAGAAAATTGAGAAACCATGAAGACATACAGATCACTATACCAGTGGTATTGAACAAGTCCATCATTTTCAGTCCAGTGTCTCTCATCTTAAAGTTCTCATTCCTCTTTTGCAGTGGGATTTTTTTTCCACACATGGTGAAAATATTAATCTTTTTCTAGATATTCTTTCTGAATTTGTTATTTAAATATCCTTCCCTCACTATCTCTAAACATCAAAGACTTGAGCCTTCCTTTTCATATTTTCCTTCCACAAGAGCATTTCTGCAGCATCCCATGAGCACTCCTGCTATTTCACTGATTTCTTTCAGATAAGATTATATTTCAACTGAGATTATTTTCTAATCCTGTGTGAGAATATGTGGGAACTTGTTTTTCTGTTGGAAGCAGCAAAAATTAGCATCTGTCTTACAATGCCATAGGAGCGGGAAGTGGGTTCAAAATCTGCAGTTTGTCAGCTAGCAGTTTAGGGAAACTTAGCTTCCTCTTTTGTAGGTGTACTGCTGACAAAGCTTCCTGCTGATGTGAAATATCATCACAAGTTCAGTACCTCCTGAGAAGCTCCAGAGCTCATATCCCTGCTTCTCTAAGATAGTAGTATGTTCTTCATAGCAAAATAATATTAGCTGTCCAGTCTGAATCAAGGTGGACTTTCCTATGAAAGAGATATAGTAATACAATTCTTCACTACTGGTTAGAAACTTCCAGTGTAGAAATTGAATTAAACTGAAGTATGTGACTTGAAACAAGGATTAAAAGAGTCATAATTAATTTATAACTATTTATTTTTATTCTTGATAATTTGTGGAACAAAGTCCTTTATGAAGGCATAGAAAGCTGGACGGGGGTGAGAAGTGGAACCCAGAAGATATCCATAACTGAAGTAGCTATTTTTTGTTGTAAATAGCTAACCCACTGGAAGCATTCATCATTTTAGCCTTGTACAAGATAATATTTTGTAAATGGTTGATACAAAATGCTTGATTTTGTAGAATTCTGTTAGCAAATATGTGCTGCTGTTAAACTAAAAGAAGGAAAAGTTTGACCAGCTTAAATACATGCAAGATCTCTCTGTCTTAACGGTATAATTCACATGCATCTGTCCTTTTTGTTCTTATGGGTAAATGAACAACAATAAAAAGAAGTTTACTTTCTGTCAGTGTGTACCTTACAGAGGAATTGAAGACTAAAATGTTTGCAGGAGATCATAAGCTGAGTTTGCATAAGTATCGCAAGAGAAAATACTTCTATAATACTATATTGGTTGTAGGCTTAAACACACTGTTGTCAAGTACAAGTAAATGTCATCATTTGTGTTTGAATTGTTACATAAATATTTCATTATATTTACATCCCTCTTGTGAATCTCAAGGGTACTCAGGTCATGAGGACTGATTCTTTTTTTTAAATGCCCTTAACATCCTAGTTTCTCTCTGATGCATGCTATTTAAAGATGACAAAAAATGTACCTGTTATAGGGAAGCTCTGTATCTCTTATTCAAGTAGGATATTCTGAAACATAATAAGAAAGTAAAAACAGGAGATGATGGGAAAAAGGACAAAAAGAGAAAACAAGAAGGCAAGTTAGAGGCATAGTAAGTGAAAATGCAATTGAAAGGAAATGCAAAAATAATCAACTTTCAAAATCCAGGCTATAACGTTATCTTAGGCTTATGTTAGGACATAAATTAATTCATACCTTCTTGTGATTTGTGGTGTCACTGTTAAACCCTTAAATAGCATTAAATCCATACAACAATAAGTTGCACAGCATTTTTTTCTGTGTGCTGTATGTAACATCTCCATAAATAGTCCTGCATTCCAGGCACAGGCACAAATATGATTTTAAAGTTTTTAAAACATTGTTTAACAGTGGCCACTTACTGAGCAAGTGAAAAGCAGAAATACATGATCTGAATGGAAATCAGGTGGGGATCAAACACCTCTACAGTATTTTATAAGCATTAGCTTTATCAAGAGACATTATCTAACAGCAAGGTGCATCTGCAGAAAATACAATTTTCCTAACTAGTCTGCTGATTTATTTTTAAGTACAGAAGAACAAAGTATTTGTAGGGTCAGCTAGAAGTCATCATTGAAGGGAAATATGTGTGATCACACAGAGATTAAAGAGGAAATACATTCAGTTCATCCAAACATTACAATAATAGGATTAGAAAATAATAGGATTATAAATACTAAACCTTTGAGGATAAATTCTACTGTTGAGGAGATCTGTGACTGGGTCTCTTGATTGTCTGCAGATCTTTTTACACCAGTAGAAAAGCAGGAATTGTTTGGAGTACTTTCTGACCTAATTTGAGTGTTGTTTCAAACGTGATTTTTTTTTTAACACCTCTGACATATGTTGAAACCTTTTCAAAGCCATTTACAGATGTATTTTTCTATAATTCTATGATAGATTAAGTGTGAATTATTATTGTAAGTAGCTTGGTTCCATCATGCCATACACAGCAAGCAGTGACATATAAAAAAATCTTCTATTTAACTTTTTTAAAAGAGCAAAGACCAGGGTCAAAATACAAATACAATTGTTCCATAATGGTTTATTTCACAGAAGCAATACAATTCTTCTCTATTTTTTACTCTGTGTTGTCTTAGAAAAAGCTGTATTTTGTATATGATTCTGTTTCATACCAATGTAGAAGAGTAGAATTATTTATATTTATAGTATCAACTTTAGTCGGGATTTTAATTTCCATTTCCCCACACACATAGACACATAGAAAAGACCAAATATAGAGCTCTGTCATTTTACAATGGGATTGGTTCCAAATGTCCCCTCCCATTGGTCCTACAAAGGAGACTGAATAATAAGAAAGTGTTATGGACCACCATCACAGGTTTGATACTTAAATCATACTTGGTTTACTGTCTTGTTAAATGTCTCACTGGTGTGAGCTGCACTCCTTAGCCATTTATATTTATTTTAGCTTTTAAACAGGAGTCAAGTGTATTTTATGGCAATCCTCTGCTAAATTATGCTGATTTATTCTGAGCTGAAATCCACAGAAAGCTTTAAGAAAAATTTTAAAGATTTGCTTCAGGATGCTGGATCAGTTTACAAAGTTTTTTAGACATGCACAGTTTGAGTTTTTGCTATGATTCAGCTATTCTTCTGAAAACAGAAAATTATGTGAAGTTAAGCTATACATGTCAGAGGAGTTTAGGTGGAACCTGAAAAAAAGTAAACTGACATGGAGCAGTAAGGAAGTGTCCAGGGGACAGTGTGATGCTGGAAGCTCTTGCATTTCAATTGCAAAAGCAGTGAGACTTGGGGATAGATCCTGCATGATGTACATGAGTTCACTCACCACAGTTGAAAAGAAGAGCTAAAAGTCCACAAACAACTGCAGAGCTTTTTTATTGGCATTACAGAGAAATGGTGGGATAGTGCATCTAACTGGAAAACTACAATGGATAGATACAGACCAAGAAAATGAAGGTGTTACCTTCTTCACACTACTGTAGTCACAACTGCAAAACTTCAAATTTTAATAACCTTATAGAATATAGCAGGAGTGAGAAATACAACAGATTGCTGGAGTGTGATGATGACAATTACTTGATACAAGATAGGATTGAGCCAATTAAGGCAGATTCATTACTAGATACATAATGAAAAAAGTAAGAATTAATTCATAATGTGAAGAACACGGGCAGCCTTGGCCATAATGACCATAAGATTGTAGTGTTTAACCCAGATAAATGAGTAGGACAAAGAAGAAAATTTCAATCCCAGACTTCAAGAGAGAAGATCCACTGGCTTATTCAGGAAACTTCCTTGCAGCATTCTGGCACCTAGGAGGCCTGGTTAGTCTTCAAGGGTATCCTCCTGAAAGCACAAGTATGGTCTGTTCTAACATGTAGGAAGTTAAATCAGCGTGAGAAGACCAGTACAGATTGCATGAGAGATCCTGATTAAAACTGAATGCGGAAAGGAGCACAGAACAGCAGTTGAGTTACCCAGATGTCTGGACCCCAAACAACAAGGGATGAAGCGAGATTCAGAGACAGATAGATGTCATAGGCATTTTTTTCTGAATGAAAGGATACCAATCCTGATATATAGAAGATAGGAGAGATCATTCCGAGAGGGGTGAGTGATTAATAGTGACTGTGTATTTTTATTGCTCTGGTTTGGGATTTCTCTTTACAGTTCTGTGACTAAAATATTACATTTATTTTACTGTATTCATATATCTGGTAGAAATTTGCTGATACATATTCTGCTAGAAAGCAAAGGAAAAGAATATAAGAATTTCATAAACGTGGCAAGGAGTATTCAAACAAGAAAAAAAGTAAATGCATAAAAAATATGTACCTTTGTAGATAAAGTTTTCATAAAATTGGAAGAAACTAACTTTCAAAAATTTAGAGGAAGTTAGAATTTTTATATTTGGCACTAGCCATCTGGGAGTAAGGAAGGTGTGGGTCATGCCTGGACAAAATCAAAAATATTCTCATGCAAGGGCTCACTTTCTGCAGTTAGACAGAATTTTGAAACATCTTTTATTCACTATTTAATTTGACTAAAATTTGTAAACCATCTGTTTAGGAAAAGAAACAAAAATTGTATGAAAATGAGAACATTATTTGTATTGGCATTTCCAAAACTAAAGGTTTTTTTAGTCCTACTAGATTCACAAAAAGCCTTACCTACCAAGGCTTACCTACCTAGCAAGGTGTGAGATGAATTCTCCTTCATCTTCCCATCTACCATGGCCTGACATGCCAGGACTTTAGGCAGGAAATTGAAGGTCTCAATCCACATTCATATGGGGTGAAACCTGGACCTTGAATCTGGAAACTGCTCATCATTTCAACTTTTTTGTTGAAAATGTGTGAAGTTGTATTGTTATTTTATCTTTCTTTCACCTCAGAGATTCTGCTTTGTTATTTCAAATTTTTAAATTATTTTAAACTTATTTTTATGTTAGCAGAATACCTTAGTTATTCAGATGTCTATTTAGTATGCAATGCCAAGGAAGAACTCTCATTACATTGTTAGTTGTCTAATGCAACAGAGACTAAAATGCATCAAAAATAATGCTCAAAGTGTATGGCTTCCATCAAAAAAAATCACAGATGGCCTGCAAAAGTGCTAATGCTAATTCATCCATCTTCCCCCATTTGAATCAACTATTGGTTCCTGGGTTACAGATGCATATATTTTATCCTGTATCTATAATCACCTAAATAGATCATCATGCCTATATGTTGAGTGTACAAATTACATAGAATTCTGAAAATTGTTATTTCTCAATGTAATGGGTGATGAACATTACATGTCTCTCTGCAGACCCTCTTTTTTGATGTTTTGCTGCCTAATTCAATATATGTAGGGAAGACCAGAGCAGTGAACAAATTAGTCTCTGATGACGAGATGCCCTCTGCACCTCTCCATCCAGCTTGTGACAGAGAGCTGATGCAGTAGCCACTATGGTCAAAGATCCTTTTTCTCTTTCAGTTGCAGTGACAGGTGGTAGCAGGGATCACTACAGCTATATGGCTTATATGGTAGGTACAGAGAAGAAAAGAAAAAAAAAAAAAGGAAAAGAAAAAAAAAAAAAGAAAAAGCAGCTGCAACAAGGTCTGCTCCATTTTTAAATTTTTTTTGTTTTAATCCAACATCGTCCTATATTTTGTGTTCATAACTTCATGGCTAGAGCTAAGTGGGCAATGAAGTCAATGTTTGCTGTCTAAACTCAGAATGTGTCATTTAGCCACTAGTGCCATATTGAGCCTCAAGGAGGTTGATGGGAATCTTGGCTACAGATAAAATTAACTGTCAGCACCCAATGGCTAGAGGAAAGGATGACAGAAGTACTGCTACCTGCATTTCTTTTCTGAATGAGAAAAGGGCTCTATGCCCTAGTGGAAATATAGAAGTTCAGGTAAAGTTGGAAAGTATAGGCAAAGTTGGAAAATTACATATTACTTGCTCTCTACACATACCTATGAATACTTGAGGTCAATTTTCCAGATGTTGACCTTCCACACCTGCATAATTCATCCCCATTTTTACAATGTGTTGCAATAAATTCCGTATTTCTGGCAATATACCCCACTCAATCATGTCCAGAGCATTTTGTAAAGATGGCAAAAGTGCTGAGCAAGGTGTAAAACTGAATGTACAACAGTTCCTGCACCTCAGTACAATTAAAAATAATGGTTGAGCCTGACAGATAGAGGAAAGCTCAGTATTAGATAATGTTCTAGTTTTTTTACAGGGTAGAGGCATTGGGCATTTGCAGTGCCATGGTCCCCTTTCCCATGCAGAGCAGAAGTAAACAGAGTCCAGTACAAATGGGAGCTGGATAGCATGGGTAAACTGAGCTCCTTTGCTGCCTAATTTGTATTAGCCCACATGAAGGACTGTGTGAATAGGTAGCAAAAAACTATATGCAATTTTCCCTAACACTTCCAGACACTAATTGTAACTTTTTAAAAGGTCAAAAATGTCTATTTTGTGTTGCAGTTTATTGTTCTTAGTGCTTTTTATGCTGTTTTGCTATGTTCTGAGTACCGCCAAAAATTCAAAGAATAAAAACCTTGGAAGGAAGATGATCTTGTGTTGCTTCAAAACTAGTCAGAAATACGAGAGAAAAAAGTCTACATTAATTTATTCTACAGGATTACAAGTTACTTTTTTCTCTGCAGCATTGTGTACATGAAACAACGCCCTGGTTTCCCAACAGAAACTTCACCCAGTGTAAACCTTCTTAGATTTTATACTGGTCTTTTATGCTTTGCATTAGTGCTGTCACTGGTTCTAAACAAGTATTTCTTACTATTCCTATGAATCATTCATAGTCAAGCATTAGATTATCCAAAGTGTACTCATACTCATCCTTTCAATGCTTATTCCGTATCATTGTGTGGTCATACAGATAATGAGTTATTCAAAGAGTGAGCAACAATAAAGTGATCTTTCAAACAAACACATACTTTAGCTTGTAAAATATGCATATTTTGGGAATATCCATTTTTCAATAGCAGAGTTACTGAAGGTACTCAGAATAATTTCTTCTTATTCATATCCTTCTGAAGGATGAAAACAGACATTCATCATATGATCTTTCTTTGGGAAAATACTAAGAGTGAATAAAACTGATTCCTTGAGTGGGAGGTTCCAGAAATAGGAGTGTTTGGGAATTTATATGATTCAAACTCCCAGTATATAATAAAGGATTTTTAAATTCAAACAATCTAGAGAACACTTTTGAAATAGGCCATACATTTTTTCAGGAATAAAAAAGTGCTGATTAATAATGAATACTTGTACATTTTGACAGCAAATTAAATAAAGACAATATTTTAAGAGAGAGTATGTATTCCACTTTAAACAGGGGATAAAATAAATCTTTGAAATATTTTGGTAACACAGGCTTTGCTAAACACATACCCTTTCAAGGCTGAGTTAAAGCAATGCTGTTTACAAAGTCTGAAGATGATGAGAAGCAGAAGAAAATTAAGAAACATTGTCTAGGTGACTCAATTTGAGCACTCAGCTGGTCTCCATCAGACGTTTGCAGAGGGCTCAGATAAATGGACAGAATGTTTAAACTGGGCTACCCATAATGAAAGTGCTGTGCTATAAGTGTTAAACACCCGAAGACAACACAGGACAAGTACTGAGGTCTGAATAGCAGCTCTGCATTGAAAAGCCAGGATCATAAACCGGCAGGGAACCTGAGCAGCAGCTCATATGACTTACTGAGCACTCCAGTTGGCACAGGTTCTTCTGTGAGTGCATTGATTTTAAATTGAAAGGAAAGGAATGTAGAGGTAAATATCTATTTAACTTTTTCATTTCCACTGTTTTGAGGTTAGTTTTTATCTTCTACAGCTTATTTTCCACGTACAAGGATTTCTACTTTACTTGACCTTTGACACAGAATGGAAAATATTGGTTAAAAAAGGCTTTCAAAATGATAAATATACAATGAATTCTTTGTCCAGTTTCTGAGAAATGCTACATGTTATCTAAAGAGAATTCAAGGCTGTCACTTCTTGTAGTTGTGAGGAAGGACAGTACTGTCCTGCCACTACCACATCAGAGACCTGACAAATTATAACTGGACTTTTTCTCATGAAAACAAAATGGCTGGTTTTTACAATGGTCCTTCCCAGAATATGACAATAAAAAACATAGTTCTTAAAATGCACCTGATGGGAAGCAGAATAGCAGATATGGATCACCCAAAGTATTGATAAATTATGGGTCTTAAAATTATGGGTCTTTCACATCTTGCCCGATGTTGCTAATCTAGCCTTTAGTTGTCTGCTGCTACCACCTAATAGCCTACCTACATCCAGAGACTTCTTCAGATATTTTCCCCAGACAGTACCTCAGGAGATCTACCAGTTTTCTAAATCTTAAAATGCTGTATTACAAATTTCTTCCATACACCTATTTAACCTGCAAAGTAGCAGGATGTATTCTCATTCCAGTGGTGAAGAAGTCAATTTTTGGAGCTGATAATATCCTTCCAGTGAACCAGAAAGAGAGGACAAAAGTTACGAAGGACAAGGCAAGCCAGAAGTGTACCCATTGGCTTCATGAAGTGAGATTTCACCCTATTGGCTCGCATACCTATCCCATCACTGCTAGGGAGAGCAAAAAACCCCAAACAAAACAGCACCAAAACACATAACTGACCAAATCCCATTGACTAAGATAATTTGGCAGAAATCTCTTATGATTACATGTCTATCATTGGGGTAGCCATGAAACTGGCTAACACTTCAAGGAGGTATGAACAGACACAACCACTATAGTCTGGGTAAGAGGACTGAAAATTGTGTGTAACACCACGAATGTGGTCATGAGTACCTTCATCTGAAAGTAAGCAGACAACAAGTTTCTTGAGGTTATAGACAACAACTGTGAGTGGGTGTGTGCATTCTGTGAGGTGATACACATTGAAAACAGCTCTTCTGTAAAGTACTGTATGTTACATATAGATTGAGGTTTGTGTATTTTTGTCTTTGAACACATAGTAGTTCTAATAGTAGAGAAATGTACCAAACCCCTGTACCTCCAAGGCTTTATAGGAACATTGCTTCATCTCTTAGGAAGGTGAGCAAAGTTTCTGTTAAGATGAGGACTTCAGGTTCTGTAGGAAACACCAGAAGCAACATCACTCTTGAGTCACCTTGACCTGAAAATTTTAGGAGAATATGTGATTTTAAAACACGGAAACAGAAATTTATATTGTCCCATTTTAGTCCTAAAAATAGGCAAGAAATTCAGTCTATAACTTCCATCTCTCTACAGGTGGCTAAATTTATTCAGTCAAAGGGAATAGGCAGTCTTCAGCAAAAGACCATTTAAAATTAAATTAGTTATCTTAGTTATTGGGAAAGGCTATCTAATGACCAGAGAGGGAGCCAGGGGATTCTAGACATCTAATTTAGCTAGCCAAGCTTCATGCTGTAGGTGGAAGGGAAACTAATGCAGAAAAATACAAAATTATTTGGCATCCTGTGAATGCACAGACTTAAACAGAGGAGACAGATCTTTTGCCTGCACAGAACTTGTAGAGGGATGATTAATTTTATTTCTTTCCATGTGATTATTCATCCAATTCACATTTCTATTTCTTTGTGCATTAATTTCTGATGTATCTCTTTCTTCTGCACCACACAATATTTTCTACTTTTAGTTGGCGTTCCATTATTCCAAAACAAATTATAAAGGGAGAAAGCTCCTGAAAATGGAAGACTACAGCAACAGCTCTTGGAAAGTGTCATGTTACTATCAAAGGGCCAGGAAAAAAATAGCCTGTGTTTTAATTAGATTTGAATGTTCCTAAAGCTCAATACTAAGTTGCTTGGTTTTGCATTGGAAATATTGGTCCATTTTTTCTCTATTTTCTATAAATATCCTATGTGACATCTGGAGAGTAGCTCTTATAGTTATGACTAATGATCCACATGAACTCACAGCATGTTTGCGAGAAATTTGGGTAATATGATGAGGCTGCCAATGGAAAGTCACTTCTCCATGCCTTCCACACAATAAAAACATCAAAAAATGTTTGCAAATCATTTCAAATCAAACAAGATTAGGCACTACCTTTAAAAATAAGCTCAATTTTTGTAGTTGTAGGTGGGTTTATTTTAAAATATGGGATTCTTTCTAGTAAAGGAGCACTTCTACTCTTAATATTTATACATACAGAGATCAGCAAATGGTGATATCAGCATAGACACTGAAGCAAAGTTGCAAAGTTCAGTTCAAGGTCAGGTCTAAGTTCATGTTTTGAGAAAAGAGTTTTGGCAAGAGTTTTGCATGAGTCCGTTCCCTTTCCTGAAAACCTAGCCTTTATTCCAGAGCTTAGATTACAAAGATAGATAAATAAGTTTTTCTAAAACCTATCTTCCTCTGTTTGTAGGTGCTTATTTTACTAGCTTTATGCAGGAACCTCTAAGTATCACATCTGCCAGATACAGAAATCTCTTCCTCTTAGTTGGGAAAAAAAAAAAAAACAACAACAAAAACCACAAAGTCTGTGAATTAACTTCCTCCTATTTTCCTTGTTGTATTTCACTTACACTCCAACTCTCCTTTCTTTGTTTCTTTCCAAAGATTCGTAATGTGCATAACACCTGCTGGAGTGGTACCACCAGTTTGAGCTGTCCCACAATGGTGTTCTGCTAGCAGGAAGAGTGATACAGACCAACACCTCTGTCCCTCTCACTGGCTGCTTCTTGGCCACATCCTCCCTCTCAGGGACACCAAAGAGCAGCCCTCATGCCTAGGTGGCAAGCCATGGACACTTGGTCCTATTTCCAGTTGTTATGGACCTTGACAGACCCTGGAGCTGAGAATAAAATCAATGTCTCTCTAGCACAGATGGTGTACAGGCTTAAGTGACTTAATGCTTTGAACACAGGCTAGATCTATTTTAATTACTAAAAACCCTGTCATTCCAGGGTCTCTCTGTCATGAGCTGTTGCACTGCTCAGGTAGTTCTTTTTAGTACATAAACCATGCAGCTAAATATCTGCCAACTTAAAAAATGCATTATTTAAATAACCTTAAAATCTTCTCTGCTTTAGCTTTTTCGACCTTTCTCAGAAAAACCTGTGCATCATTTGGATTTATGGAGATGTAAGTGCCTAAAGTAATGTTTCAGCACTAACAAATGTGGGTAGATGTGACTTAAAAACAAGCTGATCATGCACTGGAGCAGCAAAGACTGGAGGATTAAGGCAGTCAGTGAAGATGAAAGTGTAGTCAAATCTGCAGAGAAAAAAGTAAGCTTGCAAGGAGATCCTAAACAAGTAGAACATGCAGGAAATATTTAAAGATTGGCCTTCACCACTGTGGGTTTTTATTTAAATAATCAACAGGTACATAAATGCTCTGAACATGTAAGTTGCTCCATTTTAGGTGTGCCTGTCGGGATTTCCTTAAAAGAAAAGTTGTATGACTCCTAAGGCAAGTTGTTGTTCTAAGGCATCATTTAGTGCCCACATGCTTAGAAAAGTTTTTAATGAGTTCAGTAGGGAAGATTTCACAGAGCATGGAAAAAAATCCATGTGGAACGACAGCTTCCTCAGTTGTTTGCAGCTGGTGTGAGCACAGCCCCTCACAAAGCACTTCTGCAATACTTTCTTGTTAAGCACACATGCTTTTTTCCAATTTGAACAATGCCAAAAAGTGATAACTCAGACTCTGAGAATTGTGCTGACAGTCAGCTGTCACTCATTGTCCTTTTTTCTGACAACCTCAGGCATTCAGCCATGGATTCATGAGTTTTCGCCTTTCTCTTTATTTTTAAAGGAGGTGGGGGATGGGTAAGTATATCAGAGGATTCAGCCCTGAATAGACTTTTGTTTTGCTCTTTCTTTTGCCTCCTGACTGTGTCAAATGCAGTGTGTCTCTCATGCACTTTCACTCTTTAGAGAGCCTTGACTGGCCTGGCTAGTTAGTATTCCGAAACAAGCCAAAGTGGATAAAATTCTCCTCTCTGGCTTGCTGAGACTGCAAATAAGTAATTAGACTAAAAGCTCAGTTATTTGGGGGAGGGGGAAGGAGGGGAGGAAAGAAGACTTTTGCAGCCCATTTTGTTGACTGGAATTTATCAATATACTTTACAACTTTGAGAACCAGAGAAGAGAGAAAATTCAATATGCTCTTAGAAATATGTGCTAGTTAATGCACTTGTATTTTCCTAAAGACTGTTTATTTGTACACCCTACTCTCTCAAAAGTGGGATTTGCTATTTTATGAGAAAGAAGGAGAAAAGGTTAACTATGGAAATGGAAAATTCATCTTTTCCTCGTAAGTAATTGAGATGTTTGAAAGACAGACATACATGGAAGAACACAGATTCCCATTCCCTGTTCAGTCTGTGCTCCTCAGTTTCCTTCACTTCCAAATGCTTTTCCATGACATCCATATCCAATCCTCTTTTCAAAACTAGCATGCCTCTGCCCCCTTTTACCTATGTAGTGTCACCTCTGAGTGTTTCATCCTCCACTTTTCCAGTCAATTCCTTTCTGCCATAACCACACCTTCATAAAAAGTGTTCTCCCCCACCCCATAGGACTGCAGGGGACTCCTCCAAAACCCTTTCTGTTGCTTTCTATACTCATGCTTTCTATAATACCTCCAAAATCTGATGATTTAGGGAAAGAATGCCTGAGTGCTGGAGGGGTGTGAATGATGATTCTAAACATTTAATACTATACTCTGTAAAAATACTCTGTAACTAAGATATCAGAAGAGTGGTCATATCCACAAATTGTTAATGTGTATATGTAACTGTGCACATATATATATATGTATTGGTGTAGGAATTTATTTATATCTATATTATATCTACATATAGCTAGATAAGTAGATAGATAGATAGATAGATAGATTAATATATATGAACAACCAGAAATAGATTCTATTGCTAGGTTAGGTTCATTGCCCCATCCTTCATATCCCTAGTTAAAAAAAAAAAGCCCAAACAACAAACAAACATCAATTCTCCATTAAGAAAAGCATCTAAAGAAGTCATTATGACTGCACCTCACATCCCATATGTGCAAATCTGAATGGATTTCTTCTGCTGTTTCTGTCCTTCAAGGTGTACTCATCTTCAGTTTCATTCTTGTTTTAAATTTATATTTATTTTATTAAAAAGCTTTTTTAGGACTTTTAAGGGTCAATATTTCTCCAGCACAACAGGCCCTAAGGATACAACTTTTACTTCTATGTCCCTGTGATCTGTTAGGTTCTACTGCCTTTCATGACCTCTAGAGTTCAAACAAGCTCCCTACCTTCTTCTTTTGTCATGTTACTTTCCAGCAGGCTGTATGTTAGCTCCTATGCTTTTACCTTTCATATGGCCTGTACAGGTTGACTAGGAGGAGAAGCAGTCTGCTTCTCCATGCTCTGTCCCTCTACTTGGTCTCAATGTCCTTGTTTTTTGGTGATGGCTCCTTGGGAGAGACTGGAATATTAGTGTCTGCTGACTGAGATAATCAGCCATTTACAAAAGCAGCAGAGTGCTTGGCTGATGAGTGCAAGGTCACGCGCATGTGCAGAGGGGTGCATACCCACCACCAGAGGCTTCAAGATGTGTTTTGAGCCAGATAAGGGAAGAGGCCAATAAAGTAGCAGATCCTGCAAAGGTGGCATAATGCTTTTTATCACCCCAAAATTCTCCCTTACAAAACTGACTCAACTGTAAACCCAGCCACACCCTTCTCCCTAATGGAAAGGGGCACTGACATTATCTGTCCCTTCTGATGGGACATAACTGGCTCAGGTGTGAAAACCCCCAGTGGAGAAGTACCAGGACATTCACATGTAGATCTGAAGGTATTCATCCCTTCTGATGGGTGATAATTGGCTCAGTACACAGACATGACAGGCAGCTGTCATGTCTTAGAGGGGATCATAAATCATCAAAGATCCCCAAAGTACCCTCAGACACATTTCTGAGGCCTTCCATGGGCCTGAGGACTGCACATGACCCACAGTTTTGCATCAGTGTAAAACTCCCCACCCAGGGCAGGTACCTGAGCATTCCCACTTAGCCTAAGCATATATTAACCCATTGAACTTTGTGTTTCACACGCTTTTCCTACCCACAACGGATCAAGACTGCAACCACCACTGTGACCATGATATTCACCCACGAACATCGAAATTGCAACAACCAAGTCTCGTCACTGGGTCCACAGGTGGTGATATCATTCTACTCTGAACCTTTCTTTCTCTTTCTTACTTTTCCCTTATATATTTTCTCAAGTGTTATTTTTATGTTTTATAATGCTGCTTCCCTATAATAATAGTCAAAACAGCTACATAGCTCCTTTCCTTTGCAACTTAATTGTTGTAAGATAAATCATATATATATCTATATAGATATACACACACAAACACACATATATTTGTGTATCTATACTTACACTGTTGCTGTAATCCACCCCAAAGATCTATTAACAAGAGCCTGATTTGCCCTCGCCTTCAGGGGTGGGTTGTAACATTAATTTAGTCATGACAGGCAGAATTACTCTGAGAAGCAGTGAGGAAGTTTTTCTATGAGGATAATATCTGAGTGGCGGACAAAGGAGAATTTACTTTTGATCAAAGCCAAAATCCCCAGCAGAAAATAATGGCAATCTGAGATATACCTGATCTCAATTGCCTCCCCACTGCTAGTTTTTCTTCTCTTGGTATCACCTGAGCACATCAGACTTGAAAGGTTTTCTGGAGTAACCCAGACCTGTTGTAAATTTCTCTCCATAAGAAAGTCTAACTGACCCTTAGAGAGGGTAGTGGGGAGAAAAACATTGATCTTCAGTGGATTACTGAAAGATATTACTACCAACGGTGAGTCAAATGAGGATTGTTCCCTCCTGATAAAATTAAACAGCTTAGAATGATAGCTCTTCCTCCTGGCATGATGTGGGCTCATAACTATTGGCTTTGGCTCATAACAAGCAGTGGCAGATCAAACTACAATTCTTGCAAAAGATCATGAACTAAAACCTGGCAATGGAAAGGCAGTTGTGTGCCATTTCAGGTGCTGCCCTTAAAGCAGAACAAAAGGAACTACTGGCTACTCAGAAATCTGAGTCTGAAATTAGAAGACCTTTAAAAGACTCAATGAAAGTATTGCAGAAACTAAGAAAGGAGTGCTCATACTTAGCAGCTGAATATGAAGCAGATTGGATGGAAAGGGAAATTATTCTATTATTACAATCAGCTGTGCAGGAAGCAGAGGAGCAAATTTAATCTCTTAGAAATGAGTTAGAAAAAAAAAGCTTGTGATCAAGAACCTGTATTACCCTTGCCTTCAGGAGTGGGTCATAACACTCCTAAAGCCCAGGTGTTTGGTGGCTGATTCCACATGCCACTGGGACATCCCAGTGACTGGGCTGTACTCACAGATGTGTGCTACCCAGCAGTGCTTACAGGGCTGTTTCTGGGGATAGCTCACCAATCTCAGTTTACCAGGACTTATTTTTGAAACCACAAGTCATAACAAGAGACTTTGGGATAGGATGTCAGCACACCTTGTGTCTCTACTGCCAGCAGAATGATTCATGCAGTAAAGCTTGAGGGTGATCATGCCACACATCTAAGAGACCCTTGCCAGCAGCAGTGTCCAGTGGTATGTTCTGGACCAAGAAAGCCAGTCCTGGGTGGGGAAGATGCTGGTGTACATAAGGGTGCAGACACCTATCCTGTCTGCCCGCTTGCTCCATCCATCTCATCACATCCTATGCCTGACACTGGATAAAGATGGCCAGTGTCCTCTTTCAAAGTCTCATGTTGGCTGCTTTGTGAGAGCCTATGAATTGTTATACATCTGAATTATTAAATTACTTGATATGCAGTATAATTTTTTCCATACGCTGACACCTAAGCCATACTCAATTTCTGTGCATTTATAACGCCTGGTGTTACTCCTGATTTAAAGAGGCAGAATGACCTGAAGTTTACAGTGGTATGACTTGGCCTTTAGAGATGAGTGTTTGTGCTCAACCCCAGCAAGCCCCCAAGGCCCACTTTTCCTAAGAGAGGACAAGGCATGTGGGTAGAAGGATTATGATGTAGTAGACTTATCAGTAAAGATGGGAAAATCAAACAGGTTTTTCATCTCTCCAGATTATTTAGATCTGTAGAAATTTTATCTCTATAAACTCACCTCAGTCATTTCTCAGAGATCAGATTAGACTGCCTTTGAATTAAAAAAGGGTTAATACTTATGATTTACAGATGACATCATAGAGACTGAGAGTGAAGTCTTCTCTAGGACAAGAGGAACAGAAATCCTTAAATGCACAGAGAGAGGTAGGTTGTAATATCCAGTAACTGTCAAATCCATGTTGTCTTGCTTTTTACTGGAGTTGTAAATTGCATTTCCTAGTCTTGTCTTTATAAGGCCAAAAGTTAGAGGCACAATATTTCCCTAGACCAGGTAATTTCCTGCAGATTTTTTATCAAATGGCTACTGTTTTGTGTGATAAAAGGATTGCCATTACTTGTGAGTCTGTCCTGTGCAGGCTCTTAGACCTAAAAACCACAGCAAAGTGCTCCAGCAAGTTTGCATGAAGTTGTGTAAATTCCTGTCTCTAGGAAGGGCCCCCGTTTTCACTTTCCAGACTACAGGAACAGGAAAAACTGCTAAAAAAGGATCGTTGAATTGTAAATAAATAGATTTGCAAGCATGAAGAAACATACACACCCAGATCTCTCTTGCTGTTGATTCTGTATGGGAAGTGGAATCACCTTTAGTTAGCAGAAGACTTGTTACTATCTTAGTCGAACTGAAGAAAATTTGACCACATTTAGTAACCTGATAAAGATCACCCATATGCTGAAATGAAAAACTCCTTTTGCCTGGATAGTCATTAATGACTCTACATGACTTATTACGTTTTTACATATGCAGTATTTTTACAATAAGGAATCACAGTAGCCTTGATGGTAGCAGAGACACTCTGAACTGTGTACTAAAAGCAAGAAGACATTGCATAACAACTTTAAAAAGAGAAAAATTACATTTCAAATCAGAATTCATCCAGGCAAGCTATCTTTCAAGGCTATTTTAAGCCAGACAGAAATTTTTCTTAAAGAAACTGTCTTGAAGTGCAGACAGATTCTATTCTGGTGAACACATCCAATATCTCTTTCTCTAGTATTAATAAAAACTCACATTTCATAGGAATCCATCAATACAATGAAAGGATATGTTCTCAAGAAGGTGCATTATTTAAATGTTATCATTATTACATTTAATTGCTTACAGAATGACAGAATCATGGAATATTATGAGTTGGAAGGGACCTACAAGGATTCTCAAGTCCAGCCCTAAAGTGAATGTCCAGACATTGTGATTTTCTCTTTGTGTCTCTTGTCTACATACATGCTTTTCCCAGAATTTAGGATTAATCATGTATTTACGAGATAAAAACATAATCTGAAAATTTTATAAAAATTTATTCATTTTTATATGCTTTCTATTTGTTTAATAACATCAGATTGAGAAAATTGTTCATGTCTTTCTTGATTTTACAGTGTGATTTGCACAGATAAGGTTCTTCACATTTGCAATTGATTTCAATGATGTTTTGCAGAGACCCAGTAGATTTATTTACCCAGTAAGATCAAGGCCTTAATGATCAATTAAAATAAACAACATCATCACATAGGCTTATGAAAATCGAAACAAACCGGCAGCTACTCCTCCAACAATGTCAAATTAATTTTAAGTACTGTATCTTAAAATGTACTTAGAAATAGTAAGTAAAATGGTATTTTTGCAGACACAGAAATACATAAACACCAATGGAGGGGAATTCCAGTCATTGAAGTTTCTGTAATTATTGACCTCTCATGATCTCCATTTCTTAAAAAAAGAAGAAAACATAATAAACCCTGTGTCACAAATCAGAAGTGGAAAAAGTATTATTTACTTGTTAGAATGAAATCCAAAGCATGTATAAGAACCTAAGGTCTGTGCTACTTACACCTCTATTTAAACAGTGTACATGAATGTAATTTCTGTAGGGACAAACTGTCAGAGAAAATGTCTATGAGAAGAATAGATGTGACCTCATCTGTAGTTCACTTTACAAGCCAAAGTTGTTACTTTGCTTTTATCAGAGGATTTATGGAATCTTCATACTGTACTAAAAGCCATAAGTTTTCTCTTCATCTCATTAGATATTGACCAGGTAACTTTCATGTTATGTAAATATTTGCTAACATATTGCTATTTCTGTAAACAGAATCTGCATTTCTCTTGGCTCTTAATAATACTATAAAATCAATATGATGAAATTGTGAAAGTAACTGTCAAAATGTTTTTTTCTTACAAGGACATTTTACAATAGGTACTAAAGTATGTCATGTATTTCAGAATCAAGTAAACTACCCTAAAAATGCACTATGAAGATGAAGACATGACTATGGTTGCAATAGTATGGTATGCAATGAACGGACATAAAAGACTACATTTTTAAAAGTCCTTAATTCTCTTTGCTCGCTGAATATCAATTGGTCCATTCCAAGGATGTTTTGCCTAGTCAGTGCAGAATTCATTCTTTGATAAACAACGGCTTTATTTTTGGTCAGAAAGAAAACTGGGGCTTGGAAATCTTTTATTCCGGTCTGCCTTTTTATGGTGTTAAAGAGTAGAGAGTTTCAGCTGTTCTGTTTTTAAATCCTTTGGATTTTATAAATGACTCCTAAAGTTTCACCAGAAATTGCTGTTACTGTAATTCCTCCAGACAGGAGCACTAAAGTAATTAGGAAAAATACCTTACTCCCAAGACACTTTAATGCTCAAAGTCACAGTGTCCCCTCTCTTTATATGAATTAATACCTAAAGGCCTGGTTTGGCAAGGCATACATGCAAGACATACATGCTGCTAAGCCCAGATACATTATCAGCCCAGATCCTGCTGATTTTGATGGGTTTATACATGCACTTTAAATTATTTCTTGCTTAAGTGCCTTGTTGATTTGGGACATAAAATGCTGCTTCAGATAAAAGAAAGAGGTAAAATCTGATCCATTGATATACAGGAGTAATTCCAAAATTTCAAACATAAAATTAGCCTAATTTCAAAACCAGATTCTAGAGGTGCAAAGGAATTTGGAACTAGCTGAAGGGATGGGTGGGATTTGAGAATACTGAGGCTGCTGTCAACTTCCACTGCACTGGTGTAGGACCACGGCAAGTATAATATCTTGCAGTTGCCAGATAATCTATCAATTTGTATTTTTTTCTCTTCTAAGGAATGCTGCTTATCATGGCAGGGTATAAAATTCCTTCTTTTTTGCATGGTGTACCCATGACGTTTTTGCGATTCTGACATGTGCAGGAAATTCAGATAGCAATAGTGTAATAAAAGAGTTAAATCAAAACCAAAGCACAGACATTTTTTGTTGTTTGCAAGCACTGATCTAAGCACCTCTCCAGAATTTTATTGATAAAGTTTAAAAATATTTGGAGATGACTAGTGCTCTTTTGTAGTAGCCTAAAAGAGCTGACTTGTCAGCTCAAAGTGTGTTTGAGATGCTTTTATATGGAGCTATATGGAGTTTCATGTCATAGGTGAAAAACAGTGCAGAGTTGGGGGGAGAAAAGAAAGAAGAAAAGAACAAGAAATAGAAACAGCTAAAGAGTTAAAAAGTAAAAGCTGTTAAAGGTTTTAAGCAGCCCTTCTAGCCTATCTCTGAAGGTCAGCATGTCACTGGACAAGTACATGCTGTATAGTCACTGCCAGCAAGTCTTTCCATAAAAAATTTAAATGAAAAATTTAAAAAGCTACTTGTAGAATTATATGCAGATTCAATCATGAGTTTTGATCCTGGGTTTGATTTTAGCATGAATTTTCTTCTGCTGATTAAGCGGCTTTCATGTTTCTCACTTACTTTTCAGGATCAAAAGACATCAAGGTACCTCGTTGAGCTAAGAATCTCTGCCCCACAGACCTTACAATGTAATCTTTATGTCTGTGATCTCTAATTCCTGCAGTTTGTCCAGGTATTCCCATCACAAGGGACAGAGCTGAGTAAGCAGTGTATATACTAAGCCAAAGGACCATAAACAAAAAGGTTTTGCACATTTTTTTCCCTCCTCCTCAGAATAAAATAGGGGATTTTCAGCTTTGCTGTTGCTTAGAAGACACTGACATATTGCTTTTTTTCTTAACATCTTCTTGAACATGCTCTAGCATCAAACAATAAAAGATCCCTACTAAATATCCTCATATCTTACTCATTTCATATATAATGATCAATTTCAGGCCATATGCAACTGGGCAGAGTTCAGCTGGTCACTGCAGTTGCTGTTAATGAGGTTTGTAATGTGACAATTGAAAACATATGTCATCCATGCACCACCACTACCACAACTGTAGAAGTAGAAAGGGAAATGTCTTTTTGCTGTTGATAAGGACTGATCCTCCCACAATGGAGCTGCAGTAGGTCTCAGAGGGATCTTTAGCACTGGTCTGTACCATGATATATTTTGGACTGTATTGTATGTTTTTTTTAATATGTTTTGCTCTATATAATTAATAATTATCTTGCAGTACGTTGTCCTCTTCTACCAGCAACAGCCTGAATTCATTGATATCATCTCCTTAAAAGTTTGAAACCCCCAGTGACAGGAATATTAATGTGCCAACACTGTCATATCTATTTCAGCTCATACATATGCAATTTCTTTGTTTTCAAAGATTTATGTCAGACTTTGCTGAAGTGAGGTATTCTACCATTTTAGATAATAGCATGCCAAAGTGATGTTATCAGGCACATTCAGCACTCATTCAAGCAAATGGGAAGGAGCATCCCTTCCTTCATAGCTTTAACAGAGAGAAACTGTTATTTATCCTTATTTGATGAAGAAATCTTTCAAGGGGAAAGAGTGTACTTTTAGAACAAGACTATGGTCATCCTGTGGATTATCTATTAATTAAGAATGGATGATTTGTGCCCACTCTGCTGTAGCAAATATCTTGCTGCTAATGAAGTTTAAACAGACTTACTTTATTTAATTACAGCTAATCACTAGGGTAAAATGTGGAATTGTCTTTGATCCACATGTAGATTGGTAATCCTTGTGGCAGATAGCATCTCTTATTCCTTCAAATCCTTTTCAGTTTCTCCAGAAGGTCCCCGCTTAACTAAGGGTTAATTGAGATGGCTGGACTGGTGTGATTGATGTATTTTTGCTCAGGGATGCCATCCTGCCTTTCCAAGGACTCACTCCTGCTCTCTCCCCCTCTCTCTCTCTTTACCCCCCCGCACTCCCACCCCTCCTCTCCCCCCGTCTCTGCCTGTGCGGTCACCTTCAGGCCATGTAATGTAGTAGATGCCTGCTTGTTTGACATGAGGGACCTGAGGGGGCCAAGGTCCTGCTGGATCAGTGTGTGGAAGAACAGACACTGCTGGAGGGAGAGCAGAGGTTAGGAGAGGGCAGCAGAGACCAGTGTAAAGCAGAAGAGGGCACTAGTAAACTGACCTATTTCAACCACAGCTCTACACTCTGAGCAGAAAACACCAACTGACTGAATATTGAAAGCCACTTGGTGAGGGAGTAACACCAAAGATGTTTTATTTTATACCATTGTTTTGTTTTATTTCAATGTTTTATTTAGTTAATCTAAATTTAATTTAGGTTTCTTCGTGGGTTTTAGTTTATTAAGAAACTATTTTTTTTTTTATTAAGAAGGAAAAAAAAGCAGTGCTCACTGCAAAGAATGTTATTAAAGCATTTGATTTTCAGATTTTTAAATGGCAAGTACAGCCTGTGGAACTGAAAAGTCACCAAAAGAATGTGGGAATTTGTATTCACTGTAGAGAACTTGTGGTCTCATAATATTGCCTCGTGCTCACAGTTCTTCCACAAAGCTTTTCCTTACTCCCCCATTCCCAGAACTTTCTGAGGCTGGTAAAAACTGTGGAAAGCGCCATCCACCAAAATCATGCTCAGTAAATAAAAACAGTTACAAGGACTAAAGTTTGTACAACTGGTTTCTTACAGTCTTTTGTACTTTGCGAGAAATGTTGACGTGAAATTACTGGCCTTAACTTTCGTCTTCTAAACCCATTTTGTCACAGTGTCTTTCTCTTTTGTTTGTCTTTTTTTCTTTTGTTTTGATGGTAAAATAAGTCACCATTGTATGAACAGGTTCTGATTCCTTGTTATCTTCTATTAAAATAGAATAATGTTATTTATTTCATTCTTTGAGACAGTATGTCTGGGCTTTTCTTTTTGTTTGTTTATTTGTTTCAAAGAATAATTTGAAATGGAAACATTTGTCTATCAGTCTGCTCAGAAATATTAACAGATTTAATTAGCTCAGTGAAAAAGTTATTTGCTTTTATTTACAGGAACTGTTTACTTACCCATTGGCAATAGAGGCTGAAGACATGGAATAGGTCTTTTGTGAAAAATTTAAATCATTAAAATATAATAGTTTGCAATTAGTTTCCACAATAATCCATTAAACATCTGCAGTTTTGTTTTCCCATCGGGATCTATATCTGTGCTGAAGTCACATCCTGATAACATCTGCATGTTTGTGATAACTTGTGCTTTAGTCTTTATGGCCTGCTGATGAGAGATTCTTCAAGACCCTCTCAGTCATCAGAACCACTGTTGAAAATCTTGCTTGTGACATCCTAAAGGTGGCTTAATTTACATTTGCCACATGTCATAATGCATGAAAATACTCTTAGTTAAACTGTTTAACATCCTGGCCCCTTTTCACTTTCCTGCTTCAGAGCTGTTTTTTTCCCTGCCTTTCACATGAAAGTGGTTCTGACTTTTTCCAAAGGTTGTGTCTGCAAACTAAATTTTGGTAGGATTTATTTTGTTCTGAGTTGCTTCAACACCACAGATGAAATTAAAAATCATTTTTAAAAGTTTGTAGGGAAGAACAGAATCTTCATTCCTTCCTGCATGGCAACTACAGCTGTGTCCACATGAAAAGGCCAGCTTGTTAAACACCATGTAACACTGATTGTACTGAATATTTTAAAGGTCAGGTATTGACAGGCACTGAGCTGTTTATGTTTCCCAAGTGGCCCCAATTACATCCAACCTGAGTAAGAAGTCAATAAACAATGGCATTAACATATGTAGAAAAAGTGTTTATTTTACATTTCCAAGACAATTGGCAATCTTCTGCTTGTCATCCAAATGCATAAGGTAGATCATGGGCTCTTTGATGAATGAGCTCAAGAGAGGGGTTATTGGTCTTAGAGATCTCAGGCCTGTCTCAGAAATTACATATAGACTGTCTGACACACAAGAACAAAATGGATTTTTCTCTGTGGTTTTGAAAAAGTAAAAAATTCTAAGGAGAAAAGATACACACACTCTCCCTCATGCAATGTAATGTGTAGCCATGTTATATGTGTAGCCAGAATGTATTCAAAGGATCTGTGAGTATTCAATTAAGCTTTAAATTAAAGTAAAATATTGATGATTTGTATTGCTTACATACTCTCAGTAGAAATTAATCATCCTTCTTACTTGTGAGCACTCTTTCTCACTCTGTGAAAAAAATGTCTAACTGTATTTGGACAAGTACAGAAACTTCACAATCCATTGTGGGATGCATGCATAGACCTATCAAATAGATGAGGCTTTGGGAGCTCCCTTACAGCGCAGCATGAGAAAAGATATTTATCAAAATAAATTGTAAAATATTAACAAATAAGACTAAGTATTGCAGATTCATTCAATTTCATTTCCAAACTGCAGGCTTTAGTGCAGACACATTAGTCTGCTTGCTTACTTGTATCACAGCAATTACTGCTAGCCTCTGAAGGAGCACCTTGAATCTTCTCCCAGCCAGCAGCAGGAGAAGGTGGGACTGTAGCCAGCCAGAGAGGGACCCTTAAACCAGAAGGATGTGAGTGATGTGAAGCTGGTAAATGTCCCTTACCCCCTCTCATTAAGCCTCCATGAAAATAGTATTTTCATAGCAGTAACTTGCTTCCAGAGGATAATTCATTGACTATCACTGCTTTCGCAACAGAATGATTTTTATGGGTCCAGCTGACATCAGTTGATCTTGGATGTTGCATAGATCAAAAGATAAAGTTTTTTGCACCAGAAGGTTTTCTGTAAAAGTAAACTGTAGGAGAATATAAGTACTAACACATCTTATAGCTAGAGAAAAGAGTTCAGACAGACTAACTCTCCTGTTTAACTCTGTGCTTAACTTTCATGGGACCATTCCAGAGTATTAAGTGCATTGCTGGATCACAACCAAAATCACAAAATAAGTCTATAGCCATTCCAGGAGTAAGTAAGTCTCTGATTCCCAGTTAAACACTTTAGCTCACAGGAACATCCTTCTTCAATTTAGGCCCTAATCTGATGACTTCTCAATAAGAAACTTTCTAAAGGTTTAGAAATTTGCATGGATCAATGACATATCTGAAGTTCTACTGAACCTGTTATAATTGCATTGTTTTCCAGATTGAGAGGAAAAGCAAACTAGTATTTTACAATGAATCTCCCTCTGGAGGGATACAAAATAAAAGAGAAGGACTGCAGATTAATTCAACTTCTAGAAAAGCTTGGCAAAAATATTTTCTCATTTTGTTCATTTTTCTTTCCAACAGGTGGATAAGCAGGAAAACACATGACTTAGTGATGCTTTGTGAACATCAATTTATTTGAGACAATCATAAAGTGTTTCTAGATAAGAAAGCAATATTTCAACCTGTTTCACTGAGCACAATAAGGACCAGTACCTTCCCCTGTACCTCCAACACAACATAGTACTTACTGATGGGTGCTTTCTGATGAAGAATATGTTTGGTGTGTTAGAAACCTAAACCAAACAATGAAATGCTGGGGTTTGATTTGTCTGCACCATACTCAAGAAGGAGATTGAAATTATCATATATTTTCTGCTTTGGTTTTTATTTAGTCCTCCTGGCTTCTGCCAAGCTATAGGCATAGTCTTTGTTTATAGGGTACAGCTTGAGAACCCTAATTCTGCTCTGTTAAATTACTTCACTTTCATGACACGTATGTTGTCAGTGCATCCTCAGAAATTCAGATGTATCAGTATCATGACAGTCATGATTGGTTTATCTCAGGTACAAAATCGTATGGCAGGCATGGGCAGGTAGAAAGGTAAAGGGGAAAGTGAAATGAGCTGGAAAGGAATTGTTACGTCCAATTGTTGGTCCATTTTGAATGATTGACAGACTGATTCAAGGCTAGAGAGAAAGAAGTAGGAGTAGGAACAATAGAGGGTGGAATGTTGAAGCAAGGTTCAAGTAGAAAATGCAGGCTTTTGGGGTGCTTCTGCATAATATGTCATTTCAGGTGCTACTTCATCAGCAAGCATGATGCTAGCTCTGAAACAGCTAATGTCAAATAAATCAGTCACCTTTTATTGAGTTTTGTTGTAAACTGAATAGTTGTCCCAGTTTGGGGATTGATGCCTCCAAGAATAATGAAGTAGGTCATTTTGAAAGTTCACAATTTTCATTACCATAATTGCCTTTCAATTTTGTGGCCAGTGATACATATCCCCATGTTATTGTATAAGTGTGCTCTTCTATTGCTGTTTCTAGTGGTCTGGGAACAGATGGCCTTTTACAGCAGATATATTATGAACACCAGAAGAAGAAATGAGACTCCTAAAGAACATTTAGTCTAATACTGAAGTAATTACAGAAGCAATGTAGGAAAGAATTTTTAGATGGAATTTATTCTATATATATTCTCTAGGATATTATCCAATGGGTAAAGCTTGGAATGTGGTCAAGAAAAGAAAAAGGAGCAATGTATAACAGATACAGCTTGATATCTCACATTTAACCATAAGTGGCAGCATGAATCAGCAAACAAGATTGAGAGGAATTCTCAGTCTGGAAGAGAGATGTTGCCAGGAGCATGTCAGGAAAGCATCTGAGGATGAACAGAGAGGTGCTATGAGTCAAGACAAATATAAAAACCTTGCATTTGTGCAGAATAAAGAACATGGGGGTTTAACTATTAAGAGATTGCTGTTCACACAAGCCTGATGTGAAGACATGTATGAAAGCACTACACACATTCTTATTACAAGGCTTTGTAATGATAGAACAAAGGATAAGGGTTTGAACTGAAAGAGGCCAGGTTTAGATATGAAATCAGAAAGGAATTCTTTACTGTGAGGGTGGTGATGCACTGGCCCCGGTGGCCCAGACATGTTGTGGCTGCCCCATACCTAAAAGTGTTCAAGGCCAGGCCAGAATGGGGCTTTGAGCAACCTGCTCTTGATTTGGCAGTTGTCCCTGTTCATGACTGGCGGGTTGGAACTAGATGATCTTAAAAGTCCCTTCAAAACCAAATCATTCTATGACTCTATAAGCATAACAGTAGGAAACAAAGAGATTGTTCTATTTATTTTTCAGGTGAGTTTTTAATCTCCTGTCTTGCTTGTGGTATGCTCTTTTGACTTCTAATCTTATACAGAACTATTTATTTCCTTTTCTGTTTGCACAGCCTGAAGACCTTTACCATCAGGCCTTCCAGTGCAAGGCAGTGCTGAAATTCAACTATATAGTTTCTTTGCTATTATGTCATTCCCTCTGCAAGTGTTTCTTGTCCTGCAGTTAGAACTGGGTGAAGCTGAGTACCTTAGTAGGTGTAGAATCTGATAAACACAACAAACTCCCAATAGACACAGCTGTGAGGTCTCTAGTACACTCTGGATCTCAGCAAACCCACTTATACCAAAAGCCTTGTTAAAACCTGCATTGTTCTTCTGGAGTTGGGTTGATGAATTGACGGGGGTTTGGCTGTAGCATTCCTGCTACCTTTTTTTGCAATGATATTTTTAATTTCTGGTGTCTCCAGCACTTTTTTTTCTATGAAAATTTACCTCAATAGAATCATTTTGGAAAGAGGTTTCATACAGGGCCCATGGTAATAACTTCAGTTCATGTATTTGAACATAATGGTGGAGGGCCATGTGTGCAGCTGCAATTTGGGAAAGGATTTAAGTGGTGGCAAATTTAGCCATCACACTGCCCATATGGCTGATACAGGAGCACCAGGGTATGAAGGTCATGAGCAAAGGCAGGCTCTGTCACGCCTTTGTTTTTCAGACTCCCTGGGCTTACAATACACGACCATAAAACTGCTGAGGTGCTGCAGCCCGGGATGTCAGGAAAATACCAGTTTCATTAGGATTCTTGAATCCTATCACGTTACACTTCAGAAGTAGTGATCAGTTTATTTAAAACAAAGAAGCTTTGACCTTTCTCCCCTTTCAAAACCAAAACCACATGAAGATAAAGTGACTCATTTCCGGTTTCAAAACAAGGTCTAAGAAATATTTTTTCCCAAGTGCAATTTGTGCACTTTCTTTTCTTTCCCGCTTTGCGATCTCTTCACCCCTGCTTGGCTTTTGCATAAATATCTCATATTCTTCTTATCAAGGTCAACGTATTTATTACTTATATTCACTGTGTAGTCCTTTTTTGTTTCCAGTTTTCTTTCTTTTTTTCTTCCTTCCTTTCTTTCTTTTTATCTGTGTTGTTTATAACCATGACCCTTGATCCTCCAAGTTTTAAAACAGCTTGGCTTTCAGCAGCTAAATCTGACAAGGTCAGCATTTTTCTGTTTATTCTGAGAATACTATTTACCCTCTGGGATTTTTAAAAGCACTTCTATAAAACATCACTTGGAAAAAGTTTGTAGCATTCAACAACTTTCATAAACCTAGTGCTCAGCATAGAGTAACTGTTAATTCTTGCAGAACTCAGAACAATTAAGATTGATTTTCCTTCTCCCTGCAAAACTTGCCTACAGAAATGCATTTTCCAAGAATATTGATAAGTGTTCCAGCCTAAACACAGTAGCCACCTACCAGTAGTTAGCATAATCTTTTGCATCGTTGTCAAATATAATGAAATTAGGCATACTGTATGATCAATTAGTTCCTAGGATAACCTTATTTTTACATAACTATAGCAGAGGTGTATTTATTCCTTTGGGGGATTTTATTGGAAATAAATGATTGTTGTGTCAGCTTTCTGTCAAAACAGCAAACAGTCCTGTAATTTTCAGAAAGTCAGAACATGACAGAACTAATGATACAAAAACAGTGTTTCCTTGGGCTAATACCAGACATTTTGTAAGTGATGCTGAATTTATATTAATTTTAAAAAAGCTAATTTAAACAACCTCAGAAGATTTTCACAAAGAAGGTAATTGCTCAAACACAAGTATCCCCAAGACCACATTGAAAATGACACTGCTGGGAATTGCAGACAATTGCAGATTTTCCCTCTGTAATTTCCTTTTTCCTTTCCTTTCCCTTCCTTTTCTCTTTCTTCCAGCTCTCTATTCATTGAAAACCAATGGGAGTGATGCTCTGCAGCATAAGCAGAAAGTGGGGATACAAAGAATGACAGAAAAACATCTGCAGCAAAACCAGAGGATTTCCGTGAGTGAGTGAAAAATGCTGCTGCTTGAGAGTTTGCTTTATAAGCCTTCTGCATGCCATTTACAGAGACAGAGCAGAGAAACCTGCTAGCAGCCATCAGGTCACCGGGATGCAAAAGGTTTCTACTAGAAAAAGAGAGGGAGGGAAAGACAGACAGACAGAGACAGACACACACACAAGCTCAGAAAATCTTCCCAAAACCTTTGTCTGTAGATAAGGTGCAGACTCCAAAATCCCTGGTCTCTGGAGAAAATAGTTTCAGACATATTCTTACAGCGAACTTAGGAGTATTACCCAGCTGAGTGCTACTTATTCCCTCCACCGAGAATGTTCCTCAGTAGACAGAGGTGTCCTTCACTCCAAGAGCACAGTGCTCTTTCATTTGCCCCTCCGTGCTTTCAAGAGGGAGGCGAGATTAGTAAAAGTAAACATTTGCGGAAGAGCCCTGAATTTTCCATGCTTGTTCTCAGCCTAAAGGTAAATTCTTCTGGAAAGTTTAGTAAGATTCTCTTTGTCTGGTTTTCAACTAGCCGGGCACATGCTAAAATGTTATTCATACTTTAAGATTTTTTTTTTCCCAGGTTGCTTTATTTTCTGGCTTAGATAATGTCAAAACTGGTGTATTTTAGAAGAGATTGCTTTCTGGAAGGAATGCTTTATTCAGTTTGAAAAGAGGTGGAGAACAGAGAAAGGAAGCTAACCCCAAGTAAAAATTTCAGAGAATATATTAAGAATATATCATTTTCCTTGCTGAGAGGCTGAATTTCATCTTGCACAGAACTTGTATGTGATTGCGTATGAGTATTTAAAACATGTTGAAAGGAAGGAGAAGGTCAGGGTAATGTTTCACAAACACCCTGCTACTAGTGATTTGCTACGAGTTTTTGACAAATCACTACTATTCTTTACGCATTAGGATGCTCATCTCCTTTATCACAGTGCTGTGGGGAACCACTAGGTATTTACATAGGATGTTTTCAAAGTCCATTTCTTACCACCATCATAATTCATGGATCAAATGAAATAGTTATATGTTTAGCTGGCAATTAATATGAAATCAAAAGCAAAGAACCATCCCTTGGTAACAAGGGTTAATCCAAAGTCAAGATGAGTTAGCAAGGACAATTTGAGTATGTTTGAGTGAATGGCTTAATCTCACATACTGCACATCAGCAAAATCTGGTGTAACTATAATAGGCTAATTGAAAGGATTCACAGAAAACTGTGGGAAAAAAAATCTGTTGGAGAAAATATTACAGTAATAAACAAGTAAATGTTGCATGCCAGGTAGAGAAATAAAAAATAATTGCTGTAAAAGATGAATTTCATTTTAAGGGAAACAAAGTTTTCTGCATGAAAATGTTATATCTGGAATGTTGCAAAAACAAATTTTTAATCATTGTTTCTGCATGGTCATTCTTGAAATGAACACATTGTACTGTTTAAATATTTTATACAAAAACATGGTCTAGACATGTACATGTACCAGTGGAATGAAATCATCAATAACCACTATCTAAAATGAATTACATTCCAAAAGAAGAGGCTAATGCTTTATTTTTTTTTCATGGGACTGATCTCTATCAGATTGATTTATGTAGCAGCCAATCATGTTTCAGTAAACTCTAGCGTGCACATGCATCTTTAAGTGATGATAAGCTGTGATTGTCGATTTATTTGTACACCAGAAGCCAAAAATTTTTTTAAAAACCCAACACCCCAACCTGCAAGAGCAATAGTGTGCTTCCCCAACAGAAAAGCATGCATAAAAGCTAACTTCTCCCATTGTTCCTTAACTTCCATGTCACATGCATGGCCAAATTAACATAATGGGATACAAAAACACATATCCTTAGGGGGGAGGGTTAAAAAATGTATGCTATAATATGACAGATGATAAACAAGCTTATTTTTTACTTGCATGTTTACATTGTTTGCTTTGGTAGAATGTGGGGGGTTTTTTACATTACATTATTTCCTTTGATAGTAGATGTGATAGTAGATGCTTTTGTTGGTAGTGGGAGTGATTGGCAGCTTCAAGCTGTTCTGTTTAATTGCCTTTGCACTTTGCAGAAATCTAAGTTTAGAAGACACTGTTTCACAAATAAATCAAGTGTGTAGATGCATGTGTGTGTGTGCATGCAAGAGAGACAACTAGGGAAAGAAAGAATTTCTTCAATCAGATGCACTACCCATCCTCTTACGGTTTTTTCTGTACTTTTAACTGTGTGTTGGTTTGTCTCTATCTGTTTCTCAGTCCCCCTCCAAAGAAATAGTATGGTGTTGGCTTGGATTAGTACTATTTGTGGCATCCGGTTAATTTCAAAGGAAGCAGGGGATAAGACGGAGTCTCAGGAAAAAGTGGAAAAAAATAGGCTAGAGTACATAATTTGTTTTTACATAAAAAGAAAACAAAAGGCACATGTAGAGGGGAAGAAAAAAAGTTGTCAGTATTGTGTTCTTTGTTTTTCTGTGCTTTATCCTTTGGACTACTTTTTAGAGGATATTGATCTGATTTTATGCCAAGTCCTAATTAAAGTGTTTTTTCTCCCTATTATTTCAGACCACAGTATAGGGATCCTTTGGAGAGTTTATTTTTGGTTTGTGTTTTACTGAGAAAAGAAGTTAATTCTGATTTATGTATTTAAGTAAAAGTTTGGAAGCAAGAAAAACAGTGTCTACAGCACATGAAAAACTGCTGCTCCTGTAAAGAGTTGCTGAAAACAAGTAATTTGAAAACTCGATGTCTAGTGACATCTTCCCATTTCAAATTAGCCAAGATACCTCTGAATTTACTATTAATTTTATTTCCTGAAATTATAACAGAATGTTCAAAAGATGTTTATTTCAGTAGTGACACTATTTTTCTTTGATTTGCAAACCTGAACAGTTTTAGGAATTTCATGAGCAGTTTTAGGGGTCTCATGAATAAATAAATGGAAACATTTCAAAAATGCTGTATAAAAATGTCTTTTTCTTTACACACAAGCACGGATGTTCAGCACACTGAGGTGTAATGGTAAGATGGAAGCTGTGTTATGTTGGTTCATGTTCTGAATTGTTGTTAAAAACAATTGTATAGAAAAGGTCTAAGACCTTTAAGCACTCAATGATTTCAGAAAATGTTGTTTCTGTCATCTTAAATTGTATAGGCTATTAATTGTTCATGCTAATAGTCAGCAGCTCACTTTCTTTTTAACACCTTAATTGAAATGGTTAATTTTTTTTCTAGTAAATCCTTTCCCTTTAGTTCCCCCATAAAAATTAGTAAACCAGGATAGGAAAAGTCACTATGATATCATTCAGCAAATTGCCTAAATAAGATCCATAATAGACTGTACATTTTCATTTTAAATCTTGTCTTAATTTGGGATTATGTACATGTTTTATGTTCATGTGTGCTTACCATGTGGGTACTGAAAATACCACAGTGGACAGGACTCCAGAACAGTGTGCTCTTTTGTTACAGAGACTTGTGTAGAGTATTTCTACTGTATTTGTTTTACTGCATGATGAAAGTAAATTAATAAAGCACAAAAAGGAAAGATGGAATATAAAATAAAAATGTTAACAAAAATCAGAAACAGAAAAATTATTTCAGGGTAGACACAATATTTTTTTATCCTGTGACTGTTAGAGTCCATCTTTAACAAATTATATCATACATAGGAAAATAATAAAACAGAGGCTGATCAATGCAATTGTGCACATATAAAGAATCTAGCTTGTGCCAGTTCAGAAATTTACTCTAGAAAAACAATGCACAGCAATGAGTACTCATTTTTTCAAAACACATCAACATGTCTAAATAATTCTGACAGATTTAGGATATTTCCCTTCTCATCAGCCCTCAGCCACCTTCCAGACTCAACAGAAAAATGAGGTGAGGTGAAAGCCAATGACATAACAGAACATAGATAGCATGCATAATATATTGCATTAGTGTTCTCTGCATGACATTAGAAAGCTATAGATGTGCATTGGACAAAGAAATAAACAACAAATATGTTTTCCCCACAGTGAAACAGCAAAGCAAAAACATAAGCCGCTCCTACAAATATTATCACCGCAGTCATTCCTCGCCATCCAGCTAGATAGCTGAAAATATTTTGATCTATATGACTCCTGTGGCCTTGATCCAAGGCCTATTGAAGCCAATTAAGAATCTCTATCATCTTTAGTGAAGTTGGACCTAGCCCATTAAGAGACTTTGCCCTAAGGAAGTAAATGGAGGATTTTTAAGGGCCACCCTCACATGTCACTTCAATTTATCACAAGGGAAAAATACTTCCCTTCATTAACACTGTATAAGTCAGTTTCCTTTTCCAGTAACTGCTGTATGTTTCAAACTCTTTCCCTTAGCTCTCCACTGATCTTTTATACAAAAGATTACTGCAAATATTGTGTAATATGACTTTTCAAAATAGCTCTTAGGAAGTCAGCATTTCCAGAAATTCACATAATTTTTCCCTGCTGCAATGCTCATGTGGGTAGTATATGAATGATGACAGGTAAATTAAAAGCTATGCTGTCTGAATGGAGTAAAAGACTGGCAAAACTCAAGAAACTATAAGATAAATAGAAGTGACAGTTACGGTCACCTTTCACATAAAAAACTATAAACTATTTCATGTTGTGTCCCATTTCTCAGCTGGAACATGCTGAAAGGAGCAGGAATATTAGGGAGATAAAACAATTCTTCATTTCTTTCATTGATATACAAATATAACATGGAGCACGGAATTTTGCCCATGATTAATTTAGCTTCATAACTTCTGACTTCTTAATTGAATGTAGTTCCCCCAGCAGTAGAAACACAACATAAATATGTATAACAAAGACAATGTCTTTGATTTTTAAGAACTATTGCCTCTCTGCAGTTCTGCAAATATGTTCTCATTAATGTGTTTTCCATGCTTTATCTGAATGCCTGCAAAAGAGAAACATGTTACTGGCATGAGTTAGTAACCAAAAGAGATATTTCCTTCTCACCCACAGCAAGTCAGTCTCTGGTTCTTGCAGTTATCTGCATTACTGTTCTGTGTGATGCAGTCTGTTCTGGCCTGGGTGGTAACAACCAGGAGAGTACAGTAATCCCTGGGGGAGCTCCTGTGAAGGACAGGGAGGAACTCAGAGAGATCCAGCACAATCTTACCAAGGGCAAGTGCTGCCTGGCCAGCCTAGTGGGCTTCTATGATGGGGTGACTATATCAGAGTACAAGGGACAGGCTGCAGATGCCATTTATCTGGACTTCTGTAAAGCCTTTGACACAGTCCCTGAAAAACATCCTACTCTCAAAATTGGAGAGAGATGGGTTTTATGTTGTGTTTGAATGGACTGTTATTTGATGGATAACAAAGTGGTTGGATGGTCACATCCAGAGGGCCGTAGTCAGTGCCTCAGACTGTCAGTGACAAGTGGTGTCCCTCAGGGATCTGTATTGGGACCAGTGTTATTTACTGCCTTCATTAATGGCATAGACGAAGGGATCGGGTGCACCCTTAGGAAATTTGCAGATGACACCAAGCTGAGGGGTGTGGTTGACACTCCTGAAGGATGAGATGCCATCCAGAGGCACCAGGACAGGCTCATGAAGTGGCCCTAGGGAATCTCATGAGGTTTAACAAGACCAAGTGCAAAGTGCTGCGCCTGGGTCAGAGCAGCCCCCAGTACGGGCTGGGGGTGAACAGATGGAGAGCTGCCCTGCCCCGAAGGACATGGGGTGCTGGTGAGGGGCTGGACATGAGCCAGCCATGGGCACTTGCAGCCCAGAAAGCCAAATGCGTCCTGGGCTGCATGCAAAGCCCTGTGGGCAGCTTTGGAGGGAGGAGATTCTGCCCCTCTGCCCCACTCTGGTGAGACCCCACCTGCAGAGCTGCCTCCAGCTCTGGGCTCCTCAGCACAGGAAGGACATGGAGCTGTTGGAGCAAGACCAGAAACAGCTTCTCTAGGACTTCCACATTTTTGAAATCCTGATAACCACTGTTCTTAAAATAGAATCCTGATTTTTTCCTCCTCTGCAATGATCACCTGAATAGGAAGCCAAATATTAATCCATATTACTCCTACCCCATGAGCTGGAACATCTTTGGACCCACCTGAGATAACATACTCCCACCTGGAGCACGTGAAGGAAGAGGAAGGATGTTCTGTGAGGTCATCCCTGCCTTTCCCCTAGCTTGCAGAGGGCACAGGGACGCTGCCTCTCCATACAGAACACAGATATGAGTTTTGGCACATCCATGTAGTTAGTGAAAAATGGTAACATTTTCCAAAATTTTCTAAAAAATCACCTCCTGCATAGTATATTTTTGAAACTTTGTTTTGCTTGAATAAAAGGAAAAAAAAAAACCTATTTTAATTACATTTCAGGAAAATATTTTAGCCATCTCTCTTGTTTCTGGGAAGTTCCTGCAGACACCGTAATACAGCATGCAATATATAAATACATAAATATGCACACAATTAATTTAGATACAATTTAAATACAATTATTACTCTTTTTAAAGAATAAACATGTCAAGCATCAAGAAACCATTCCAGGTCTACTATGCTTCCGTTTGAGTTAAAATACCATTTTTTCCTCTTCAATGAATATTTGAGGGAATAAAATGACACACCTGTTAAATTAACATGTTTAATGTGCAACAAAGCTGTTCATTTCTACAGTAAATAAGTTAAAAATTTCATTCTCATGTAATCCGCTACTCAACCTGACTGACTGCTGAACCTCCCTAATCAAATACATCTACATGATATTGTAAGCTACATTACAGTACATTATTAGCTTGTAAAATGAAATTGCTGCAAAGTTATGTACTGTATATTTGAAGCAGTAACAAATTTACCGGTGATAGATGAGCTAATGGATACATTGTATTGCAATAAATATAAATTCAGAGTAGCAATTGGAAAACATTAACATTTTTATATATGAGTTTAGGCATTTATGAGGCTGATCCAGCTAGCAGTAAAAACTGAAAAGGTATTCTTGCTAGCTGGCATTTCTTTTTTGGAATGTTCTGAGTAAAAAATAAGTGCTCTTTCTTTGCATCAGTGCTTTTATACCCGACATAAGAAACCATTGATGGAATTTTGGTAAGTAACTATTTCTCTAAGGAAAAGTTCTCAGTACACCTGATCTGCAGGTCTAATCCAACACTTCTTAATAGTAATTTTCCATGGCTATGCTGTCAGTGTTTCTTTTGCCCTCCAGTCTTTCTCCCCAGCCTCCTCTTGAGCTGCTAAAACTATCATTAACTATCCAACTACTGCTGTTGTTTAAAAGAAAAAAAGCTATTTCAGGAAAAGAGTCAAAAATAAAGTGAAGAAAAGCAGAAAACGGCAGCCAACTGCAAATGCTAGAAGGAGGTCTGGAGACCTCTCCAGGTGTCCAGGCATCTTTCACAGAAATTTCAGAGAGAATGAGTCCTGCATGGTCTTACAGGTGGTGAGCTGGCACTGCAGGCAATTCCCCCTGCCAAGGGAGAAGACCAGGACAACCATATTCCCCCCAAGAGGCAGAACACCGGCAGCCAGATTTTAGATATCATCCATTGCAGCCAGAGGACAGATGGGAGTTGAGGGGTGTGGTGCAGGAGGAAAAGGAGGCAAGCCAGAAGGCAAGGGATTTGACCTAAAAGATTATAGAATGAGGACAAGGCTGCAAATTTTTATGTGGAAGTGTGAAGCTGGTTAAGAACCATCAACATCCTCATGTGTTCAGAGTTCGTCTTACAGGCGGGATGAGTGGTGTTCGTGCGTGTGCTCTTGCACAGTGGTGTTTTATCAGCACTATTTACTTGGCATTTGCAGCCAATATTTTCTTCATATACTGTCCTTTTCTTTACAACTTAGTAAAATGAGGGGTGTGTTGCAGACTCACATGCCACAATGCATTTGTGATAACAGCAGAAGCATGTCAGAATGTGGATGCAATTACAGAGTTACTGGAATGGGCGGAAATACAATAATGTTTGGGTATTATAATTCAGATTATTGTGAAGTGCTGTTAGTTTGCTTGTCACTAAATATCCTTTTAATTATGGAGTCTTGATATTAAAACATGCTGCATTTGGGCAGAGACCAAAGCAATATGCCACCATTACTCTAAATTTATAATAATGATTGTAGTAGACAGTCACCTACCTTTTTAGAAAAGGTAAAGCACAGAGACTGGTGAATTAATCAAAATCTGTAACCTTATGCACTAAAAGAGCTGTAATGCACTATTTCCAAGCAAATAGACAGGTGCTTTGAAAATGTGAGAGTGCAAGGAGCATAGAGGGATCTCTGAGCAAATTTGAATTTGTCCTAGACTACTTATGTCATCTTGTGAATTACTTCACTTCACTTCACTGTACTGAATATGAAGTGGATATTCAATTATTCATAGGTAATATAGCCCATTCCACAGTAAAACAAATCAGCAAAAATCACAACTGGCTAAGACTTTTTTCCAATCAGTACTGCTAAAAATTATTACTGTACAAGGACAAGTAAAATAATTTGAAAAAATATATGACACTTTCTTTGATGAGCAGCTTATAAATCTTACATTTGTCTATTTTTAAGACCTATTGCTGTAGCATATGAGGGACTTACAAATATCTTAGCACACTGGCAAAGTTGGAAAATTTCCTTATTCCGAGACCTGAGGAAATGTTTACACAAGAGGAGACAGGAGAGCCTCCCTGTAGGTCTGGTAGCTCATGGCCACACATCAGCTCAGAAGATGGTGGGATTCAGGCATGCACACTGCTCCTCCCAGCTCTCACTTACACACAGAGAACAGAAAGAAGCTGTGATGTGATGATTTGAGCTGGAAAACCAGATCAAACCACAGAAGGCAACCACCTGGCTACCCAGCATAGCCCAAGCTTTTGAGACACAGACCTGTAGGTGTAGGTTGTGAACTCAGGACCTCATTAGCATAATCACAAAGACACCACAAAGGTGAATGATATTTCATTACATTTGAAGAGGTTTCTCTACATTTTTTTAGCATCCCAGTGACAACCCTTTCAAAGACAGTGGTTCAGGGTTAATGCTGCTCTGATCTGTTTTTACACTGATTAGTATATATGTGCTGTATCCTTCTGTTCTTCCTGTATCCTCTGCCAAGGGAAAGAAGGATAACTCCCTCTCCTAGGAGCACAGTTTTGTTATTAAGCTTCCATTGAGGAGTGTTGGAGCTATTGGAGTGTCTGAGCCTTTATTTTTTTGTCCTAATTTTAAGACACTTATTTTGACATATCATCAGGTCCCGTTGTCAAACTTCCCAAAATTAAACCTCTTTAGTAGCTCCCTGATAGATAGTTTCCTAACAAGAACTGTAAACTGTACTTTGCCTTATATTTTTCAACACTTTCATGTTAGAGTAATTTTCATTCTTCTACAATTATCTGCTTCTTTATTCTTGTATGCAGTGATTTGAGCTTCTTGTAGCTTCCTATGGTTGTTTTCTCTCCTGTGGTCTGGCACTATCCAAAGCTGCAAGACCATTTCACAGATATATTTGTTTAAAATAAAACTAACCTATCCTGTCACCAGGTCCATGGGAGAAAATAAAAATTCAGCCAGATTTTTCAAATTATCTTCTCTCCTAACATATTTTGAAAAGACTTATTGGAAGACTACAGCTTAAATTTGTCTTGAAATTCTGCTTTGATCAGCCAAATAAACTTCATTCATACAAAATGTCCTCACAACATTCTGTCAAAATTAAGTTTGAAAAGAAAACTTCCAAAGATTACTTGACTTGTGTTGCACTTGAAATCTTCCATCAATTCTTAGAAGAGGAGAGCATAAACTCTTTTAAAAATCACAGCTTTGACCACATAGGAAATATGAGGTATTTTGCTTTTTCAAACCTTATTTTCCACTGACTCATACTATCCACATAAGCAATGAGATACAGAACTACACAGAAATACACAGATAAAAGGCCTCATTTTATTTTGTTCAACGTTAATTCATTTTTCATAGAATTATAGGCAAAGGTTCAAATTTGTTCATTTTTAAACTACTTTTTTCTCACAATTAATATATTTCACAGTATTGAGTCTGGAATACATTATTTTTTTCAAGATATCCTTTTGCTGGCTGTGAAGAGTTAATTCTTCAACCTATTTAGTTGACAAATAGTCTATGGCAGCCAACCCATTTCCACTTGTGGATTTGAACTCACAGGTCAGATTCATCAACAAAATAATGAGACATTTTCTATATTTCAATTTTTTACATTTTTTATATCCTTATGCATTAAAATTTACGATATTATAAATAATAGATGGTTATAGTGATGTCTGTTAGAATTTATTTAACAGAATTTATAAATTCTGTAGGAAGAAAAAACAAGTATTTTGTAGAGTTGTACTATTGTTTACATTTATAATGGGTTGCCTTAAATGGATATGTTAGATAATTTTTGCCAAAACGTCATCATTTATTAGTAGTTGGATCATAAGGATTAGAAATACTCATGTTTTGTTGAGAAATTGAAAGATTTGCAGTAGTTACTGCTTCTTTTGTCAGCCTAGTTTTGTCTACAGAAAAAATTCAAAACAAACAATTTGATTTTCTGTTCTTGATTGAAAATGTAATCCATATGTTTATTTGAAAAGAAAATTTCATCCTGCATTTCATTTATTTTTTTTACTATATTCACATGGCACTGCATGTTAGTGAAAATTACATAGTCTTACCTCTTTTCACCTCTAGGATTTTACACATAAATTACTTAAATTGTTTATATTTTTTTTCTATACACTCTGTGTTTTGTGTTGTCCACCAAATCCATGTGTAATGTTATTACAGGAAAGTAAAGATTCATCAGAAGTTACAAAAGTAAGAAGACAACTACAGCACTGCTCAACAATGGTATGTTTGGGTTTGCACATGAGAAACATACTCAGCATTTCCCCCTGCTGAGTGCTTCTTTGGCTGGTCCAATCTCAACCACTCTCTGCAGCATGTTACCTCAGTAGGCAAAAAGTACCTAATATTTAAATAAGTGACACTAATAAGCATTGGAGAATGAGTTGCAATAACTTTGGATTGTGGAAAGGGTTTCTTTCTACCTTTTCAGAAGCTGTGGCACATATAGAAGGGTAAAAGCAACGCATGCCAGCAGCGAGGACATTGCAAGGGTCCTTTCCATCCTGAGTCATCCATGTGATGAACATGCTGCTAATAGCACCACAAATCAGCTGTCATAAGAAGGGTCAGCACTCTGTAAGTGCTGCTCAAAAGGAGCGAGTCTCCTGAAGATTAACTGCTTGTTAATACAAAATCAGCATCAAAGCATGTGGGGTGTGAGCGCTGTGCTCTAACATCTGCCGTCTTGGATTTGACAGAGCGATCCACACCACATCTGCTTTTGGACCTATCCACAGGTCTGTCCTGGCTCACCTGAATCTCTCCCCCTTTCCCTTGCTTCCTGGAAAAACTTCTTGCAGATAATTAGAATGCAAAAAGAGATGGATCTTCTGCATAGCACAAATACACTTGAGCTGGAAATTGCTTTGAAGCCTGATGTGAATCTGTCAGTCAAGCAAAGAAATAAATCAGTTCCAAATCTTGGATGAGATCAAATTAACTGAGATAACTATTCCCAAAGCTGTTCTAGAGACTATGAAAACAGAGGGAATCTTATTTAATTAGGCTGAAGAAAGGTGCTCAGACCTTTGTATTCACTGTGCCTGAAACAATTTCAGCTAATGAAAAATGCCAAAACAAATGTCACAAAGGAGTTTACTGGTTCAAGTGATAAAACTATCACTGGAGTATTCCCAGACAATGGCATAAAGACTCTTGGACATATTTCCATTTGTATCAAGCTGCTGAAGCGCCATAAGCCTGCAGACTAAATATTTCTCCATGCCAAGTGTTAACCAGAGAGAGAATGGACAAAGTAATACAATCTTTGGCTAGCATGTTCATTGCTCAATTTGAGACACACATATTCAAAAACTCCTGAGATATCTTAACTATTCAAATGAGATCACCCAGATTTTGGTGGGCCAGGAAAAGTTAATCAAGAGGATGGTGAAATAGTTCATGCCTTATGTGTAGAGTCAAGACCCATGACAATGGTCTGCTCAAAGTTTTACAAATATTTGAAAAGAGCCATTTTGAATATGAAAAAAACATGGATTATAAAAGGTATCATAATTTTTAAACCCATTTTCTTTGACCTGTGGTTCACCTTAAATAGAAGAGATTGTTCTGTGTCTAACATAGAACACAGTAGGTAACATGCAGCATGGATCTTAATAATGGTCCACCACTCAGAATATAAAATCTCACAAATAGTCACAAATACAAAATTCTGTTCCAACCAGAACATTTGGATATTTTCATTATTTAATCATAGGGCTCACTATCTCTTGTGAAACTAGTTATAAACCTATGTTGCCACTGAAATACAACTCTTCAAAGTGCATGTTCAATAAATGGCTTGTATCCTGAGGGACTCCTTCACCGCCTTCCACACCTGGGGAGATTTCCTTGAAGCAAGATCTGTCAAGGCTTCCCATTTTAAGAAGATTGATGACATGTGAGAGATTACTGGCATAGAGCCTTACAGTGCCTGCAAAAAATTTCAGCCTGGTTCAGCTACCCAAGAACAGACATCCCTGCTTCTATAAGTCTGCTGTGTCATAAGCCATACAACTCTGTCCTCTTCAAGAAAAATAAGTTTTGAAAGCATAGAAAATGAGAAAAACAAGATTTTCAGGGACCACAAGGAGTGTAAGGTGTCCTGGTCATGTGGAGGTCAGTCAATCTCAGCATCCAGAGTCAACATAGACCAAATCAACATATATCTCTCCAAGATTATACACTGTTAATTCCCCACACAGGCTGCTCCAGAGAAGCCATATGTTCTCATGCTCTCCCACAAGCAGTGAGAAGACAGTAAAGAACATTGCACACAATTTCAGTGGTAATCTGAACATCAGCTGCCTATCACAATTTTGACCTAGCTGCTTCATAGTATTTGCAGCAATTATACCAATTCCTGCATATTTTATTGTGAGCTGAACTGTGAGCAATCATTTTGGTAAGAGCTCAGCCAAGCCTGGATCCTAATGCCACGTTTCATTTCCTTTTCTTTGCCACTACTTTCATTTGACTTTTCAAAATGATGATGTGAGCACTGAATGCATGCTTGCTCCCTTCAGAAAGCAGCAAAATGTCACTTTTGGAGTGCAACTGAGAGAGTCTTGAGATCATGCATTTCATTTTGCTGGTCTGACTCACTACCTGCAAAGTAAACACAGAATAATGCAGGAAATTACCATGTAAATAAATCATTAAATAAACCATTAGAAGTGGATGTTCTGAGCCATATATGTTTAGCGTGATCCTGCTAATTTTCAAAGCACGTCTGCATGTGTTCTTTCCACACTTGTAATGAGCATCAAAGGGCACTTTCCCAACAAAGATCTCCTACACCTATGCTGCAATCAGATCTGTGCCCAGCAAGTCACATCTTTGAGCTTACTCTAAGGGTCCTGCTCTCAACTAAGTTCATGGACAGCCTTTTTATGTCACAGCTTTCAGGGTTGCAAACCCACTGTTCTAGACTGACTTTCAGGAATTTTCCTTAATTCCGTACTACTCAGAGCTTTCATCCTTCATTTTCATTTGGGTCTGTGATATGCAGAGGCCTATTCTCCCTAGTGACTCTCTAATTTTTAGGGGGATTCACTAAATTAAGAAAAAAAGACCTTTATTTGGGGATTTGAATCACACTTGAAGACATCAATGTCATCACTAAAAGAGTGCTGTTACACATTATGTCTTTTGATTCACTGTGGAACAGAAAAATTTTATGGGGTTCATTGCTGATAAGATCTGCTTTTAATTCATAAATCATGTTAAGATTTCAGTTTCAGGTAGAGTTCTGTAATGCTTGTCTTCCTAGATAAACAAAAAAATTTAAACATTTGTGCTTCGTATGTCCCTTCATAATGAAGTCCAGGGTATCACTAAGTTCACTTCAACTGCTTGACATGATAGAAATAGAAATAGAAATTGAACCAGTTTCATTGCAAGTGTCATGCACTGATTTACTTTCCTTTAAATTGCTGAAGCCTATTTTGCCATCAACAGTCTTTACTTTTGCAAAAGGCTGTGCTGGAAAACAAAGGGCTGACTCTGTTCTTTGACCAAAGCACTTTCATCACCAAAAGCTTCAGTTTTACCAAGCCCTCTCAGGGTTTTCAGAACCGGACTCCTCTGGTGCTGGCTCCAGAACTCACTTCACTGGGCTGGGTCATTGCCATTGACTCCTGTGAGCTCTGGATCACGTTCTTGGTGAACGAAGCTAAGGATGTTGGTCAAAATGGACTATGGGTTGGTACCAAAGTTATGAGCACTTGTGGTGTCACTTCTCTATAATTAACACCTCTGTGTACTCTTCCCTCTTTCCTGAGAAAACCAATGAGTCATTGGTTACGGAGTCAGAATGAATCAATGGAATTTTCTATAATTTTCAAATATATTAAAAATGCTTTGACAAATCTTGGGTTCTTTAAGCAGATTTATGCAACTCAATTTAGGCTGAACTCTTACTGAACTGTGTTCTAGTTTCGCCTGAGTAACAGTGGAGCAAGAATGTGAGAAAATCTTTAGGTACACATTGATGAGTTTTAAATGTCAAATATTTTGACCCTAAAATGTAATATAAAATTGAGATAGAATGATATAATTTTTTACTGAAATCTAGGCACTGAAAGTTTCACCTGATTAATTTGCTTATATGTTAGACACTAAATGAATCAATGGGGACTATAGGTAAAATGGATTGATTTTACACAGTTCCCATTCCTGCTAGTGGGCATTGCAAACCCAAAGGCTTCTCACACACTTGTAGGAAAATAAAAGCTTGGCCTTGTTTTCCTAGCAAATGTAGCTTATATTGTCAGTATTTAACACAGAGATATATGGCTTTTCATAAGAGGGGTTAAAACAATATGTGAACCTTGATATGAAGAAAAGAGGAATCTGACAGCTGAACTGAGTCAACTACGTAGATTAGATAGGGAGAGGAAATTACAACTAGCACAAAAAGCCAACAAGCACAGAATTAATAAATGGATAGCAGAAAGGAAATTGAACCAATAAAAACAGCTGCAAACGGGTATTGTTGGCATAATTTCAGGCCTAGCAGTTTGAAGAGGACAGAAACATTTCATTGTTGAGCAGCACTTTTTAAAAGATGTTTTGCATTTGACATAATTATATTTTACATAAATTCAGCATAATTACATTTGAAAACTATTTTCAGAATCACAAACTTTCTGTAATGATGGGACTTTGAATTAGCCTGAGTTTTCTAGAGATCATCCCTCTTTTCTCATCTGGAGAAGGAAAAACGGGGTTCTATTGTTTTGCCCTCAAATATCAGACAGTAGGGAGACCTTAATGATACCTAAGTGAGATGCCATGGTTTGCCCTGCCTCTTGTACTCCTTTCTTCTCAGTTCATGTTGTCTCCCTACTTTGTAATTTTTCTCATTCTGACCAGTTCCCAAAGATTTTTGAGGCTATCATGGAGGGCAGGTCCATCAACGTGATAGACCACACAGTCAAAGATATATTAGCATTTTTTTAAGAAACCTTCCTTCTTCTGGGTGAGAATTATTTTTTTCCAGGCACTCCAATGTTGAAATATTTTGGGTCTCTTTGCAGGTGTCCATCCATTGATGGAGATGGATTTTTTGATGTTTTTTCACCACATCTGCAAAACACCAGCTTTCATGGAGAGGACAGAGAGTAGAAATGGCAGTTTACAAACAGAAACAGAAATCCTGATAAACTGCCTCCTCTGGACTCAGACTGAGATGAGGCTGCAATCCTCCAGCCAAGCAGATGGTGCTGTGTCCTCTTGGATCAAGCCTAAGGAATCACTGAGTTAATCACTATATTTCAACTGACCCTGGTTAATGTTAGTCACCAACAAGTCAGTAAGAATGTCTATTCTGCTATATCAGAATTTTCTGACAATATTGTGACAGTATCCTAACACTGTCTGCCATAGACTTCAGGGTAGCCCTGATGGACACTTGCAACACACTATAGGGTCAGCAATGTCTTAGATGTAAAATTCACAAATTACTTTTTTAAAGCTGTCTAATTAGTAGCAAGACATGAAAACATGCCATATGTCTAATACATTTGTCTCATTCTTATTTGTTCCTTTCTCAAGTTTTTTTACCCCCTTAACCCTTTTTCACAGGGCAAATTATTTCTGGGAATACATCCTTTCCCATATGCTTGAGGTTTATCATTCAAACTGGTGGTAATTTCTGGGTTGCAACCTTATTTTGATACATGCATGCATACATACATACATACATACATATATATTAGCTTTATTATTCATTAATCTTATTAAAAATTCTTCTGATCTCTATTACTGAGTCTTCTTCTTATCCTTTTCTCAGTATTTCTTCCTAAAATTAAATTTAGAGGTGATATTCTTCCAGGTTTGATTTTACAAAATCAAATTTTACAATTGTTTTTTTGGTTTTTCTCCCAGAAGAGCTTGTACTGTCTCTTCTTATTGACCATATTCAGATTCCATGTCATGTATTTCTTTCTGCATATTGGTTGTGTTTAATCTAGGTAAGATTTCTACATGATACTTTTAAGGTCCTAGCAGTACCAAGACCCTCTCTATCAGTTATTTTCAAAAAAAATCAGGCTTTTGAAGAGCCTCTAGCTGCTGTTCACATTTTTAGGTAGCTAACATAGCTAAAAAATCTGGGCATGGTCCCATCTCTGCAAACATTAACTGTTAAATATGGAGGAGGATGGTGAGCATGCAGTGTTAGAATAGCTCCCCAAAGAAAACACACACTCAAAATTTAAATTACTCTGCTTAGACTGACCTTGTAGGCTAGAGGACACAGAAGAAAACTTCTTCCTTAATTCTCAGATGTTTATTTTTTTTTTTCATGTTCACAAGGGAATTCTTCTTCAAGTTTTCTTTGCTTAAGAGCAAGTGCTGAGAAACTCAGTGACTTCAATTAAGGCTCATGAGTTCTACAACAGAAAAATAAACAAGTTTAGAATTTTGGGAAATGTAATGGAACTGACTATCTTTTTCCCATGAACTTTATGAACTTTATCAAAAAGATTGCTTATGCTGTTGTGAAGTATGAAGCAGTCACCTTCACATATAAGAATAGTAAAAAACATGCAACCTGATGTGCATATGAGAAAGTCTGAGAAGATTTGACATCTGAGGAAGACAGGACTCCTTCTGCAATTCCATATTGTAATGAAATGAGCATGGGAGTGAAAATCCAAAGTATTTGAATTCCAGTTAAATTTCTATTCCCCATATATTTGAAATGTACCTCATGCTTATGCAGTACAACATTTACATACTTAATTTTTAAAACCCACAGTATTCTAGCAAAGATTTATTCCTGTGTGTTGCTCTCATGTATATGTAAAAGTTGTTTCTGCTTTAACAAGGATCATTGACATCACAGAACTGGACCTGACAATGAAAGATATTCTGTGTACACAGACTCAGATGGTGGTGTTAGAAAATAATTTAATTATAGGCCAGTGCCAGTGGTTTGTTTTCATCTGATTGCTATGCTACAAGGATGAAAATAGGAAAAAAAGAAATGTGATTGTGAAAATGAAATTTTTCCAGAGACTGTGTTCTACTGCAGCCTTCTTTGTTCACTGATGTATTTTTAGCAATATTTTGTCTACATTGTCGCCAAAACTAGTTTATGACATTTCAACCGCTTCTCTGGGGGAGGATTACAATAAGTTTAATGAGAACTTATTCTTTTCCCATATACTGTACAAAGAGAACATTACTGCTGCATGTGGGAGCTCCTATTTCAAGAAATCCTTTAGCCCTGCCTGAAAGGCTAATAGAAAATATAAAAGCCTAAGCTTAGGATTGAAAATTCACTGGGTTTTATTAAGGACAAGGAAAGATATAGGTCTAGTGGAAAGGCACTAACTCTTTGACTCAGAGAGAGAACTCTATGCAGATTTTTATTGCATTTATCTTGGGCTGTTTCTAGCAAAAGGGGAACATAAAGGGCATTACCAGGTCTGAAAAATTGTAGGCCAGTTCAGAGTAACCATAATGGTACAAGTCCAGTGGCCACAAAGAAAGCTAGAAAGAGCTCAAAACTTAGCAGCATTTTCACAGAGACACTGTCTTCCAGCTGGTTTGTTTGACACACTTGATAACAGAACCTGGTACAAAAGGATTTTTGGGGGGAGGGGGTGGGGAACCCTCTTTGGTAGCTCTGGGCTTTGTTTCAGCCTGTAACTAACTCCAGCTACAGGAAGTATACAGTGAAAGATCAAAGTAAGAAACACTAAGTGAGCCTGTTGAAATGAAGTGTTACGGGCATATGTTCCTCATCTCACAGCTCCGTTGACTGGGTGCTGTAACAGCTGGGATATAAGAAAAATGTTTCAGGCAGATTCAGCAGAAGAGCCTGTACTTCATTTGGCCAGCTCAGAGTTTGTGTCTCACCAAAGGACTGCAGCAGCTCAATGGAGGGATGCTTTATTTTAGCAAATGAGACACAAGGAATTTATTCCTGTTTTTACTCAAACCAGCTCAAACCTCACTGGGCAGTAAGCAGCTAGTGTGACCCTTAAGTCACTGGCTTCTGGATGTGCGTCCTGATCCCTGCTCCCAGAATCAAAAGCAGGCCAGGGGGCTGCAGAATACAGGTCCTCACCCTGCCCTCTGGTTTTTCAAAGTAGGAACAAGGTCTGTTCTTGACTCACATGCCTGGACCACCTCAACACACTACACCCTGCTCCTCTGCTTTTGCACAAGAGCTGGTGACAGTCTGAGCATATGATAATGAGTATGATGTGTCTCAGATTGCTCAGCCAGCACTGCTGCTGGTGAAGTCACAGCAAATTAAGGTGATTTGTGCAACAGATGAGTTTGACAATTAATTTCTCCCCCATCAAGAGTGGCATGGTCAAGTGGCTAAACTTGGGAGCTGGGAGAGTGAGTCTCCTACTAATCCAGCCACTGATTTCCCTATACCCTACAGGAAAGGAAGCTTCTCCCTTTGCCCTTCATCTTCAGGTCTGCCGCATGGGCAGTGAGCGAGCACCTTCCACAGCCATCTTTGACAGCCACACGCCTGTCGCGATCTTACTGACACACGGTGTTTGTGCTGGTTTTGCCAGTTTTTAGAAGCTGAATTGAATTATTACATTTTTTCTCCACAGAGAATTTTGTACTTTGATAAAGATCTCTTTTGTAAAGATATTCTGTACTGGATGCTAAAGATATTCCTACCACACCTGGTGTAAACATGTCTGAAAAACCATTGGTCATTGCACTACTCCAATATAGATATTTATTATAATTTCTGATGTTTTTATTCTTCATATTAATAGCTTTTAGTGCATTGTAATATTTGGATTTAAAAGAAAAAAACAAAACAGCTATGCACATGGGTATGTCTATATCTCCATGCTCTAATATCTATATGCTTGCATTGATAGATCTGTCCAGACTTTCCTATCTTGGAAATGCTCTGCAGTAACAGGAAGGATTTTAAAGTGCAAATGCATGTACTTGAGGTGGTTAATTTCTGTACAGTATTAAATCCTCAGCGTTAGAAGCCATACTACTTATTGGGGTTTTAATAGAAACTTACAGGTGAACATAAAGAAGGATAGATAAGACAGAAATTGTAGGAGCAAATACAGTCCAGATATTTAGAAGATCAGAGAGTAGCTCATGCTGTGTTGTAATATCTTTTAGACTTTTTGAGGATCCTCCAGACTATTATATGACAGCTTAGCTTCTCACCAAGTAATATTAATCTCATCTTAATCAAGGTATATTGGTTTTCAGCTTGAGACTGAAGAGAACTATTTAACAATATAGCTTTTTAAAAAATGGTTGAGTAATTATTTGGCAGGGGTGGGAAGGGTGAATCTTTATTTATCTAAAGAATTAATATGTTTTTTACAACCACGGAGTATATTTTAACCCCAAATTCATCCCTGCCTTGTTGCCTGAAATTAAAATCCAATTACAGAGTCTCAGCACACTTTCTTTCCAGGCAGAGTGATTTGTAACATGTAAATTCAAGGCAAGTTTGATTTAAATGAAGTCCAAATCCTGGTTTAAAAACAATTCTGTTGCCATAGATAATTGATGCATGTGACTAGCACAGTGAGCTCTCCTTTATGCTGCTTGGTTCAGCCTCACACTGTACACTAAGTGATTTGGCAGTACTGTACCTACAGCACTGCCAAGAAATCAGCAGCATTTACTTCTTGATTTCTGAACTGAATCTGTATTTTTCTTGAAAGAAACCTCATCATTTTTCATATGCCTGAAAGTAAAACAACAGAGGTTTTATGAAAACCTTTTGTACCTACAACACCCAGTACTTCCCAAATTACAGAAGGGCTCATTTGCACATGGTTAGAAAGCAGGTTTTATATGTTTGCTTACAGACCTTTGCAATATTAATATACAAGCGTTGGCCCTCAGGTAGTACAGTCACCACAGAAAACAGAGCATTTTTGGCTTGCATGTAGATGCAAAAAAAAAGTTTGAGTCGCAGGGTTATCAAGACACCATCTAAGTTTCCAAATGTACCATGCCAATTATTTCACCATTTGAGGGGATTCTGCTTCCTAAAATCAATGGGATCTTACATTCCTCAATGTGACTTACTTTTTTAATATCTTAAGATCTTAAGTTTTTGATAAAGTATAATAAATTGCAGTGATTTCTTTTTTTCACAACTGATATCAGAAAGATAGGGCAAATTAATAGGATGCAAAATTACTATTTTCTCAACCTGCTTTCAAAAGTCAAGTTAAAAAGAACATATATTCAATCTAAATACAATTTAAATTGTCTGACATTACCTGCAAATTTTTTGTCTTTTATTATTGCTATTTTAAGCAGTGTCAAGTCTTTTTCCAAAGCATAATATATGCAAATAAACTGACTAATATACTCATACAGCATGTTTATTTTATCTCAAAAACAAATCAAAGGAATGTATATCAAAAAATACGAGACATATGAGTTTTCTCTTGTTGTAAGCACAAGGTGTATCTCAAGTCACCTATATCCTGAGAGAATGTTTATAAGTATACACAACACACGCTGTTAATGCCAGCTGAAAGAACAGAGTCTGTTCATTCTGCTTCATGTCTCATGACAATTTGAAGCTTTATGTTCGTGGTATCTATCAGTGATGAGGACAGGGGGGATGGTCATGAAAATCTCTTAGCAAACTAGACCAAAACACTCCAGTTGAGAGCCTTAAAAATTATAGTCTGATGCATTAATTTAGACTCTGGAGCAGCAAAGAAGATTGCCCTTGATGGGGAAAAAAAAATGCACATTATAAAAATGATCCCAAAGTATACTGGCACAGTAGTTTGGGACCTTATTCAAGACCAGATACCTATGCAGTGAAGACATTGAATAAAGCCATTAGCTACATACCTTGATATCAATTCTCAACACCTTCCATCCTAAGCACTTTTATTCAAGAAGAATCTGGCAATGAGAGATAGAGAACAACTTTTAAGTTGATTCGTTTGGTTTCTTTGACTTTATGGGAAAGCCCTATTGAGTTTTCTGTTCCAGGACACCGCTTCTCGACAAAGGTAATGGTAAAACATCAATAAACATCCTAAATGATAGTGACAGGCATAATCATGAAGGCAATTCATAGGCAAAATGTACTGAAGTAATGCACCAGCCACCCCAGTACAAATGCCTTACCCCCATTCTTATGGATATTGACCTTTAGTTTCCATGTAGCCTCTAGAATCCCCGTAAAATAATTTCCTTTCACTCAGTCAGATCTTGACATTTTAACACTATATTTAAAAGCTGAAACTGTGGAAAATAAAGTGTTTGATGCAGCACTTTCAGAGAATGTGCTGATTTAAATTCATGTAGTTATACTGATCCATTTCCTCAAAACTTCCTTATTTCTCATTTGTCATCATATTAACGCTGGAATACTACTGGTTTTAGTTCTTGAGTCTGACTTCAGGTGGAAGCAATTTAGATTTTTAAGCTTTGGGGGGGCAGAGGGGGGGAATAAATATTTTTTTCAAGTGCTAGTCTTAATTAAAAAGCAATCCTGCCCACTACCCCACAAGCTGGATGCAGACAACCCATGCAGAAGAGAAAGCAGCTGCTGGGAAGCTGTTTTGGAGACCCCATCCATTGTGAGGTGATAGCACAGGGTGGGTCAGGGCATGAGCTACAGGAAGTTGGGGAGCAGCAGAGAGATCCTGGGCCAAAAAGAAAGGCCAGATTGCCTCCTTTTTGTCATGTGCAAATTGTTGTGTTTAGCAAGAGCTGACGCGCACTCTGAATCCTAGTGAAAGAAACTTAAGTGAAAGCAACACTACCTGTTTCACAGGAATAATTTCAGAAGGGATTCAGGTTATAAAGGACAGTGGGGAATTACCTCTTCTCAGTTTGCTGGAGCAGAGACACTCAGCTTCTCTCCCATTAACTAGGTTCTGAGTTACCCTCCATTCCTGTCTATGGGTGGGAAAGGCATGCATAGCTCTTCCCCACCAGCTCCTTGCACTTTGTAGACATTGAGAAACAGAGCAGGTGTAGCATGCAGAGGAAGCAGAGGTTCTCAGATGAGCTACACGCACTTCTGCAGACAATACAACCCAGATAGAGCCCAGATTTTGGGCCCATGCCACTGTAGCACAGAGGACTGACCTATTTTGGAGCGCAAATTTTCATTTAATTGTTATTTATATATTTGTATCTTGTCCTTAGGGATTTATCAGTTACAAAGTACAATTCATATGCTTTTCTATTGAGATACCATAATTACATTATGCAATGTTAGATGAAATAAATTCACACCGCCAAGTGCTGTAATTAAGACTGTGCTGACCAGTTTGATTTTAAAATCTTCTCTTCAGTCATGAGTTTCTGAAAAATTTATCTTGTCTAGAAAACTATATGACGTAGATTCATGTCAGCAGATGGGAATAATTACTCTGACTATAATTAATGCAATCTGAAGGGCTTCAATAGTCATGGAGTTATTATGTAACCACACATTAATTAAATGATCAAGTAACTACTCAGTAATTTCATGGTGATTTGTGCTATATAAGATATTTTCCTTGCACAAACAAACAATGCTGTCATACAATTCAGAATGGATGTGAATATCTGCATGTTGATACTGAAATATATGCCGGATTTTTTGATGGCTTGCTTCCAAAACGGTGACTGCCTCTGAGCATATTTTCTGTAAGCAGGAAGATTAGGAGGCACATCTATTTTTAATGAAATTGTATATTCATTTATACATATGCCCTTTCATGGGCAAAGATGGAACTATTTCCTATTTAGACTTGAAAATATTTAAGATATGAAATTCTTATTCATGAGCCCAGGCTGCAGAGAAGTTTCTTCCCAAACCTGACCTGTATATAGGCTGCAATACATGGGCTAACTTGTGTTTTACTGTTAATGGCTGCAAATCCCATGCTGCAAGCTCATTTGGAGCCGCAAAGTCTATGAATACTTGGGAGCAAATCTCAGAAATCCAGTGCTGTACACTGTGGAAAATCAGACAGTACTAATAAAATACCTTAACAGTTTTGAAAGATGGAGGGGTTTAATGAGTCATGGCTGAATTTCATCTTTGGTAGACCAGGCTGGGGCACTTTATTATGCATTCTTAGTTGGAGAGTGGTATCTATTTTGATGTGTGGCAGTGGTTGTTACTGGTTTTTTCTTTTTCATGCATATTAGAAAAAGAAGGAGTCCCAGATCATACTTAAAATGCTTATACAAACCCAAAAGAGAATGTTTTAATTCTAGTTGAATAATTACATGCATTTTTAATATTTGTTTACACCTATGCAGAATAATACCTGTGACAAGCCTTCTGGTTTCCTTTGAATCTGTTCCCCAGAGATGCAAGAGATCATACAACAGCCAGAGGCTTTAACTTTTCTAGCTTTGGTGTTACCCTGTCCAAGGGCTCCAGAGGGGAGCTGAACCAAATGTTTCCAGGATCCTGACAGATCCTTTGCTGTTCACAATGTTTTTATTCACAATGGCCTGCCTGAGAAGTACCAGACATGAGCAGGGCACATGGACAGAGATGGCACATTGGCTGGGCATAGAAGCACATCTTGTCAAAAACTGTAATAAGCAAGAGTTATGCCCAGTAGACCATGAATAATTCACATACTACATAATCTGAGACAAAAATGTGTGAAAGGTATCAGAGAGGAGGTTCTGTTCATTAAAGTAGAGTGTAAATAGGAAATATTTTTGGAATATAATTTGGCAATGCTTCATGTCATCTTCACTCTAAGTTTTGCAAGAATTTTTTATAAGATTGAACTTAGTTTATTTTGGGTGCAGGCTTCAGCACAGAGCTCGCTGATCTGAAACTAATATCAAGCTTTGTTCTTAGGTTTTGTGCCATTAGCTGTTGAAACAAAAGAGCAAAAGGAAAGGGGAAAGGTCAAAGGGGAAAAAGCAAGGGCACAGGGAAAGAGGAAAGGGAAAGCAGGAAAAAGGAAGGGAGAAAGGGGAGGGGGAAAGGGGGAAGGGGAAAAGACAGAACAGACAGAATCACAGGATGAATATTCTGATCCTAAACAAGCTAAAATCCCAGAAGCACACCGACTACTTCTTTATAAACCATCCCTGAAAGAAGTTATGATGAACAAAAGAAACAGAAACACTGTAAGGGAGGAAAGAAAATACACTGTACTGTGAAAGTTGCATCAAATTAATATATCATTAATCTTTGCCAATACTGATTCTTTACAATACCAATTACTAAATTAAGACAGTGTCTGTAGTATTTATTTTTTCATTCCATGCAGGGTCAGAGGACAGTATCTCTTATTTAGGTGTTCCCATTTTGCTCTAGCAAAATTCTCTTTTCATTTCTATATTATGTTCTTAACTATATTGCACAAATTCCTTTATTTACAGAATATGTGAAAAAAAACTTCCTTAAAACAAAACAAAACAAGGCAACAAAAAAAGACCCACTTTAGTTATTGTAATAAAACCATAGGTAGAATATTTTGAGGGCTATTGGTGAATTTTATTTATTCCAGTCTAACAAATCCTAATGCATTTGGGATACCTTCCCCCTCTATGAACCAGTGGACTTGAGTAAAGCTAATGATGTCACCAGTGATGGTTACCAAATTTTTATCTGTCAGAGGAAATATTAATGGATTGCATTTTCTTCCGTAACTTCTTCAACATGAACTACTGACAATGAAACATAATGATGTTCCAAATAGTCATTGTTATCTTCCTAAACGTCTTAATCCTATTCCTGCGTTATCCTCACAATTCATGCCCCAAGCTTGCAAACATCCAAATTTTGCTCCAAGTCATGATACAGATGAAAAATCTCTCTATGTCTAAAGATGTTAGTGGAAGCTCCCCCACAGTAGTAAACACTGTAAATCTCTTGCTAACTCCAGCCTTTTGTTGGGATCTCTCATGGGGTTCTCAGGCCTGAATCCATGAATAAGCCATGAATTACTCCTTCTGAGCAAGAAAGATTAAATTAAGGTGCATACACACTGCCATTAACAAGAGGAAAGAGTAATGCATATGTAGAGACCAAACCACTTGGACTAAACTATGTTTATATATTGTTTATATATTAATATTATATATTAATACATATAGTATTAATCTTTGCATCACAGTGCAACTGCACTACAAACTGAAGCTGGTATACTCCAGGTGTCACAGGTATGCTGACCTCAGTGAGGTCCTAGCATTCAGCCTATCCCTGGAGGCTTCTAATTTGGGGGTGAAGCTTTTAAACTGGGGGAAAGACCACTACTCTGAGCCAGGGCCTACTCTCCATTTTCAAGAAAGGTTTCCAGATATTTCTCACATAAAAGGAAAGCAGAATTAATATCTCCATGGCTATTTCTAGCCACAACCAAAGTCACGTGTTTGCAACATTCTCAAACTGCCCAACTTGGACTCCTGGAACTGGCAGCCCTGGACAGGAATAACATTCAGTCTTGAATATCTCTAAAAAAATATCTACAGATTTGAGATTAATACCATACAAAGGTACCAGAGGATTGTGATAAGAATGAGAATGTCATCTACTCAACTTTCTGAGCCAAAATTTCTGAAAGACTGTGTCTTCTTCTTGTAGAAGGAGATAGCTTTGTCCCATCATCATCATCATCAACCCAAAACCATAAATAGCAAGGTCACAGTGGGAAAATGTAGAGGTACACTTGGCTATTTGTGAGGAACAATTTTAAATATACCATCTAATCCATCTTTTTTATTTTTACTTTCCACTTAATTAAAATATGTTGGAGAGGTGATCAAGGAGGAGAAGAAAAGAAAAGAAAAAATAGAGAAGAGCTGCTATCCATGGAAGACATAAATGAAGGTGGACTGTATGAAAATATCCAAAGGAGCAATAAACTACTGGGTGATAATGCACTGGGTTTGAATTCAAGGAAAAAATATCATATCTCATTCACAATGGAGACCTCATGTTGGAGGAAATTTCCAATAAAGACAGATCTGCTGTCTGTCCAAGTGAAGGAATTAGCACATGCAAATACTTCTTTACATCCTGCAGAAGTCCTGCCATACTTTATTCCTGCCCTGAATCTGATCCTTTGCTACTTTCTTCCATCTTTAACCCCTGTACTCTATTCCTAGCCACAGATGGACAGCACTATGTGTTTATCCACATGCAGACAAGTAGATTAATGATATAAAACTTCTGTTAGGGGTGCAAGTACTGAACTATACATATCCCATGTGGAAGCAGAGGACTCCATTTCTTGACTGTTTTACTGGCTGAAATGCTTAAGTCTGCTCATTCTGTCAAACACCACAAATCCTCTGTATGCAAAGCAAAGCAGAAGTTTTAAAAACCCACCCTCTTGAATATCTTGGTATTGCATCAGCTTAGGTTTTTTCATTTATCTAAGAGTTACTCCTGATGTAGACAGAAAGAGATGTCAGTGTATCTCAACAGACACCACAAAATGGTCTATCCAGAATGTTCTTCACCAGAATGTATTGCAAGAAAATATTAGGGAAGTATTTTTTCAAGATCTTGTATCAGCAACACGTCCTCAGAAAGGAAACGCCTGAATCACTTCATTGGATTCAAAACTTAATCACTACTAATTTTTTAAACACTTAAAATTCTTAAAGCTTCAAAATACTTGTAGAGCTGATAAAGCATGTACCAGCCATTATGCAAATGAGGTTTATGGAAGCTGCTACTGCAGGTAAAAAATACTAAGTAGTAGTATTATTATCTAACCTTTTAGTTGGATTCTGTGGAACATGAAAATTAAGTCATAAAAGATACACAATAAGGGAAAAGGAGAAAGAAATTCAGTGTGCAGCCAGCAAGGTAAAATCCTTGCGCCAGATTCTCAACATAAAGCGTGGGTGTAAATCACTTGGAAGTGGCATATGATCTTCCAAAGAGACAGGTGCTTCCTTTTTCTTAATGACAAGAGATCTGTGGGTTTCTGAATTAAATTCATAGAAGTGGATTGAAATTTCATAGCACATAATGCAAGCCTAGGCATATAAATTACAGGAATTTGTGAGTATACAGAGGAGAATGAGAATAGAAAGCAGCCAAGAAAGACCTCATTGACATAGATCTGAAGACACAAGTGTAACATCAATTGTGCTAGGAAAGAGTATTGATAAATTCATCCAGGGCATTGGTTTAAGTACCTAGAGCACTCTGTAATATATTGGTAGTGTATCTCTGAGAAGGAGTAAACAAAACTGCTGAAAATGAGTATTAAGTTAGTGAGGGAAATGGATGGGACAGGAAGGGGTACTGAGGAAGCTGGACAGTTTAGTGGTGCATTTGCCTATGCAAAGGAGCCCAGCGGGGCTATAATTTCTCCTTACAAATAACTGTATATGTCAATACCAGGGGAGAGAAAAACTGCTTAAGTTAAAGTACCAGAACAGAAGCACATTTCTTTCCACTGTACTTGAGCACTTTACAGCAACAATTGAAAGCTTCTAATTATCAAAGCCAAAAGCTTTCAAGTCAGGAGAAATGGTCTGAAATAGCAAAACTATTTTAGCATGACTTGTTTACTTTTAAAATGGCTGTTTACTTTTAAAACGGCATTTCACGATGCAAGTAATGGCAATATCTGGAGGCTGGACCAACCAGCCTTTGAGTCAAAGATCATTATGTCACCCACTGCTCCCATTTAGAAGGTTGTTGGCCCAGGGCATTTTTTTCCCCAAGATGCTTTTCAGATTCCTGCCCATTGAGCTGTTATTTTATTTTGCCTACACTTTGGCCCCACCTCCCTGCCATGAAATTAGTTTTGTACTTGTATTCTCTTTTAAAGTTTTAGGCCACATTCATGTCATTCATATATATATATATATATATATATATACACACACACATATATGTATGCATGTATGTATGTATGTATACATATATGTATGTATATATATTATATATATGCATACCTAAATACATGCCACATCACCATTTTCCTATGCAAAATGTGACATATTTTCATGCATTGCACTGTGGTTTCAAAAATATTATTAAAATATGCATTGTGGTGCTGCAGTAAATTTAACTGGTATAATACCATGAAGATACCATTTCCAAGAAAATCAGTCATGACTCTAAGCTGTACCATGGCTTTCTTATATATGTTGCAAATATGTCTTGGGTTAATTCTGTTTTCTTTTCTGGCTGTACAGCACGATGTCTGAATCCACAATACCCTGCAATTTAGGGACAACAACATTCACCATTGTTCAGGAACATTTACAAATATTATCTATTCAAATTTATACATTAAGCATTTTCTATCTATGAATGCCTGCTGACAGCAGATAGGGACCAGCAAAATGAAACTTTACTAATTTGCAGGGCAGTTTCTATATTTCAGTTGTCTTCTCATCACAAAAACTGACCAGCTACAACACGATGTTCTCTCTTTTGGCTGCATTAGTGATGCAGGTGCAAAAAAACCCAACATGTCAACAAACAAAGCTCAGAAAAAATTTTATTAGATAGTTATACTACTCATGGAGTCTGGAGAATGTACTGGTATTTTGTGGCTTAAGACGCTAATAGTGTCTCCTTGTGACCATCTAGTGTTTGAGAAATTCAGACCCAATTCAGACCATTTCACCTTAAAGTGAACCAGAGAGGTATTTACATAGGAGCTTTAGCTTCAGAGCAGCACAGGAAAGATAATACTTTGCAGAAAGGTGTCTGGAAATCAAATGAAATTTTTCAAGTGTCCATTGAAACACCCTCCAAACTGCTAGGGAGTTGGTGACCGGACTCTCACTTCGAGCAGCTAAGTCTTTAAACTCCAGCGGATAAAAGCAGTGGTCAGGTCTTAGAGACTAGATATTCCTGCATGGAACATAATACAGCATGAAGTGGAGAGAAAGGAGATCCTACTCTTTTAACAAACAGCTCCCTGACAATGAGGCTGAGTGTAAGCAGATGTTGCTGCTCCATAAACAACCAAGCCCTTTGTCCATAGATGCCTTAAGAGCTTAGCTTCTAATGGAAAGGTGGATGGCCTTGATTTACACAGTTTGGCAATAAGGCTGGAAATACCTTTTCATAGCCCTAAAGATACTATCTTTTAGCACCAGGCAGTTTGCAAGCACTTCATAACCTTTAAAGAGGCAAATTTACTGTTCAAAAAAGAAAACAAAGCAGATGTTTAAGGGATTTTGCCAACAAAGTTTTCCACCCTTATCAGAGGTAAGGTCTTGAGAGCCAACTTTCCGAGTTTAAAGTGAAAGTTCCAGACCTCAAAGCAACTTGTTTGAAGTATTGTGAACTGCAGAGGTCAGTAGGTAAAATTCTAAGTACTATGGAATCCCTTTTTTCTTAACATTTTCTCACTTTGCACCTTGGATCTGGTTTTCTGGCGTGGTACAAAGGCCAGATGGCCCTACCATTGGCTACACAACTTCCATGTATTTGTCACCATCCAACTTGCACACCCTTCCAGGCAAAGTTTTTGAGGTCCAAACCCTGGCTGAGAGGCAGAGCCAAGTAAGGCATGCACTGTCACAGGCACCTGCTCAGCAACAGCCCTTCAACTTTGCATTCTGAGCCACATCTGCCCAGGGATGTCGCTGCCTGGGGCAGAGGGGTTTGAAGCAGACGATCTTTAAGTTCCATACTAATCCATTCTAAAGTCCCACACCAGGAATTATCCCCTTTATCCTCAAAGCCGATGTAAAATCTTGCAGTACTAACAGGAGTGCTGGATTCTGACTGAACAAACCTCTACAGAGGCAAAAGAAGCCATTTTGTCCATTTTATATCTTTATATCAACACTGAGTACACTGGGGGGGGCAACAGGGTTGCACTTCCTCCTTTTTCTCTGGAGCACAAATAGGTTGCTATTTGCTTGTCACGACATTGCATATTTAAACTCTAAACCCTAATTTTGAAAAAGAGTGCTACTTCCTTTTCCTAAAAAAATGCAGCTTGTTTGGAAAACAAACCGTCAAGGCAATATAAACAGAATGGAGGAACTTTTATTAGCAAAACTGCAATACCATCATGATGATCTTTATGAATGTTGTGACTGATTCCAAACCTGACTGTCTGTGATTTGCTGATGATAAATGCATAATTCTGACCAGAATACAGAGGGCAAATCATTGCAGAAAGGCTCTGATAAAATATTATGCAAAGAACAAATAACTGGTAATTGGCAGACAAAGTCACACTTTCTCTGATATTCATGACTGCAGATTATAGAAATGCACTTTATAGATATAAGTGTTGAACACTTTGGATTTTGAATATGACAGAAATGCACACTTCTGATCAGAACACATAGTGCCAAATTATTGTCCAAAAAATTGATACAATATTATATATTTGCAAATAGCAACTGCAGATAAAGTCAGTATTGTGATTTTTTTACTGCGTATATTAAAAATATACTTTTTCAGTTAAAGTGTTATATATTTTCTCTTTCTTATCTGACAGGATAAATAATATTTACCTGAAAATAACTAAAAAATTTTTTTTAAGGAAAGAAATTACAAGAATGTGCTTAATTCATAAGTTCTTGCATGTGCCACTGCCAAATTAGTATGCAATAACAAAGTTTAAATAAAAGAAGTTGTGATGTTACTATAAGCAAAATGGGGTTTTAATGATTCTTTTTAATTATAGAAAATTTTCAATACTGTATTAAATAATGCCCTTAACTTAACATGTTTCCCATTTAAAGAGTCACGAATAAATAGTAAAGATGCAAATTCTGAGCCATCTGAGTCATATTTCACTGCCATTTGTCATAAAGAAATGCATCCATTGTTTATTTTAAATCCTTTTTACAATGTTTTCAGACAGAAAGAAGTCAAATCACATATAGCACCAGATCAACAAAAAGCAAAGGTCAACGTTCATCATGCTGGTTTTTAAAGGTGGTAGGTCAATGTGCAAAACTGTGGGATTTTTGAAAATAAAAAAACACATCTCTGAGGAAACTGCAAAAGAGATTTCTTGTTTTAAAGCATTTATTGTAAAAGACAATTACCTCCATAACAACCAGCCCTTGATGTCTCTGGTGCAAGAAACCTGCAAAAGTCATTAACGCTGTCCCAGTGAAGCTCCTACAGTTGCATCAATTTAGGGTGGGTGTAAGCATGCTTAAAATTAAATTACTTTAAAATAAAGTTAGAGCAATAAGCAATATCCTGCTTTTGACTCAGCAGGGTTTCCCGTGAGAAAAGAAAGTGGGCAAAGACAGCTTAAAAAGACAGACAAACATATTTACCCCTAGGTGGAAGGTACAAATTAAATTAGCTTGCCACAAAAGGGAGATGTTTTCTCCTTCTGTTCAGATGTCATGGTAGTGAGGAAACATCGTCTGGGGCCAAGTAAAATGGCACAAATGCATTCATCTAAGCTACCATTCATCCTGTTCCAAGGACTAAATAGAGCACATAAAAGAACAGCACTGCTGAAGCACTTCCTAGTTACCAAATGGGGACTTGCAGAGGAACATGGGAGAGGAAGGTGGGGATATTTCCAGCATGGATTTCACTGTTGGGGTGGGAATGACAGAGGATTTCATAGATCTGATGAGGCTACATATGAAATGCCATTGCCAAAATCTGATTTCCCCTTTGCCTTGAGGGGAAGCATCACACGGTATTTGGTGTCGTATATTGAAAGGTGCATACAAAACCTTTCATCTGTCTCTAAAGCTAGAAAACAGTAGAAACACTTCCTGAAAGTCAAATATATCTTTTATTGTACTTCATTAATATGCATAGTTTTGGCACTCAGTAAGGTTCAGCTGGTATGCTTTCCAGTATCTCATTCTTTATTTATATGAGACCGGGAGGTGCGACCTATGGAGGCAGTTGGCTGTCATGAATTGGAATCTTCATTAAGCCTTGTGAATTATGCATTGACTGCTTATAAAATCAAGATCCACGACTGATCCAGCAAGGACTCTTTCCATTAGATTGAAAGATGCACACATTGGTAAAAGGTATACACGTGTGCTATGCACTGCAGAAGTGGCTGTGCCAGTAATCCAGAGAAGTGCTTGGGGATTTTGTGCCTCATGCTCAACAAAGTTGGTCTAATCTTTGTTTTTGTTTTTATTTGAAGAGTTTTAGAGTTGAATTTCTGCTCTTGAAAGTCACATATGCACAATGTTTGTCTAGATTTTGAGCTTTCCTTCCAATCATTCAGCAGCTTGTACAATAAATTGGTTTTTTGTCAGGCTTAGAGATCTGCATCTGGCAAGAAACCTCTTTATATAAATATTGAATTCTACCTTTTGTAAAGAATTCAGTATTAAGACAGATCTCTCAAGAATACAGATATCCACAAAAAGAAAGCTCATGCTTGCCTGCAAGGTCATTTTTTTATTCTACTGGATGATGTTAAACATTATACAAAGGCTAGATCAATTTTCAACCATTGCTTCTGGGTTATATGTGCATTAAGGTTGTATTTGTCTTAGTGCTTTTGAAATAAAGTTGAATACAAAAATTTTATTCTTTAAAGCTGGCAATCAGGATTTTATAGGTATTTTGAAAGAACAAACCATATATTTTCTTTAAACACTACTGTTTACTTAGAGAAGAATTAAAAGAGAGGCGAAAGGTTAACATAACCTTTTTTTTTAAATCAGGGAAATTTAACATGTCAAGTTTAATGAAGGATTTTGGTAGTCTTGGTCACTTCAATCACATCAGCAGGTCTCAGTACATGAAAGTTGTCTTGTCACCTTAGGGCATTTTAGCTTGTAGTGCAGTATGATCTGCGCAAGCCAAAACTGCAAAAAAAGCCAAAAAATCTGAAACAGAACAAGCAATCAACCAAAACCAAAACAAAACAAACCACTTCTGTTGAAAAGTCTCCATGTTATTATTCTGTTTGCTGGGAGGGGTTATGTACCAGATTTAAGTGATAGTCTTTCTGCTGAACCATACCTGCCAAAGCCAGTAGCAACTCTATGTGAAGCAGCTGGGAGAAGTAAAGCTCTTCTTGCACAATACGAATTCACTGCATTGTTTGTGATAAGTTCCGTGGCCTGGCCTGAAAGTGGATAGCCTGATCTATGAAAAGGTCATGGGTGAGCCCTGTGTAAAATGGTATTGTTTACAGTTTTTTTAGTAAGAGATTAGCTGTCATTTATTTCCACATACCTTAACAAGAGCTTTGAAGGTTCCCAGCAAGAGCATGTTCTTTTCTCTTTCTCAGCCTGTCACATACTTGTCAGATTCAATAAAATTCCTTACCTGAATTATGCAGATTAGGTTTTGTTGTGTCCAGCACCCATCATTGTTCATCTCCGCTACAGCTGAAACTTCTAGCAGCCCTCTTGCTTATACTGCCTGATTTCAACACTCCTTAGGTCAAGACCTTTCAACCTCAGGGCTTGACTTATGCCACAACCATTTGACAAATCATCCAGGCCTTCACAAAAGCTGGTTGAGCTCCAAAGTGACTGCTCTCTAGACACCACTGTTTCACTGTTTTGACATTTCCTTCTCACTTTTCCCCTCAGTAATCAGACAAAGGAAGAAAAAGACATTTGTGTCCAAGGAATGCTTTCATTTAGGACTGTGATAAATGGCTACCCTTACCAACAAGCTATAGTCCCACTGTAGGAGGAAGTTCCTTTGCAAGGACAACTACCCACTTTAAGCTTTGGGGGGCAAGAGGGAGTGTGAGACACATATCTTCCACTGCAAAACCTGCACAGTGATTTTATTGATTTTTATTGATTTTATATAGCTTTTCATTCAATCAATGAAAAAGAGTTTAACAAGTTATCCAGACACTCCATTCATAAGCATGCACAGGACAATGTTGCATGTATAACAGTATAATGGATGGAACAGCAGACCAAGATGAACTAAAATATACATGGTAGAAATTAAGAAAAAAGCATACTACTTCCATTTATCTAATGTTTCTGGGTTTTGTAGGATGGACAGAAAAGAGAGGAACTTTTAATTCCAACACTTACACAGATTATTCTTTCTCTTTGATTGATTTGTTTCTCAGCTTCAGTCTAGCCACACATGACCTGCAAAATATAAGTATGATATTTACAGATTCTTTAAAGTTTTTGGGAACCTCCAAGTGAAGAGCTCTGTATGGAGCCAAGACATTATTGGAAGCAGCACCAGTTATAGCATCATTCTTCTAATAGATGTGTCCAATTTAAAGCACTGCTTAATTCAGAAGAACTCATTCTCATCAGTGCTTGTTAATCCCTTCAGCCCATTATTTTTCATATATTTATATCAAAATAACACTACCTTATTGGACTAACAATGATTTAATATATTAGTAGGGCATGAAAACTATGAAAGTATTTTTAAGGCATTCAAATCAAGACCTTTAATTGCAGAATTTGGTATGGTTAAAACAAAAATGCCATTGCAATGTCAAATATTTCTTAATAGAAAGAACTTCTGTCAACCGTGTTTTTATAAGCTTCTTTCAGATTATTGTGTTAATGCTTGTTGATCCATTGAAAAGAATGACTGCCAAACATGAAATAATTGAAACTGCATGTGATTTGGTTTCTAAAGCTGCAGTGAGGAATTAGTTTATTACAATTTATGGTACAGTTAATCTGTTTCTTCTGTTCATGGTAAAGCATTAATTGGAAAATTACCAAATCATATTATCAAGTCATTAAAATTATTGTTATGTTGTGATACTATAATAAGATTAATAAACCAACAAAGTTACCCTCAAAGTTCTGTGGATGACATATGCCCCTTCTCTCCAAAACTTGCAAAAAGAGCATGACAAATACACATATCTTCTGAATATTTAATTTTGTGCTATCTCAGGACACTACTTGTTCCTCAAGAAACAAGAGAGCTGGGGTGTACTGCTTATAACTATATAATCACAGAATATACAAGTTGAAAATGATCCATTGGGATCATCAAGTCCAATTGCTCACCCTGTGTAAGACACCCCAAGAATCACACCATGTGCCTGAGGACATTGCATCTGAAGCTCTGATAATAGGGTAGGTTAGATGCATTTGAGGTGTATTTTCTCTGAAGTATGAACAATATGGGGAAAACAATTGCACCTAGAAATGCTGGCCTTCAAGAGACCGAAGTCTCCCTTCTTATTTCCATTGTGCATCATGTAGAGAAATCCATAATGTAATTATTTTGGAATCAACCCACTATTAACTGAAAAAGTTCTATTAATTTGGGAACCCTACTATTAACTAAAAAAAATTCCATTAACTTGACATGAGAAAGGAAAGATTCTCTTAAGTTTCCTTTGTTAATGTGCTGGACTGAAGAGACTTCTGTGTGTGAAATAACACAGCCCCAGGGCTGGAAGCAGCACACATTCCAGCTCACACTTCCTTTCCAATAAATGTGAATGTATTCACTAGTGGGGTGGGATGGGGTAGGAAACCATGGAAACCTGTCTGGGAAACAGTGAGCTAGTACAGCATTGCTGAAGCAGATAACCAGGCCAAACCAACCATTGCACATCTAATGCTGAAAAGCAGCACAGCCACATCCACACTCCTTTCTCAGAAAAAGTGTCACTCTGTTATGAGGATCTTGATCTGTCTTCACCTACTGAACTCAGTTAGATGCAAACTGGGACCTTCCTAGGAGTTTCTGTGAAATACCACAGTTCATGTTTTCAGGAGATGTTCTCTATGTGTCTTCCACTAGCTCTCTTGAATCTACAGGATCTTGGTTTGTGGGACTTACCAATACTTACCTTTACCTTTTCTCTTAGTTTCCGACTTATATTTTGAATGTATTCATTGCCATTTTTAAGGTCTCAAATGTCCATTTGCAAATATTTTTGTGGCTTTCATTAAGAATAAACCATGAACTGGTCATAAAGTAGTGCGATTAAGCAAAAAATAAAAGGCCCATCAGAGACTGTCCTGACAAAAAAAGGACTGAGTATTCTGACTACTGTCAAAAGAAGAGAATCGTAGAATATCTATTGCTAAATGTATTGATTCTCGTGTAATAAGCATGATGCATTCTAAATTATCATGCAAGGAGTCAGCACTGGTGGATGAGGAAAGCAACAGCTGTCCTCTGCCCAGAGTTGCACAAAGCACTTGACACTGTCCTGCATTACATCTTTGTCTCTAAAATGGTGAGGAATAGATTTGATGGTGTAGCAGGTTAACCTGGCTGGGGGCCAGGTGCCCACTAAGTTGCCCTTTCCCTCTGGGGCACAGGAGACAGTAAGATGGAGAAAACCAGCAGGGTGAGATAAGGCAGTTTTATTCCAGTAAAGGAAAGAAATAAGCAGAGATCTGAGCATACATGGGCTTAAGAGAAAAAAAAGTCAGTCTCTACTTCCCATCAGCAGTGATGTTCAGAAACTTCCTAAGAAGCAGGGCTTCAGCATGCATAACATGTCTTCCAAAAAGCAAACACAGAAAAGTCATGAGTGCCCCCCACCCTGCCAGCTTAGTCTCTACCTTAGCTTATGCATCTGAGCTGTCATCATATGGCATGGAACATCCCTTTGGATAATTTGGGTCAGCTGGCCTGGTCCAGCTGTGCAAAGCACAGCATTGTCAGGTCTGTGAACTTCACCTTGGTCAGACCCGATACAGATGGATAGATCATTCCAAGTGTAAGGAGCAGCTGTATGATCTCGCTACAAAGGAAACTTGACAATCTTGAGAGGTGGGCCTGTGTGAACCTTATGAAGTTCAACGAGGCCAAGCATAAGATCCTACCTATGGCTCAAGGAAATCCCAAGCACAATACAGGTTGAATGTAGAATGAATTAAAAGCTGTTCTGAGGAGAAGGTCTTGGGAGTGTTAAGAACATTAACACAATCCAGCAATGTGATATTGCGGCCCAAAACAAAGTGTGTCCTAGTATGTCAGTATCAAAATGAACATGGCCAGAAGGGTGAGGAAGGAAATTCTCCCTCTAATCTGCTTTTGTAAATATGCATCTTGAGTACTATGTGTAGCTATGGGAAGGCCAACATAAGAAGAAGGTGGAACCATTGTAGTCTGGAGGAGGCCATGAAGATGGTCAGAGGGCTGGACTATTTCTGCTCTGAAGACAGACTGAGATACTAGGGGCTCTGGAGAGATCTTAAAGCAGCTTCAAGTAATAAAGAGGGTTTGTGAGAGAGCTGGAGAGGGATTTTTGTCAAGGAATCTTAAAGATCATCTAATTCCACCCTCTCTGCTGTGGGTGTAGACGTCATTCACTTGTTCAGACTGCTCAGAACAAGCAGTCTGAATTTAACCTGACCTGAATGATTCCACAGCTGGGGCACCTACAACCCCTCTGGGCAACCTGTTCCAGTGCCTCACCATCCTCATTGTAAAAAATTTACCCCAATATTTAATCTAAATTTAATCTCTTTCATTTTGAAGCCATTACCTCTTGTCCTGTCACTTCAGTGTAAAGAGTCTCTCTTTATCTGTTGTGCAGACCTCCTTTTGATACTGGAAGGCCACAATAGGTTATACCTGAAGCCTCTTTTTCAGGGTGAACATGCCTTACTCTCTTAGACTTTGCTCTTAGGAGATATGCTCCATCTCTCTAATCACCTTGGTGGCCTCATCTGGACTCACTCCCTATTGGAGAGTTGTCTTCCTGTGCTGGGAATGCCAGAGGTGGGTACAGTACTCTGGGTGAGGTCTCATGAGAGTGGATTAACATGTTAGAGTCCCCTCCCTTAACCTGCAGGCCACATTACTCTAGACTCAGCCTAGGACACATTTGGCTTTCTGGGCTGCGAGGGCACATTGCCAGCCTCCACTCACCAGTATCCCCAAGCCCTTCTGGGCAGGGCTGCTCTCCATCTCTTCATTCTCCAGCCTGTGTTGATATCTGCAGTTGATATCTGCAAACCTGCACTTGGTGCATCACCCTGCACTTGGTCTTATTAATCTTCATTATCTTCAAGCTTGAGAAGGCCACTTCTCAAGCTTATCAAGGTCCCTCTGAACACCTTTCAGGAGTGTCACGTGCACCTCTCAGCTTGGTGTTATCCGCAAACTTGATGAGAGTGCACTCATCCCTCTGTCAATGTCACTGATAAAGATGTTAAACAGCACCGATCCCAGTATGGAGTCCTGATCCACTTGTCACTGATCTGAGCTGTAAATCACTACTTCCTGGATGCGATCATCCAACAGATTTCTCATCTAATAGTCCACATCAAATCTATTTCTCTTCAATTTAAACAAACCAATGTTGTGGGGGCCTGTGAAAAAGACTTTACAGGAATCCAGATAAATGCAATCTGTAGCAATTCTTTTGTCCACTGATGTAGTCACTCCATGCAAGACAACAATAACCTGAAGCCATAAGCCAATGCTACTTGTATAAAAGCAACAAAACCATTCAAGACATGTTAGGTCTATCCATTAGCAAATATTAAAAAATATTTTAACACTGTACATGAAAACACCTCATGTTTGCAGACAAAATGCTATTAGAAAATTAAATTTTAGGCATGTTTTCTTCATAAATTCCTTGTGTAAACATTTTTAAATTTTAACAAAGACTGACAAACTTTTAACAAAGTTTATTTTTTTTTTTGCCTCTGGATTTTAGTAAATCATAGAGAAGATGTTTATATTCCTAAAGTGGGTTGACCCAGCCTGTGGTCACCATAATTTTCTTCACGTCTAATCACAAAATCCAACTCTGCAAGTACCTGTTTCTACCAACAGCAATAGTTCTTGGCACCAAAAACCTGTTTCTGTTTCAACCCTGCTTTAATAAAATTAATAGAAATGCTTCAGCCTAGAGAAGTTGAGCACATTACACACTTTGCCTTTCTTTGTTCTTTCAGGGTAAGTTTTCTGTACCACCCAAATCAGATACTTTTCTGTTTATCATAGTGGAAAGTCTTCACCTGAGCTTACTCTGACAAGCCCAGTGATCATGGCTCAGCAGAATACATGATAAGATATAGTTTTCCCTGTGCTGATGAGACAGGAGATATTACTGATGAAGATATGTTCATATTGAGAGGTTAAGACTCAAAATTTATCATACATACAGATAAAAACATAGGATGAGTAATTGGTGTACATCTGACTATCTAATATATGACTCTGACTCTGTTTCGGGACCTCTGCAACCAGTAGGCAAAGCTTCTGTTTCCATACCAATACCATCTCTGGTCCTGCTTGGTTGGGTACCTGTGCAGAACTTGCATTTGAATGAGCTCCTACTGACAGCTTGAAAAGGGTTATGTAAGAAACTGAGTGATTGTTTTCTAAGCAACACTCAACAAGACATCACACATGACTGCACCTAGTTCAAGACTCAGCTACAAGAGAGGAAAGTGAAGACATGCTTCCATGCTGCATTTTTCAAAACCACAAATAATAATACCAGTTCTGCAGCTACTGTTTTCACTGATATGTTGTACCTGTTCTATTCAACATCTTTGCTTCAACAGACATATGTATACGGACTCACACATTGCAATTTTGGATCAAACTAATGAGTGAAATTTTGACATTACCATTGTAAAGAACTACATAGCACAGTAAAAAACTCCTTAAGATGCATAGAGGTTCTTAATTACTTTACTTTCAAAGGCATATATTCATTTAAAAAACCAAACACATTTATTCCTGCAGCACCTATTGAAAGTTAAGAAGCATAAAACCTGAATGTTCTGTATCAGATGACTTCTGGAGAGGGGAACATGCAAAAGTGCTCACAGCAGTGAGACATTTCCAAGAGACATTACGGCTCTATCACAAGAAAGGACCAGTGTCTGCTCCCAGTCAAACACCAGGCTGTTGCCAAGAGAGCAGTGCAATGATGTCATGGATTGCCCATATGCTGGTTCAAAACCACGTATGCATCAAAACCTGTAATTTGGTCAGCTCTAGTACATGAAATCAGAGCAGCTTCTTCCTAGCTGACCTTGAACAATTTGTAGATTCAGCTTCTATTATCATCCTATTTCTGTGAATGCCTCATATAACATATTGCCAAAGGGCCAGTGTTTGTAAACCATGCTGGCCCAGCAGAGGAAAATAGTCAATTATAGATGGAATTACACTTTTTCAGGAAATATTTTCAAATTTTCTGTTACATTCATTGGACAAAGAGAACACAGAGAAAGCTACTTGACAAGACTAATTAATTTTAAATTTCATTTAATTCTCAAACTTCATTTTGCACTAATGGAATACCTTTAAGACCTCACAGCTAGTCCTTCTGTACAGGATCAAACTGAGTTCTACATGAATGTGAGTACAGGGGAAATAGTGTTATCTTCAGTTATCCTTATCTTACTGTTCCCAGCAACATTGTTTCTTAAATCAGATACACATCTATACCTTAAAAGTCTAAGTATCTAAAGGAGTTACCATTCCTCATGATCAAATATACATCCTAATCCTAAACTAGTGTAAATGAGAGTAACTACACTGACATCTCAAATGTAGCCCACACAATGTTGTTCATAACAACGTCTAATAAGATTGCTGTCATATAAATTATTCTTCTGTAATACACACAATAACAGGTTTGTCATAGTTCCATTTATAAGTGTAGCCCATAAAGAAATTTGAAAATGCCATGTCCTGATCATAGTAAAAACTTACCAAAACTGACCAGCACAATCTACAGATAATTAACTTGAAGGGATGGTTGGCTACAATCATTTAATTGTCAAACACTAAATACTAATCAATTAAAAGGTTATACAATGTGATTACTGAACGCAATTAAGGAATGTTAGAATAATATTTCCCTGCAGACATACTATATCTCTGTGGTATATCACATACTGGATTGTGAACTTGCACAGTGTTGCAGTTCTAGTGACAGCAGCAACATGTGAGTGATTACATCCTTTGAACCAAGCTGTATGGAATAGTATTAACTATCTAACCATAACCATAAATGTTCTCACTTTTGCCTTTTCACAACAGAAAGGGAAAAGCTATTATATTCCAAGGCTAGGAAAAAAATAATACTAATTCAGTTAACTTGTGTCTGAAGCCATATTTTCCAGTAAAGATGCAAAAAGTTTTAAGTTTTCATTTCATATCAATAAAAAAAATGCCTACAGGAGATGTGCTACTTTGAATAAGCTTGTACTAAGAAAAGCAATTTTTACTATGCTGTCTGTGGTGACTATATAAGTTTTTCACCTAGTAAAACCTACAGATTGCCAATTATTAAATGGTCTTAGTAACTGTGGGTATTGCAAAAACATTTTTAAAGCATTTCATTTTATTTTATTTTATTTTATTTTATTTTATTTTATTTTATTTTATTTTATTTTATTTTATTTTATTTTATTTTATTTTAATCTCTAATTTAGGTAATGGATTTTCCCTTTGATATTTTGCTGAAGTTCTGGCATAGATAATGAATTGGAAAAGTGAAGAAAATAAAATAGAAATAAAGGAAAAATGTGTGATGAGAGAGAAGCTGGAGAAGAATAAGAACGAAGTAGAAATGTATCTACTAATGTAGGGCTAAGAACAAGATAGTGGGAAAGTTTAATAGTGGGAAAAATTAGTTTTAAAATGAGGTTTGCTAGTACAAATAAAAAGAAACACTAGAAAAGATGAAGAAAAATTAAAAATTAAGATGAAGTTCAGAAAAATAAAAAATTAAGAACAGATGAAAGAAAGAAGGTCTTGTAATAAAAGAAAGATGAGTTTAAGAAGTTTTGAAAAAAAGTGGAGCATTTGTTTCTAACTTAGACACCCTTCTCCTCTCTGTCTGTCTTCATGCATCTCCAATTTTCAGTTGAATTAGAAGAGGTAGAAATGTTAAAATGACTTTTCCAAATCAACACTGAGATTTTTGCATCCATCGGAAAGCAAACTTCAGTGTGATACTTTATAGCAAATCCTGAAGTTAAACAAGCCCTGCAGCACTGACAACCCCAATTCAAGGCTCTGCTGGGGCCTGAGTCACCATTTTAGAGCATCCCACACCACAATGGTGAACATTTCGTACCCATAATTCATCTCCCTCCTTACTGCCTTGTCACTGTACTTTCTTCCATGAGCAGAGCTCTTTTGCAGCTTTCACAATCTTCTGTTACTCTACTTAAAGGGCTCTGTCCGAGAAATTCCCCGATCCAGAGTTCAAGTAACAGCTGATTCCACAAAGTGCGTGAGAGATTAACCTCAGCAGAGATCAGATGTCTTTGTGCCTTCCAATTATTTAATAAGTCTTTTTGTGTTTCTGTTCTATTCTTGCATTTTTTTGATATGAATCATAGATCTACAGTGCCTTTCCAGGAAAGCCATATACAATGCCAGGAACAAGCTCTCATTCCTCAAAGATCTTAAGAAATTTGCCTTGCAGCTACCTCAGACTTCTGCAGTGTCACATGGTCAAAGGTCTGCAGCCACCCATAAGTTTTCCATATTTGTTTTGTCAACATCAAAATTTCAATTTCTAGACCCTTTGTTGTCATCTTTATATTGAAATATTTCTCCTCGTTTTTTCTTATTTCCTCTCCATCAACAGATCAGTTTTCACCATTTTTACCTCCTTCCAAGACAATATTTGGCTTGATACTGTCAGTATATAATCTCTTTCCTCTCCTACTGAGTATCTGAAAGAACACGATTTCTTCTCTTCACCCTGAGAAATTTCAGTGCAATATGAAACTGATGAAATGGCTTACCAGTTTTAGGGTATAATTTTCTTTAATTAAGATGTTCTATGCTGAATTGAAACTTTCTTGCCAATTCTGGATTATTTGAATACTCTCTTTCTCAATTATTATTTCTCAATGGAGATAAAAATTCCATAGAATTATTCCTAGGTCTGACCTTATAGGATTGGGTTTTACAGGACCTCTTTTCTATGCTGCTACTCTTTAGGCCTACAACCAATTAAGGTTATTCTGCTTTGCCCTACCTGTGGACTTCTTTCCCTTCCCCTTTTCTTTTCATTTTCCCTTCCCCTTCCCCCCTCCCTTCCCCTTCTCTTTGTATTTCTCTTTCTCTTCCCTTTCCTCCTTTTTTTTCATCTCCCCATCCCTTAAAATCAAGCTTCATTTAAAAGCAGGGGGATCACATGGGAAAAAAACCATTTTAAAATCTCCACAATTGTTTTTTTGATTTCTTCAATCACAATTTCAGATTATTTTTGAACCTATCATGGTCCTGACATCAGAGGATGTGTTGCTCTAATTATATACTTAGATATAGGTTTTCAAGAAGGGTACTAAGTATAATAATATTTTTTAGAACATCTCCCTCCCAAATGAGCCTTCGAAATTATGAGAAGAGAGATAAAACACTTTTTCTTCACAGGACAAGAACTTTACTCATATCACACTTGCTCCTTGCCCTTTTTGTATTTCTCCCATAGCCAGCAGTAGGTGTTAACCTGTTTTGAAACCTTGTTATAATTGGGGAATAAGAAAACACATTTTTTTATTTGGAAGTAAAAGAGAGGTCAGCTTTCCTTTCTGATGTAGGAAACCCTTAGGGCTTTCTTTTCAAGTAGCAAAATGTGTGAGTGGAAGGAGGGCTCAGTGATCACAACTTTTAAACCACAGCAGATGAAATCTATCGTCTCCCACACACAATTCTTACTTTAGGTAAAAAAATGTGTGACTCTTGTTATTACTTACAGATACAGACAGCATCTGCTATTCTGAAGGGTGAAAAAGTCCCACACCTTTGCAGCAGTGGAGATGAATGTCCTCGTCTGGCACCTAGACCAATAAAACATTCAGGTTTTAATTGCCAGTAAAGCTTTTCTGGTGACGTGAAGCTCATTTAAACAAATTCTATTTCCAACCACCCTGCAGCTCTCATGATGGAGGGAAATCACCTCAGTCAAAGAATGACTGTTTCTCAGATAGTTTGCCAACCCAGGAGGCAGGGGCTCCTGCTTCTGGAAATGGACATCCAGGAATGCCTCTTGATCAGGACATCCAGGACAGTCTAAGTGCCCAATAAAATTTTTTCTCCACATTGCACAGCGAATCAGACAAGCACCTCTACTCAAACATTTTGATGTCATAAACAGGCAACAGAAAGAACCCAAAGAGTTCTTGTCAACTAAGACTCTCTGCTGTGAACAGTAGAGACAGTAAACTTTTCTTTAATTCCTTCATACAAATTCCTCTTACATATGTGTTTGCAAATACAGGGGTTTTCCTAACTACATTTCAGACTTCTTTTAAATTGAATTGCTATATTCCTCCATTGAGTATCCTTCTCATTTAATACTTTTTTTTTTTAATAAATCATGCTGCCATAATTTCTTTGGCAGCATCAGTAAGAAGTTGTCACTGAAAACACTGATCCTGGTCTTATGGGAACCAATGGAAAATGCCTCATAGACTTCTGGGCAGTAGGATTAGGTTTTAAATAGCTAATACATGACCAAAGATGTAGAATATAAAGGTTTAATCAATTTATAAAAGAGGCTTCTCTGAGAAAATCCTTTTAAAATACAGGCTTGGAGCTAGGAAAATTAAGGCCATTAAGTTCACAAAAATGTTAGGCCTGGCTTTTTCATATCATTTATCCTCTGTAGGCTAGCACTTATGTATTGTTGATTTGAGCTGAAGGAATTTTCCTCCTGAAATATTGTTGATTAAGATATTTTACAAAATGTGAAAATGTAGAGGTGGCATTTGAATTTCTAAAAACTTCTTAACTTTGGGCAGATTTAGAAGTGTAAAGATTTTTAAAGAGTAAATTTATTGGTTTCATAACATTTCAGGAAAACCTTTGTAGAATTAACTGCATATATCTTAAAAAAACAGACTAATATCTTCTGATTGTTCTGATAGCCTCCCTCTAATTTCTTCCTCTTGCCTCTCAATTTGTGCTTTTTTCAAATCTTTTTCTCCCTTATTTTTTCTCTTAATGGAGACTTTTCTTTATCCCCACATCTGCTGTTTAGCCAGGGCGTGACACCTTTTTTTACCCTCTACACATGCAGCCCAGTAAAAACGTGTCAGATTCCATAGTTCAAGTGTTCCAAAATGAGAAGAAAAACAGCTGGACGTAACCACTTGCGTAAGGAAGGGCTTTGGATCTTCAGTTTCAGCTCCCATCTGCCTGGAATCCCATATTGCCTGTGTCCAGATTGAGTGATAGGCAATGTCAGAGGTCTTTGATATATGGACATCATATTCAGAGCCCGTGGAGGAGACCCTTTTTAACTGCTGCAGCATGTTTTTTAATTGATGTGACTTCCAGGCATTTTAAGTGTTGCTCCCACAGGGAGAAGCACAGCATCTTTAGCAGTCATTTATTAAGCTAGAGATAATTCAAATTATGGAATTGAATGTGTGTTTTATGCATCATTTACCTATACAAGTCACAGAGAATGTCAGGCATACAGCTGCTTGCAGAGACTAAGTCCATTGACTTTTTTTCTTTAATCCACCCTGAATGTTGCCCCATGAGGATTGCATTTCCTTTAAGTGTGCTGCACATTTCACTTAAAAGGCCTTCTTGGGCCTGACTGTGTGACTGTCTGACTTTTTACCTTGATGCATCTTGGGCAAATCAAGTTTGCAAAGAGTAAGTCTGAGTGAAATGATGCAGCACACTATATGATCATTGCATAAGGTCCTCCTTATCTGATCAACCAGATTGTCTCACCTAATGAATTAGCAGTCTGGGTGTGAACAAACAATTTTCTCCTGGAGATGTAAAACACACAGAAGAATTCACAAACATTTTGATTCACAAAAAAAAGTATAAAAATAAAATTAAGGAAAATAATGAAAAGACATTTCTTATACAGCGCATACATGGCTTTCAAAATCTTGTTGTTCAAGATGACAATTTGAAAAGTTTGTGGAGACAAAAGGTGACATTTAATATTAGAATAATAAGAAATTATGACAGATGAGGTTTCAAAAAAAATATAATTGCCAAAGAACAATTATATGTATTCTATTAAGCATTGTAAATGTATTTATTTATTTGGATGTGCTATATTTCTGCTGAATGTTTTGATTTAACCTTTGCTACAATATTTTCCCGAACGGATCTTTGTGATCAGTGGCACTTTGCAATGTGAATAGTGCAGAAGGCAATACTAGATGTTCAGGGCTTCCAAACCAAGCACAAATGTAAGCATCAGATAGTACGTGCCATTCTATCCATCTTCAGTTAAGTGCATGAACAATTATCCCCATCGATATTTATTGGCCTAATTTCAAACAAACAGTTCCATGTTCACAGGCAATAGTCGTATTAAAATGCTGTTACTTTTCAAGCAGAGAGGCTGAAATAGGCTGCAGAGTTACTGAAAATGAGTAGAAGGGCAGTTCCCTAAGGTAAATCCTCTTGGTAGACTCTGAATTATGAAATTAGATTTTTTTTCCATGGTTTTGTTTGGTGTATTTAATCTGGGCAGTCCTATCAATTAATCTCTAGAATGTGCCTTTTTCAATTTTTTTTCTGGAGTTCATTGCAGAAAAAGCCTCAATTGCCTTGTTCTCTGGTCACTGTGGAATCAGAAAGCAGCATAGCACTGAGGAGGGCTTATTTATTTGACTTCTTGTCAATTTAGCTCCTTTAAAAAAATTTTATTTCCTTCCTCTGTTTTAAAATTCAGAACTTGCCCTGGTTTTGAGTCCTTCTCTATAAAGAATATATTACCATTACAGTGCATGACAGAAGACATTGATTTCAGCCCCCAAAAAGAAATAGGTTTGCCACTGTAAGAACACATGAATTCAGAATTATAATTTTCCAAGAGATTCCTCCTATTAAACCTGCGTGATACTGTTAATTTCTAAAGTGATATATTTTAAAGTAGATATCTAGCTGCCAAATAGGTGTGTGTATATATATATATGTATAAATATAAGTTTAAGTACCAGAGTGAAGAAATTACTTGGGAACATGTGGGGAGTAAAAGCAGTGGAAACAAAAGCTTCCTTTTTATTCACAGGCAAAATACAGTATATCACAGCTGTACTGCAGGTTAAGATCATATTAGCCTCTTTATGACCTCAGTTTTGACCTTAAACAAAGTTTCTTGCACCATTTAAAAGAAGGTATTATTTTCCTTTCTAACTTGACTTCTCATGAGGTTCTTTTGAATGCAACAGTTAGTTGGCCTCATGGAAATAAGCTAAATACCTGAATCTGATATTACAGATTTCTCCATTTGTGGGAAAATAAGGCCATCTTATATGAAGTCCATGCAATGACTTTTCTTGCAATTACGAAGCCAGAAGCTGGTGCTTGACTGTTCCAAATATTTTTCCAGATGATAAAACTAAACTATCTGCTTTCCAATTAGAATGTAAATCCTAGCTACAAATGAGTTACTTAGAGAGTCCTACAGAAGCCAGTCAAGAACATGGTTCACATTGCTAGTGTTTTAGGATTATTCTAAAATTCCTTGTGCTCATCAATCTCAGTAACTCTCTAATCTTGGCCTGGTAACAAACACACTAAGATAGGAATATTCTCCATTTTGTAGTATAATGGCGAATAAATCAGTTTCCAGGTTTCTTGGTAAAGGACAGGAAAGTTGACCCTATTCAAATGCCAGGCTAGGTAATGGCTGTCTCATAAAATTGACTGAATTTTTTTTTCTCATTGTATACAGAGTGTTCAACACTCAGAAGTCCAAACTGCTTAGGAATTTGCAGAATTAGAATTTATTTCTCAAAGAAAGTAAGCGAAAGTATAATCAAAATACTTAACAGTCTATCTTCATGGTCTGTTCAAAGGTGAGAAAACATGTCAGCAAGTTAGGTTTGGGATTTCTTTGTAGAGTGTGCAGATAGATCCAAAAAGGAATTTCACATACAGTTTTGGATTTGAGGGTTAGGCACCAGGTAGCTGAAGTCTAAATGTTGCTCTTGAGTGATCATTAAGTACCAAAATAACTTTTGATCTCGACCTTTCCTCACACAAAGATAAAAGTTGTGCTATGATAACAACATTAACTGCTGTATTACTGACAACTGTATTAAACTTCAGTTTGGACCTGCTTCATGCACATGCAGTGTTAGTTTTTATTTCTTCTTGTAAAGAGATTTTTTCATTTGGACTAAATCCTGTCATTTGGTAACAATTTTTATTTTATTTCATATACAAATCATAAGTATCATAACATATTCTTCCAAATTTTGATTGACTCTTCACCAGCTTGGAATTCAGATGCAGCAAAACTCAGCTCAATATGTTAAAAATCTTTCTCAACCTATATTTTAGGACTAAAACCTATATTTTAGGACTACCTTAGGTTTTCCTGCTTGGTCTACAAACAGTCAGGCTTTTGCATTGCCTGTGATAAGGATCATCAAAATCCATTAGCTTCACCTGGAAAGGATGATGCAGTATAGAAAATAATATATGTCTAATTGTACTGAAGCTGTGAATATATTGTCACTTTCTAAATCATGCATATTTTTGATATTTGAAAATTATATTGATCCCAAACTGACATCATCCAAGATAATTCTTTCCCTAAAATTCCTATAAGTCTGTGGAGGCTGTTGAGATTCATCTAAAAATAATCAGGGCTGCCTGACGGGCATCGCAAAACCACTCTAGATGATTTTGAGGGGCCTTGGCAAGAAGTCCCAGCTGAAGCTGCTGGTCATTGTCCCAACTTCCAGGACAGGCAAGGACCCCAGAAACTACAGGCCTGTCAGTCTCACTTCAATGCCTGGTAAAGTTATGAAGAAGGGTATTTAGGGAGATATTGAAATACACCAGAAAGACAATGCAGTCTTTCAGTCAGAGCCAGCACAGCTTTATGAGTGGAAAGTCCTGCTTATCAAACCTGATTTCTTTTTCTGACAAAGTAACTACCTTAATGGGTTCCCTTGATCAAGGAAGCCAGTGGATGGGTTTCAGAAAACTATCAATAGTGTCTCTACCAGTATCCTTCTGGAGAAAATGTGCATCACAGAGCTGAATGTACACGTCAGGGCATGGGTGAGCAACTGGCTCCCAGGTGAGGCACAAAGGGTGATAGTGAATGGGGTGACATCAGACTGGTGACCTGTCACCTGTGGGGTTCCACAGGGCTCCATTCTTGGCCCTGTGCTCTTCAGTGTCAACATTAACAACCTGAATGCAGGACTGGAAGGGAAACTACTCAATTATATAAAAATGGGAGAAGCTGTGGAATCCCTCAAAGGCAAGGAAGCCTCAGCAAATTAGAGCGCTGAGCAATCACCCACCATATAAAAATCAATAAGGGAAAGTGCCAGATTCTGCACTGGGGTGAGGCAACCCTGGATGTATGGTCAGACAGGGAATGAGATGCTGGAAAGCAGCACCGTGGAAAGGGACCTGGGGGTCCTGGTCAGTGACAAGTTGAACATGGGCCAGCAGTGCCCTGGCAGCCAGGAGGGCCAAGCGTGTCCTGGGGGGCATCAGGCCCAGCATTGCCAGCCAGGCAAGGGAGGGGATTGTCCTGCTCTGCTCTGCTCTGCTCTGCTCTGCTCTGCTCTGGGGCAGCCTCACCTCAAGTGCTGGGGGCAGTTTTGGGCAGTATAAGAAAGATATAAAGCATTTAAAGGACACCCACAGAAGGCAAACAAAGATGATGAAGGTCCTTGAGGGGAGGCTCTGGGGGTGGCTGAGTCACTTTGTCTGTTCAGCCTACTGAGCAGGAGACTGAGGGGACAGAGTCTGGAACTCCCTTGAGAGGGGAAGAGGAGGAGAAGATGCTGATCTCTTCTCTCTGGTGACCAGTGACAGGAGCAGAGAAAATGGGCTGAACTTGTATTGGGGAAGGTTTAGGTTGGGTATCAGGAAAAGGTTTTTCACCCAGAGTGTGGTTGGGCACTGGAACAGGCTCCCCATGGAAGTGGTCACAGCACCAAGCTTGACAGAGTTTAAGAAATGTTTGGACAAAACTCTCAGGCACATTGTGTGTCGGAGATGGTCCTGTGCAAGGCCTGGAATTGGATTCAATGATCCTTGTGGGTCCCTTCAAACTCAGCTTATTCTGTGATTCTGTGATTTTTTTCATTATCATGTTTGTTCATTCAGCTTTATTGCAATATTTGCAATTCTATCTGGAGTCAAGCTTTAGGAACACATTGAAAGAGAGTGTTCTTCTGAAAAATACAGCTCAAATTTTAGGTTAAACTCTGACAGGATTCAAACTAGCTTTGAAGCTTTCCCTGTACTGAACCTCCAAAAATCATTTTCTCTTCTACTGGTGGTATAAACTTCCTTAGTTTGCAGAAATGTCTAAAAAAATTTAGACCTTTTGGAAATTATTTTCTCTTTTCTTTGGTCTCTGTAACAGACTTTTTAAGAATATGGGACAGACTTCTCACTTGTCCAGACTCTGACCAGGACAGGGTTGATTTTTGCATCAGCCAGGAGAAAGTATGGATAGGAGCTGGAGATTATTTTATACCACCTCATGTCATTGTTGGGGGCAGGGTAAAGGGACTCCCTTCCAGGGTGAAAGGGCTCCTGCCAGTCAAGAAAACATGGAGGGGGAGCTGACTGGTACTGCCTATTGTCAAGAGCTCTGCCGTGAGAATTTTTGCATGTGAAATCACTCTCTCTCTTTTACACTTCCATTATCAATATTGTTGCTGTTCATTTTTCTTATGTCATTTCTATTCCCAGTAAATTTTTCTTTTCTCAACTTTACCTTTTGTGCCTCCAGCTGAAGTGGGGAAATGGGAGGAAGTGGACCAATGTCCTTTTTTCTTTTCATTCTTTTTTTTTCTTTTTTTTATTTCTTGCTTTTTTAATTTGGGAGTAGTAAATTGGGGACTATAAATCCTAAACAACATCACCCAAAAACCACAATGATAAAACAACACATATAGCTTTGGAACATGAGATGTGGACAATGGGATCTCCTTCCGGCTGACCACCTCAGAAGACTAAGAGCAACCTTGAAAATACAGCGGGAATTTGAGGTGCACAGACAGTCTATCAGGAAGTTTCCTTTTCATAAAGAAATTAATAGTCAGGGTTACTATTTGCTGTACTTTGTTACATTAAATTTCTACTGTATAATATAATCAAAGAAATGGGTCATTAGGTCTCTCACTCATTACCTTCATATTACCAGAATCTATATTATTGTAGTTTGGTAACTAGTCTCTGTCTAGTTTTATCCCTGTCTCTGGACACTCTCTGTTAAGCAGTGAGCAAAGCATGAAACCACCAGCTGATTCATGACAACATACCAGTTGTTCAACTACAATATATGTGGCCAGCTTCTGTTGTTCAGTCTCAGAAAATTTTAGAATCATCTGAGGAACCTTCTAGTAAAAGAATTCACTCCTGTGCTTTGGGAATACTGGTCGTCTTTATTTGTGTACGCGCACAGCAGGCTAATACTGGACCAGAGCTACCAACACTGGCTCTGAAGACTGGTGAGAGATCATATCCTACTTCTGTTACTAGTTTGCAGAGCCTTGTATGTGTAAATCAGTGGATGGCATTGTCTACCTGAATCTCTGAGTTCGCAGAATAAGAAGCTGATAGCTTTTCCTATTTTTCACTAAGAGTCAAAAATATTTCTATACACAGTTGCAATGTGTCTTATTAACTTACTGACTTGACACTTGTAAAGACTATCTTGTATCTGTTTCAGGCTTTCAGATAAACACATATTTGGCAGCCTTAAAAATATTCATTTTACTTATGACAGGATAGTATATAACTTAAAATAATATGTATAAGTCCTTATAAGAACAAATTATTATTTAACCACCAGGACTGTTCTGTTCTATAGTTGTTTGTAAATATATTTATTAAAAGTGATGCAATTACCTAACAGATTAAAATGGCTCATGCTCAGCCGTCCTTGAACTCAATGCAAATACACCTTAAGTCATAGAATATACTTGTCAAACTGCATACTTAAAATATTTCTGAAAATAAGCAGCTACACATCTGCTAAGGCCATTTTTTTCAGTAGAGCTTGGTAAATTTTACCCCTTCATCCCCCTTGTTATGTCAAATACAATTATATCCTATAATGGACTAATATGTTGCTAAATTAGGTATATTAAATTAGGGGGAACAGACACCAAAGAAATATGTACTACAATGAAAAAGAGGTAGCTCTAAAAGGCTTAAACACCCTATCCTTTCACCTTTGATGACTAGGTTTCAGTTTCTTGCTTTGATCACCAGCAAAGACAAGCCTGGTGGTCAGAGATGAGTCTGTCAGAAAATCCACACCACTCTGGCAGTTTCTGCTCTACAAAGATCTAGAGATTGAGTAGCACCTAGGACAGTCCTTGAAACTGTTTTGGGTGTGAAAGTTAAAATTCATGTAGTCTGTATTAAGCTTCAGCAGGAAAAAAAGGCCTTCTGATTATAAAGTGGTAAGAGCTCTTAAATTTCTTAATTCTTTCTTATGATTGATCTGGTAAGTTTCCAACAATCATATTTTCTGATAAAAAAATAAAAGAAGGTGTGTAAAAGCTGAGAAGGAAAAACCAAAGATTGTTTTCTGTGGACTGTTTAAAAATCAGGTTTCACTATGTTCAAATTGCCACTCTAATCCTCCAGTCTTAAATTCAGCTGTGCCTTCCCAGTTTTCCACACCAACAAAAAAAAAAAAAGCACCACCAAAAAAAAACCCCACACACCTGGTTGTTATTCTGCCTTTGCAATTACTCAGCTTTGTAAAGTGCTTCACTTGGTGCCTTCACACTATTTAAATAAATGTGGAAACACTAACCTTGCCATGTTCAAGGGTCGAGTGTGGGTATGAATCTTTATAGTACAGGGAGTAAAATACTTCAAGGCATATCCACAAGAGATTTCATATGGACAATCTGAATTTATTTTCCCAGCGGATGGTGTAACCAGTGTAAGTGAGCACTGTGGCATGTTTTAAGACCTCCTTAACCTGTCTGTGCAAATTGCATAAATCACGGCAATAAAGTCTCTCTATTCAACATGCTGAAGCTGAAGAGCACTGACCAGCTTTTGACCTCCTACTCTGGGCCCCAGCTGACCCTAACTTAGAAGTTCAGGCGGTCAATAGCAGGTCACTGGGGGTATCTGCAGTCTTGCTTAATTTCAGTTTGATTGCAAGCTTAACTGTAAACTGCACAGGTATCCTTTGCTGCCTTAAGTCTTTCTGACCACCACAGCACATGAGGCCCTTATGGAGCCCCCAAAGATGTAGAGAGTGCATGGGGAAGTAGGGCAGGGGGAAAAATACTAACCAAAGTTTCTTTTTGCTGGCCATCTCCAGTTTGGCATAGACCAAGTTGGTCATTTATCAGTATAATGGATCTACAGACAGCCCTAAACAATTGTCAAACATTCTTTTAAAAGCCATTAGTTTTTCAACTAATATATATCTGGTTTGAGCATTTGTTGAACCCTTCACTTGTCACTGAAAAGGGCCTGTTAAACTAAACAGAGGCCTGATCAGTTTTCAGTGAGCTTTGAGCCTCAGAGTTCACCTGGGTCACCTAAAGATTTATGACAGCCTGGTACCGGCATCTGGCTGGAACCGTGAGCTCGGCAGCGAGCGCAGCCTCCCCCCACATGCCAAGTCCCGCAAGGCTGCCCTGCCATTCCCAGCAGCTGCCAGAGAGGCAGCAATATTGATGACCTGTACAGATACCAAAGTGGACATCAATAAAAGGAGATGGATGTGAACCATCAGAGTGACATGCCTCGCTGCTGGGCTGGCTGGAGAGCAGTGGAAACAGGTTAAAAAAACACAGGAAAGTTATTTATACAAGCTTCAAGGACAAGGAGTTTGTCACTACTTGCTTGAGAATTTAATCTTAACATGGTCTTTCTTCTGGTTTCCATCAGTCTCCAGCTTTACATGCACATAGACTGAGAACAATATTGTTTTTTGAAATAACCATCTCTTAGGTTTAAACCACACTAAAGAAACCAACAAGGAAACAGTTCTCAAAATTTCTTTCAATTTTATATTCAAAGTGTTTGCTTGCCCTCTGGAACATTTTCTGAATTCTTATTTATTATCTAAATGAGATCTAAATCTAAAATGTGATTTGTGTACTTGGAAGCATTATGCATTTGTCCATATAAGAAGAAATGGCAGATGTTTACAAAGAACTGCTCTGCTCTCCACACACAGCATTCAAACATCCTACTTTTCCTAAAGCAATGTTCTAAGGTGCATCAGCTGAGACATACAAAAGGATGAAAGCCAAAACTGTATCCTTAATATGATGTGCTTTAAAGTATAGTCAATGTTAAACATGACCAAGCACCGGAGGAGATTGCAAGATTCTTATTTAAATTGAATTTCCATTTGTGCCAAAACTTTCCTGTACACCCGTGTTTTACCTTCCTACCAGTGAAATTCAAATATTTAATAGCTCAGTAACAGAAATGTAGGTTTCTATTTATCACATGCTGATAGCTTCAAGAGGGGACATTACACCATAACTAATATTTAATTGATTTTTTTTTTCCTGGAGCCTGTGTGTAATGGGTTGAAACCAAATTGAAACTCCATTTGTGGAAAATGGAATTTAATAGTTACCAGAGATCTTCTGAAGTTGATACAGTAGATTATATCAGAAGCAGACACAGTTATAGAAGAAGAGAACTCTTGTGTGAGGACTCATCCTGTTTAAGTTACTCAGTAGTGTACCAACACTGTGTGATGGCTCTTTCTCCCTGTCCTCATGTTTTGTCTGCTGACTGAAATACATAGCTTTTCTACTAGTTGGGACAAAGGCTAAGGAAAGGCTTGAACTTGTTTGGTTCAGTGTGGCATTCACATTCTGCATTTACAATAGTTCAGAGAAACAAAAACTGAGTCACTTATAAAGGACTTAATATTAGCTGAAGATAAAAACTTTTTTTGAGCAATTTTTAAAGGACCTCATGTAGCAAAAGACTCAATGTCTTTTTCAACCAATGCACTGATGCAAACCCCCATTTTTTTTCCAGGTTATGTTACTGATAAACCACAGCTGAACTAATTTTCAAACAAGTTGCTCCTGGGAACACATTATCTTCACCTCTACTTCTTGAGAGGAGTACATTTTATTTCCAGAGTATCCATTGATTTTAAATTGTGGAGGTTTTGTTTGCCAATGTGTACAATTAAGTTTGTCTGGAGAACTAGAATAATAATTGCAGTCATTAAACTCTTAAGAGACTTCTTCATCTTCAACAGCTTGATACTCTGTAATTTGATGATTCTTCATATCCTAACCTGCTTCTACAAACATCTGTGTGACATTAGAGAGCACCTTGCTGTTTTGAGAAGGCTAACTGCAATTTTTTTGGTGAAGATTAATGCTGTGAACAATTCAAAAGTCCTGGTAGGCTTTAGCTGCCACAGGAACTCCAGACTTTGTCTAAGGTCCAGCCGAAATTTTCAAATTCTACAACTGATATTTTACAAGTTCCACAAGATTGCACATGGATTTGACAAACCCTCAGGCATCTGAGAGGTCTTACAACCTCATAGGAATTCCTGCTGTTTTACAAACCTTGCAGGACGACTTGTGCGGATATATAAATATACTCAGTAGTACTTCAGGATTTTATAAAATCATCAGAGCTTCTATTCTTTGCACATCTATTTCCTCGCCTTAGAATTCACAGCTATAACATACAAAGCAAACAATTTCCACCCTGGCACTTGATGCTTAGATCACCAAAAGTCCTTTTCCTGACACAGCTCCTAAATAGCTACATTCAGTTAATTCTGTTATGAAAGATCCTAAAGTTCCAAATTTTCACTGTTCTTGGGTGATTCGGATAACAATAAAAAATCGGTGAAGAGTGCATATAGTGGAAAATTTTTATTGTCAAGAACTATAGCGATTTACTACCAAATTCTCAATCAAATCAAATCAAATCAAAGCGCCAGTTTTCACGTACAAAAGTTAAAAGAAATCTGCAAGGAAATGAAGATCAAGTCATTCCACTGTAAGACATTCATAAAAAAAGGTTATAAATCCTCTGTGAAAGAATTTTTACTTGAACATTACCTGATTCATTTTAAATTCCCATTAGTTTTAATTTTCTTACCCAATGAAATAAAAAGACCTCACAAGAAATTGCATATATTTGTCTGCATAGATTAGAAATGTATAACTGTAAAGCTAAACTCACAGTGGAAACTTAATAAAGTGTTCATTGAGGAAAAATTTTACAATAATCAGCTTTTGAAGGTAGAACTGTTCTTTATAGTTTGCATCAATTTTAATGTGGATTGACAGTTCCTAGGCACAGTAAGAAAGCTCTTTATATTTATTAATAAAAATGTTATGCTCAAATATCTTTTTTCGATGAAAACATTTTCACCAAGACTGTAAGCAGACACAGTGCTAAATTTATGAATTGAAAAATCTTATTATTTTCAGTTTGAGATTCACTAGACTAGATGTCAGACTAAGCCCAGAGCTTCCTTACTCTCTTTAAAAGTAATGCTGCTTCTCATTGCTCACAAATTGCTGCTACATCATGATATAGAAAAATATACTAAACTTTGGAACAACCAGATTTTTTGTTAAGTTTCATACTAAAAGCAGTGTAACTTTTCAGATGTATATAAACTCCCAACTAGAGATAGACAATTTCTAAAGCATTACCAATGAACACACAAACAGTACACAAGTGCATTTATTTCCCTGATGAGATTAGGAATTAACATCTCCAGAGGAGGCATATGATATCTTTAAGGGGATATCATGCCCCACATAAAGGTTTTTAATGTATGTGAAAATATTGCCTCAGGATTCTTTCCTTTCTTTACTGATATCGTACTGAACACAGATTGCAGTGCCACGAGGTTTTTATTATTATTAAAAATAGTTAGATTTAGCATGAAGATATCATTATATTTTTGGGGGGTGGATGAAGTGGAATAGGGCAGCATTGAGTTTTTCATCACCAAGTCTTTGTAATTTGGCCACTTTTTGCAACTGTTATTAAGCAAACAGTGAGAAAAGTAGACTAAATTAACACTTTGAAATGCGGGGTTTTTTCTTACTCTTGTTTATCTATTACTGTATGTGGTCTACCAGCCAAGGAGGGAAATTACAGATAACAGGTACAACTAAAAAAAAATTCAGGAAAGGCATATTTTTTCCCTTCTGCAAACTGGATGGGTTTTTCCTGGTTTTGGTTACAACAATGCATGATATCTTTCTATCATTGGCTTTTGTGATTTCACAGACCGTGCTCTGTGATGCTTACTAAAGTACAGAATTTTAAGGGTCAGTTAATGAAGATCCAAACAGCCATATGACTTCTAGGACAAGGTAATTTGTATGAGTTTTAGACAAAGCAGAAAAATTAATGGTGGTAACATATTATTACAGTTCTTTTCTGTAGCAGCTTTTTTTGTAGCTATGTCACTCTGGACCACTACAAATTCTGACAATGAAGAGATTTTGGCAGACTCCAAAAAGAAAACAACTATGTAAATGCATTTGCAGGTTTTTTCCTTTATATCCTGTGATGTGTCATATTTCTTTTTCCCCCATTCTACTTCTTCTTGGGTATTGTGGCAGTGTTTATGGACAATAAACTTTTTCATTACTTGGAATTCTATTTTTTTTTTTTTAGTGCTTTTCTTAAGGCTACACAAACACAGAGGAAACCCACGGTCAAGATAAGATTTCTACTCTTTATTGAAAGAAAGGTGGAGTTTTCTAAGAGGAGGGAGGGTTTGGCATTATGTTTGCTGGAGACATTTTGGAAAATTTAACACAAAAACTGTAATATACATGAAGTGTTTTAAATATTGCAGTGTTTGTAGTGCTTCTCATTTTTTTTTTTTTTTCTGGGAGTGCAAGAGCTTTGTGACTTATGATATTGATACCTTGTCCTTTAGATTTTTGTCTTTAGGCTCTTCTGACCAGCAATTGTATACATCTTCTTTACACTTCTTTGCCTAGCACAATGGGAATGACATGATTTCGGGCTCTGTCAGCTGCCTAGACATACAAAGGAAATAAAAAGAACTGAAAGCAAAACAGTCTTTTTAGCATTTTTCATTCATTGAGTGAGGGGTTTTAGAAGAGAACCAAAACATTAATTCCTCTGCTTTATCCCAGCTACTGCACTGGGATAGTGGCGAGGCAAAAAATAAAGTCTCTTTCATTTAAAGAAATATATTTTTGTGCATGGTTACACTTCATTCCAGTATGAAGGTATCCTGGTATACTACACATGAGCAAAAACTGTAAAACTGCAAAAACTGTACTTCTGTTCCTTAGTACCCAGAATAGATGAGGGAAAAAAAATAAAACAAAAAGAAAAAAACAAAACAAAAAATAATAGTAACAATAAAGAGGTGGGGTGGGGGAAGTGGCGGAAGGAAGGAAGAGGAAGGAAGGAAGTGGCGGAGGGAAGGAAGGAAGGAAGTGTCGGAAGAAAGGAAGTGCCGGAAGGAAGTGTCGGAAGGAAGAAAGGAAGTGTCGGAAGGAAGGAAGGAAGTGTCGGAAGGAAGGAAGTGTCGGAAGGAAGTGTCGGAAGGAAGTGTCGGAAGGAAGGAAGGAAGTGTCGGAAGGAAGTGTCGGAAGGAAGTGTCGGAGGGAAGGAAGTGTCGGAAGGAAGGAAGGAAGTGTCGGAAGGAAGGAAGGAAGTGTCGGAAGGAAGGAAGTGTCGGAAGGAAGTGTCGGAAGGAAGTGTCAGAAGGAAGTGTCGGAAGGAAGTGTCGAAAGGAAGGAAGGAAGTGTCGGAAGGAAGTGTCGGAAGGAATAGTCGGAAGGAGGGAAGGAAGGAAGGAAGGAAGGAAGGAAGGAAGGAAGGAAGGAAGGAAGGAAGGAAGGAAGGAAGGAAGGAAGGAAGGAAGGAAGGAAGGAAGGAAGGAAGGAAGGAAGGAAGGAAGGAAGGAAGGAAGGAAGGAAGGAAGGAAGGAAGGAAGGAAGGAAGGAAGGAAGGAAGGAAGGAAGGAAGGAAGGAAGGAAGGAAGGAAGGAAGGAAGGAAGGAAGGAAGGAAGGAAGGAAGGAAGGAAGGAAGGAAGGAAGGAAGGAAGGAAGGAAGGAAGGAAGGAAGGAAGGAAGGAAGGAAGGAAGGAAGGAAGGAAGGAAGGAAGGAAGGAAGGAAGGAAGGAAGGAAGGAAGGAAGGAAGGAAGGAAGGAAGGAAGGAAGGAAGGAAGACACTTGTAAATTTTTTTCAGAGGCTGCAGTTAACTCTGCCAGATGCATTATAAAACCTTTCAACTCTGGTAATGTCATCTAATGTGGCTGGCACACCGACTTCCTAGGTATACTGAAGTCCTTCCAAGGTATACTGAAGTGCTCATTATGGAGATTCTTAAAGCCCCAGGTTTGGTTAAGAAAATATATAATTTTTCTAGTACTGTAACTAGTCACCTAATTCACCTTTCTGTTGAGTTGCCAAGTCCATTGGTCACTTTTCATTCTATTTTGCAATGAATTTCACAACAGGTGCTGAAACACAAAGAGGCTGCCAGGTGCCAAACAGTTAAACTTAGAAAGTTAAATATTGGTGCTTGCCAACTAAAACCTCTAAACCACTAGACCATCCTCAAGACATAGACAATACAGCTGTTATTATCATGAATCAGGTGCAAATGTCTCATTTAATTTAAAACGACCAGGTAGATTTCCTTTCTTGTACCCTCATTGTAAAGCAAATCCTTTTCAAGTGGGCAGTGACAACTCTAATGGATAATTTACAATCTACTGGGTTTGCTGGATTAAATTACAGTCAGTCTGTAGACCAAGAGGTTTCAGAGAAAACAGTAGTAATTTGTTTATTGCCCTCTCTCAATTCCTCAGTTATGATTGATCTCCACTTAGCAGTGTAATGCAACTAATTGCTTGCAAAAGAATAAAATTACTTAATCTTTATAGGCTTCTTCTGTCTTAAGGTTTGACTTCATAATTCGCTGTGTCAATCTCTCTAAAGCATGTGGAGTAAGTGGAGTGTACAGCTGCATACTGCAATTTAACAAACACTTCATTTATAAACAGTAAACCTGGATAGTGTCTGCTAAGCATCTGACAAAACATTGTCACTTTATGGTATCTGGCTTTATGGCACTGATAGACAGTGGAAGATCAACAGTCAATAAGAGAGCATCATTAGAACTGATTCAGATAGTGTGTCAGAATAAAGAAGTTGGTGATAGCAGGAAACTCAGTCGCCTCAAGTATGATGACAACTAAGTGACAAGAGTCTTCAACATTAGGGAGGCATACTTGACAAAAGGGACTTCATAAAGGGTGGTGTAACCTATTGACTACTTAAAAAAGAAAGACGTCAGAAATAGAAAGACTGTGGGGGAAAAAAAAGAGGGTGATAGTAGATACTGGATTTTTTCCGGAAAGTAATAAAAGTTCCATGTTTTATCCTTATTTTGTAGAAGGTAACTGTGACAATCTGCATGCTCTGGCAGCACCTTACTGTTTTTCTCAGTGCCCACAGGTGTATTCCTGGGGTACTGTGAAACATTAATGCAAGTCCTGGGGCTGACTGTTTTGCATGGGTTAGGATCAGGGTACAGAAAATGAGCAACAAACCACAGAACAGCACTGCAGAAGTCAAACAGAAACAGCAAAAACAGATGAGCAGATGGTCAGACAGCTCAAATGGACCGACAGCTTAGTGCCTGTGCATCAAAAAGATTTGTTTGGCTTTTGTGACTATTTCCAATTGCAAGACATGAACCAGAACGTAAGTCAGCTGGCAAAGAAGCAAGGATACTTAGCTTTCAACAATTTCTGTTGGTGATATGAATATACATATCCAGAGCCAGACTATAATCTTATGTCACAAGAATATTTGAGCTAAAATAAATTACAGTGGAATTTGCACTAAGAAGGAATTCCAATAGGCAATATCTTAAGACTGCTTCAAAGTATCCTCAAGATTTCTAGTACAATTATATCCAGACTTAGTAAAATGCCAACTCCACTTGGCAACTGACTTTTTTTTGTTCATAGTCCCTGGAGTGGTAGCTTAAGACATCCCTTGGTATATTTCACCTGTCTGAAACACTTTCACATGTTCATAGGGCTAAATTAAACTGAAATTACTCTTTTTCTATAATCCATAGTACAGCTCTTAGATAATCCCTAAAATAATTCTGAATAAAAATATGGCATCAAACAAGCTCTCAGCATCTGCTTATTAAACTGTATAAAGTAAGTATGTAATGTATTTCTAATTCTCTCAGTTGTTTTTCTCAGATTTATTCTAATTCTATGCTAATGAGTCGTAAATTCATGATGTTTCAGAGATAAATAGTATGTTTAAAATCTCAAGTGAAAGGCTTAGATCAGGAAGTAACTGAGTATCTGTGGTGTAGTAATGGCTAAGAAAATCTTTGAAACATTGTGGATATGTGAGGATGAATTTTCCCTAATTTATGCTTATAAATTTGAATTTGAAATAATATATCTGAATAGAGATGCGTCACTTAAAGGCACTACATTCACCAAGACTTCAAATTCAATTCTAGTAGAAGTGGGAAACAAATAAAAAAAAACCCCTAATCATCTGCCCACCAAAATCTACATTTGTTTTGTTTTTATTCATTACTGTTTACTGAGTAACATCAAAATGCACTTTGTGTTGTTGACAGCCTGTCTCCCTCACGCTGTCACCCAAAACACAATGTTATAACTATTTTTGCTACCTCTGAAATGAAAACTAAACCTCTTATTCATGGTCCAAATCAGTGCCTCCAGGTGGTTCTATCTTCATACCCTTACAGTCCTGTGAGTTGATCCCTCTCTTGAATGGCTCTCAGCAGAGCCCTCTTTGGGCATAGACATCTTGTTAAACTCTCTTTCAGATGCTCACGATGCTCAATCACCATGCTACTGCTGTTGTGAAAGGCATCATTACCAGTGAAGGGCTGTAAGCAATAACTTTGTGCCTTTCTTTGGGCATAGAGTTCACATAGGACACAAGCACTTTCAGTTCAATTTCTAATTTATTTTAATAATTCCAAATAAATTATAGCCATTATCAGCTGCACAATAGTAAGCAAATAATACTGAAATGGGATTCTGACAAAATAATTTAGTTGTTGAGAGTTACATTTTCTCTTACTTTGAGTTTATTAGATTCGTATTCTGAATTGTAAGAAAGCTGAAGCACTAATAAGGTTAACAGTGTTAGGCAACTGCCTCTGAGATCTGAAACAACAAAAATCACAAAAAATTCCTATGATTCATTTAGTATGAATGCTTCTTAAAACAACTTGGATGCTTCCTTTTTGCCTGATAGTGCTTTTTGTTTCTTCTATTAAATAGTGCTTAAAAACCTACAACTTCAGTAAATCAGTAAACAGGATCATTACTTCTAAGTGTTTCAGATTCTGAATCAAGGGTTTAATTCAATTTTCCAAGTGGAATAATACATTAGGATGAGGATGTCAAATTGCAAATAACCTGTATTAGAATGGCAACCACAGTCCTTACAGTAAGTAATCAACATTATTGACTTAATGTAGGGATTTAATATGATGAAAAATACTAACAGAATAAATTGATTGGAAAATAGAGATGCACATCATTGTGTCAAAAAACTGAATTAAATGAGAGTAAAACAATGCAATGGTATTTTGTAATTCCGAAATATATATTCATAGATGTACATATAGGTATAGTACGGATATTATTGATTTAAATTTACATAGGGACAAAAGAAAGCATTTGAATGGCTATGCTGGGATTCATTATCAGTATGTTAAAATACAAGTTGTTGGCTGTATCATACCCCTGCGGAACATTTTTCATTAGTAGTTAATGGCCATCAAGGCTTTTTTTCATGGTTTTGAATGCTATTTATTTTTTATTCCTTCTATAATTACCCTTGTCACACCAGAAATCTCTCCTGAGATAATGAGAAAATTCAAAAAATTCATTTCTGCATCCAAATACTATAGACCTGTATTTGTCAGTAAGAGCATTTAAATGCTTTGTGATTTCTCATTTCAGTTGGAACAGCCAAGGCTGCCATGGTGAAGTACCTCTCCGCATTTTCATAGTGGAGCCAGGCTTAAGGTTTTTCAGTAACCCAGAAATATATATGGCCTCAGCTCAGAACTGGAGCTCTATTCATGGAGTTCATCAAATGTGCCATAAGCAAACTTAGCCAGGAAAGATACTGCTGCTTGTAAAAACTTCATTTAATATTTGCAGCTTACAGTGAATATGATCCCAGGGTTTGTTTGCTCTTTTTCATCCACTAAATTCTTTGTATTTAACACAAATGACATTAAAACCCAGTGGTGATATTCTTGCCCATATCAAAAAGTTCCTTAATGCCACTGGTTTTGTTCTTTATTTCATAAAAATTCTTTCCTGTGCAAAAGGTTAAGTGCAAGAGTTTATCATGATCTTGCCCTGAGTGCACTGCCTGCATAAGAACTCTGTTTCACTGCTAAGTCACCTTGTGTTGATAACATGTCAGACCTCACAAACACCATATCTGTCCTACCTGGATGACAAAACCTACCTCCCACAACTGATCTGGAGCAGAAATGGGTAAACAACATTGTGCGGTGATGCCATGTCTAGGCTTAGGATAAAAGTAGATGATGCTTATGTTCCCTAGAATTCTGCTCTTATATATTTTTTAGAAATAAGTTATTAAACTCCACAGTCCTCAGCAGACAGTGACAGTTTGATCCAGGATAAGTGCTACCCTTCAAAACTGATGTGCAGGGTTTCTGCTGCATTTTACCATGTAGGTCACCAGGTCTATCATGGATAAAGTTTTATCTATCTACCTGCAAATTGATGTAATTTGGAAAGCAGCATGGGATTTCATGGGATGAAAAGTGCTGTCTAATGGCCAAGTCCTGTTCCTGAAAGCTGTGCTAATGTTAAGTCGTAATAGGTTGATGTCTCCCTCTGCTTTTGGAAGCATTAGTAGAAATTTTGCTTCAACAGAAACTACAGCACTAGGCTTTTGTGAGTCAGTTGCTTTCTGTACATCTTTCCATCATGCCGTGCTCATGCTGGAATGAAATTATACCATTGATGTTCACTGATGTTAAGCTACCTTATAAACAGCCCCAGTCAACTGAAAAACCTGTTTCCACTGCTTTACATGGCAGATTTGTCTAAGATCACCCTATTTGCATCTATACATGCCTGAATATGGATGTGTTGAAATACATGTATTAATTATGAGTTTCCCTAGGATAGTCTTGCAAAACACACCATGATCAGCTAAGTGTTTGAAAGCTGTGATGTGTGAAATCACAGAATCACAAAATTAGAAAACATTCTGGGTTGTAATGGACCTGCTAGCATCATCAAAGTCCATCTTCTAGCCCTTCAGGACAACCACAATCACACCATATACCTGAAAGTACTGCCAAATGCTTCCCAAACTCTGTCAAGCTTGGTGCTGTGACCACTTCCATGGGGAGCCTGTTCCAGTGCCCAACCACACTCTGGGTGAAAAACCTTTTCCTGATATCCAGCCTAAATCTTCCCCAATACAAGTTCAGCCCATTTTCTCTGCTCCTGTCACTGGTCACCAGAGAGAAGAGATCAGCATCTTCTCCTCCTCTTCCCCTCTCAAGGGAGTTCCAGACTCTGTCCCCTCAGTCTCCTGCTCAGTAGGCTGAACAGACAAAGTGACTCAGCCACTCCCAGAGCCTCCCCTCAAGGACCTTCATCATCTTTGTTTGCCTTCTGTGGGTGTCCTTTAAATGCTTTATATCTTTCTTATACTGCCCAAAACTGCCCCCAGCACTTGAGGTGAGGCTGCCCCAGAGCAGAGCAGAGCAGAGCAGGACAATCCCCTCCCTTGCCTGGCTGGCAATGCTGGGCCTGATGCCCCCCAGGACATGCTTGGCCCTCCTGGCTGCCAGGGCACTGCTGGCTCATGTTCAACTTGTCACTGACCAGGACCCCCAGGTCCCTTTCCACGGTGCTGCTTTCCAGCATCTCATTCCCTGTCTGACCATACATCCAGGGTTGCCCCATTCCAGGAGCAGAATCTGGCACTTTCCCTTATTGATTTTTATATGGTGGGTGATTGCTCAGCGCTTTAATTTGCTGAGGCTTCCTTGCCTTTGAGGGATTCCACAGCTTCTCCCATTTTTATATCATTTGTGAACTTGCTTAGTATCCCTTCCAGTCCTGCATTCAGGTTGTTAATGTTGACACTGAAGAGCACAGGGCCAAGAATGGAGCCCTGTGGAACCCCACAGGTGACAGGTCACCAGTCTGATGTCACCCCATTCACTATCACCCTTTGTGCCTCACCTGGGAGCCAGTTGCTCACCCATGCCCTGACGTGTACATTCAGCTCTGTGATGCACATTTTCTCCAGAAGGATACTGGAAGAGATATAACAAAAAGCTTTACTGACATCTAAAAGCATTACTTTCACTGGCTTCCTTTTATCAACTAGTGGCTGTCATGTGCTTACCCCAGGGAGCAACCAAGCCCTATGCATGCACTGTCTCCCTACCACATCTGTGCAACTTTCTTAATCATTCCTATCAAGCCTTATAGATTTATAGCAATGCAGCTGGATCAGCAGATCCCTTACAATTTCAAGTTTAACTGTGAGCTTAATCTTTCTCACTGCCATGGTTCTCTAGCTCAGAGCGCTGAGACACCGTTAATTATCAATTTTGAAGACAGAGCAAAGAAAGTACTGAGCACCTCCACCTTTTCTGTGTCCCCATTTGTGAGGTGACAATCCTCATCCTCCACTACCTTTTGCAATTAATGTGATCAAAAAGACCTTTATATTGTCCCCACAGTTCTGGCCCTTCAAATTCATATAATCCATCAGACATCTTGCTTCCCATGTAATTTAATTTGGACTTATGGAGGTGCAGTGTATCTACTTACTCATGAAGGGAAAACTTTTTAAGTTCTATGCTGAAGTACTTCAATCTTCTTTTTTCCTCTCACAGGCACAACAGACTATGAAATTTTATGGACAGTAGTAAGCAGCAGTTTGCCAAGTTCAAAGTGCTCAGCTTTCATTGAAATATTGCTTCTAATAATTTCTTTTTAATCATATTCTCACGAAGGTATTTTCTTCAAGAGAAAAATCAGGAAAAGTTGTATTATCTTAACTGTAAAAAAAAACAAAACAAAACAAAAAAAAATCCCATTCTTACCCCCAGAATAAGAACTTCTCTTCACTATTACAAAAATCTTTATTTTATACATCAACAAGTGCCCTTGGGCTTTGTTAGTCCTGAAATTTTGCTGCAGTCACCAGCTGGTGAACACTGCATTTGAAAGAAAATGAATAGAAAATGTAACCATACATTGAGCTGGTCAGTGGCATTGAGGTACCTCATTTCAGCCCATTCCTGAGGAGGTTTGCACCCCATACAGGTAATCTGGCTCCTAGACTGTCATGGGGCAGCTGTGCTGCCTGCAGCTGCCACCACACCTCTCTCCACACCACTTGCTTTAGGCAGGTTGGCAGACTGCTGTAATTTCCTGGGAAATATATGTGAGTGAAAGGAAATGCCAATTATCAGCTATTCATATGACAGCAGCACCTGAATAGAATTCCATGGGACAAATGAAAGAGCACTTCTCCCACCCAGGAGCCTCTGCCAGCTCAAGCCATGAAGGGTTTAGTGCTACAAGAATCCTTTAAAGTGGAAAGATGGAGCTTCTGCTTCCCCTGTAGTATTAGGTTTATATATCACCATTCGTAATGTTATTCTGGGTATAGTAATGGCCCAGGAGAGGCCAAACCTTGTTTCCTTTGCCACTGCTTGCTGTGGCACTTTATCCCTTTCATCTCCAAGTGTTAGTGCATCTATTCAGCTTCTAACTAGGATTGCACAATTTAATTCTTCTCCTCTGGGCTATACAGATGACATGCCTCATATAACCGCAGCTTTGAGCATATACATCTTTGTAATATATTTGTAACTCATACTTCACATGAGCTGAGTACCAGCACTTCTGATGTTTCAAGACACATTTGGGCGTTCACCAGGGATCATTTCCCCAGCATGCTGGAAGAGCACTCCATGAACCTCCTGCCGTATTTCCCCAGTTGAGACCAATGTTACTGCTGTTACAGAAGAGTAATGCTGCTGTTAACAATAACGACTCAGTACATTACAGTGGATTTTGCTTTTCCTCCAAGTTCTGTTCACAGATTGTCATGTAGCTAAAAACCACCCTCAGTCTGGTTTTCTGGCTGGTTTGCTGTGCTCCTCAGTTGGGTTTGCATCTAGTATTTAACAGGAAAGATCATGCAGGGTTTGATTGCATTAGGCCAGGGTTAATTGAGAAAAGAATTTGTAACTTAATCAGTTTTTCACATGAAAAATTTGATTGTGTGTAGGTACATGAAAGTTTGGTACTGGGACTTAACCCTGTAATGTGATGGGTCTGCTGCATCCTCAGCACTTTCCCAAGCACAACACTGGGCTTTCCTCAACAGCATGATGTGAAATGCTAAGGTGACACAGCCTTCAGAATTCACTGAATATGGCATGACTACATAGAACTCTATAATCCTCATCCAGAAGGAATTTATTTATCAATGTCCCTAAGGTTATAAAATTTATTCTAGCTATTTATTCTTATATGGTCTCTATATTTTATTTAAATTCACACATAAAGAGCCTGTCCATATTCAGTTTCACATTCTCTCACTTGAATATTCAAAGCAGTTTTGAGCAGAGTAGAATTTTGGGTGCCTTGTTTCTTTTTTAAATATAATTTTCCAAGAGATATGCTTAGTATTTTAAAGAATTGTAATAAATGAAAGTGCTAACGCAAGACTACTGCATTCCCCTATTAAAAAACCACATTTTTTTCTTGCTTCTACCATAAAATATTTATAATCTTGAGATATTTTCCAAATAAAAGTGCTAAAACATGGTAATTTATGACCAATATAAATGGCTAATAAAAGCTCTGTCCATAATTTTTTGTTGTTGTTATTGTTCTGAAAGAATTGAAAGTTGCAAGAGATCAAATCAATTCATTGCATATTTGAAGTAAGGCTCAGTAGCAGTAGTCAGACCAGGTCCTCTAGCATGGAGATGGGAATCAGGCCTTTGCCTTTGCAGATGTCCAAAGGCATCTTTGCAGTCTCAGGCCTGGAGGAAGGCCAAAATTAGTGTTGAAAAATTTTGTTTCACAGTTCCACAAGCTACGACTTGATTCACAGTTCACACCTCTTCTCATCACTGACCCAACCAAACACATGCTTACAAGTATTGAATGTGCTGTACCTTAGTGTGACTTCCTTTGAGTTAGCTGTTTTTTGCCAAAAGACAGCATTTTTCATCACTATTGAAACAAAGGTTCAGCGCTACTTTACCAGCAACCTGTCTGCAAGGAACAGGTTGCATGGGTAACTAGAATTTTTGACTAGTCAGTAAATTTTAAGTCAGTACTCAAAAATAAATTCCTAATCAACTGACATAATAAAGAACCATCTTCATTTATCGTTTTGTGTCATGTACTCTGCTTTCCTACTGACAAAATGTGTGAGAAGGGCAGAAGTACAAAATCATGTAATGGTGCCTACGTCTTTTATGGAGTAGCATGGGAATACCAACACAGCCATGAATCTCAGCTCTGGTGAGCAGGGGATGAACAATAACCCAATCCTTGTATGTGGCAGAGGAAGGGAGTTCCTATTGCTGGTGCCCTATCAGGAGGAGGAATGTTATAATTCCTGCTTGTGTCAGCTCATTCCAGTCCCAACAGCACAAACCTTTCCATGCAAGCATGATGCCAGCCTAGACCTTGCCCCTTGCAGCATCTCCACAGACTCTGTCCTTGAGCATTCTTCTTATTGCCAAAGGAAGCTCAATTAAGCTGCAAACAGAGGAAAGAGGAATCCAGAAGTGAAAAAAAAGGAGCACCTGAATTGAGAGGTTCAGCTGTGAAACAAGCAGAAATACAAGACAGAGTTGCAGAAAAATATCCATACACACGCATATATATTTTATAAGCACTGGGTGTCATATTTTAAACCATGAGACAATCAAAAATAAAACTGGTTTGTGAATCTCACTGGCACAGGTTTGAGCTGATCTATATCCCCTGTTCTGGCTTCCCCATTTTTGGAAAAGGTTCTTATTCTAAATTCCCTGGAATATTTAGTATGTACTCTGATGTTTTGAAAGTCCCAGTCTTTCAGAAAGAGCTATAACTGTTAGAAAATTATTTAATTACATTTCATGCACTTTTCTAGAAACTAATATGAAAAGCTTAAACAAATGTGGAGAACTTAAAGTACAAATTATATACGGCACGAAATTGTAACTATTCTGTTTCTGCAAGTGTCCTGGTTTGACACTGGCCAAATGCCAGGCACCTGTGAAAGTGGTTTGTTTACCCTCCTCTGCTACAGTTGGGCAGAGGAGAGGGAAGAAATTTAACAAAGGGCACATGAGTCGAGCCCTAACGACTGGGAGGGAAAAAATCCACTCTAAGGGCAAAACAGGTTCAAACTTAAAGGTGTAAAATAAAGTCATTACTAACAGAGCTAGAGGAGGATAATGAGAAGTAAAATAAGCCCTTAAAACACCTTTTCTCCCCCCAGCTCCTCCTTCCTTCCCACTGACAGTGCAGGGAGAACAGGGTGTGGGGATTTTGGTCAGTTTGTCACTCGAGATCTTCTGTTCACTCAGAGAGAGGAGTCTTTGCTATGCCATCAGGTCCCTCCCACAGGCAAACAGTCTTCCCAAAATTGTTGTGGCATGGGTCACTTGTCCACAGCTTGTAATCTAGGCTGCTCTAGTTTGGAAGCAAGGGCTCTCTTTCTATCTCTGGAAGCAGAGACCCTTTCTCTCTATTCAGGTCTTCCACCAGATCACAGCTGTCATTGGTATCTACCCACTTGGGCATGAGCACTTTTCCCATGGGCTGCAAATGGATCTTTGCATTCCCCCATGGACTTCATGCGTGACAAGGGGACAGTTTTTGTCACCATAGTCCTCACCACAGCTTGCAGAGGAATCTTGGCTCAACACGTGGAGCACCTCCTCCCCACTTTCTTTTCCACAAACCTCGGTGCTTCCCTGTTGTTTTCTCTCACACATCCTCACTTTCTCCTCTTCTCTGACTAGCAGAAAAATTGTTACTTGTGGATACTATTGTCAACAAGTTCTACTAATTCAAATTATTTCACGATCCTGCAGCACTGAGAATTAATCCTGTCCTGGTTCTGTGTCGGGGAGTCATTCATCCTGCTTTTGCTGCTGGCCCGGTGTCCCCTGACCCTGGCGCGGGCAGCCGCGCTGGTGCTGGCGCTGTTTGACCCTCTCTTCATGCAGGGCACGGGCACAGGGAGAGAAGGGAAGCCCCACCAGCCCTGCCCTTCTGCCTGCAGCACACTTGGCCAGGGGCAGCCAGGCAGGCAGAGCTTGGCATGGAGCAGCCACAACCCAGGCTGCAGCAGCTCCCCACCCCTGGGGAAAAACTGAGCCTGCGCTGGCTTGATTTTCTTCTTAAATATGTCATCGCAGAGGCATTACCAACTTCTCTGAATGGTCCAGCAGCATCTCACAGAAGGGGTAGCTTCTCCCCGTGGCCCTCCCCTGCTACCAAAAAATCAGGCCATGCTAAATCAACACAGCAAGCCTATCTCTGAGAATGTGGCACAGAAAATATGTCTTCTCTCTCACACTTTTGTGAGCTTCCAACACACTTTGCAATTAGGAAAGATCCCTTTATGTTCCAAAAGCTGCTGACAAGAGTGGAAACTGATCTATTATTGGACATAGGTTTATGAACAAAAGCTATTATTAGATGTAAAACTTACATCCTTCTGCAATAATTGGCTGCTTTTTAAACAAATCTGATGCTATAAGACCATATGTCTTTTGTATTATTTAAAGACCTCTGCCAAAAATTTAGGCATGGAAAAATATTCTTCTTGGGAGACATGAGATGTGATTGATGAGAAGTAACATGGAAAAAACTATAATTGTCAGGGATGAATTTAACAGACATGGGAGGAGATAGGAAGACCTCACCACTGACATTTTATTTCATCAGGGAAGTCTACACAGTCTGATTTCTTTCTTCAAGCCAAGATAAGGATGTCCTGGTAGCTCAGTTCTTGTTTTGGTCTCAAGATTGTTGTACAACAAATGAGACTGTTCACTCCTAATAAATTTCACCTGTTTTGCTCCTAGGGTGAACAGTCACATTTTTCATTTACTATCAGACACTAATAAAAGTTGAATGATATTTGTAATACCTTATTTTCTTTCAGTCAAGGCATAGAAGCAATAATTCAATTTTAATCTTCCAGTTTTCCCCTTCAGAAAACTGTTTCCATCTTAGGTTCAATTCAAAAAGTAGTCTTATTATTTTCATACAGAGCATATTTTATTATGAAGTTTTTATCTCTGAAATCTGTAACATTTTATTACTCTACTAGGGACAGGTGTTGATGATATATTTCTTTTTTCCACGCAGCAATATGTTATAGGGGATGTTTTTCCTGTGTCAGGAATTACCATTGATAAAATGCACAAAATTCACAAGAACTGGCACTGAAATTTTTGAATGAAAAAGTCAGCCTATGTACTCTGCTTTTAACTGGTTTGTTTTAATTTAAATCTTGTGAATTCCATTTACTTTGTAGTGGCTGTGTGGCCAGATCCTGTCCAGATTAAATCTGTACTTTAGAAATAGAATCATGCTAGGGTACAGACCAAGCTTCATACCTTACCAACCACAAGTCACTATGTACAGGCAGACACGCAGGGAAACCAAAAAATTGATTGCTGACTATGCTGATAGATTGCATTCATTACTTTCCTGTGCTTAAGAGAAGTTTCTTTTGTATTTAATAACCACATTAATTAAATTTTAATTCAAAATACCAATGGAATACAAAATCATAACCAAGAGAAAAATTGTGGCATATTGTTTCTGTCAACTGAGATGGTTTTTCTTCCATATTATGCTTGACAGTAGTTTATATCTTTTGCCAGACTGCTGCCAAAATTCTTTTAAGACCTTTCCACTTTTCATTGTTGGAAGAGATCATAAATGTTGGATACAAAAAAGCAATCTTCCCATATGCCTTATAGTATTTAATTTAGGAAAATTCAAGTTCTGACTCTATTTTTTCAATGTTTGCTGTCTTGATGAAGCAATCCTATCAGGATCCTAATATGAACATACCATATCATTATTCAGGAGGAATCAGTTTGGAGAAGGTTCTTTTTATTCATTTTTAGCTATTTGGCCTCCAACCGATAGTGCTACACGTAGCATAAGGGAGCTAATTTGTTTAAATAGAAGTTGAAGAGATAGGGAAAAATAAGATTTGTTTCTTTTGCAGAACAGAAAGAGAAGCCAATGTGTTGCTTCAGGTAATAAAATTCTATTTAATACCTAAATGCAGATAAAATAATGCTAAAAGAAAGAGTGGACAATGGTCCCTAGAAAGAAGACGTTCTTTTCTCCTTAGCCGAAAATTACTGTTTACCCATTACAGCTAGCCCGTCCATTACTTTACAGGATATTAATAGTTTTCCACCACTTGTGGCTTTTCTTAATTAACATGCCTTTTTAGTACATGGCTTTAAAGAAAGGATTTGTTTTCTCATGAAAAAAAGAAATCTTTTCTATGATACCTGTTTCTACCTGTGTTACATGTTAAAGTGCAGTAAAATACGTACATATAGACAAATTTACAAAATTATTTAGCACCTTGCATGTTGCTTTTGTAAAAAAGCCACCAATGCACATGCTCCAAACTCTGTCAACACCTGGGGCAAGAGCATTTCAGTCAAATGAATATTTGTGTAACATTAATATAAGAGAGGATGTGTGTCTATGCATATTCATCTAGCCCATACTGGTATAAAATTCAGATAATTTTGTCTCTTTTACTTAAGAGTCCCTTCATTTATTCTTGAAGGATTTTGTCACTAACCTGCTTTCACCTATGACAGCCACAGGTAAATCTCAGATTAAAATTTATGTTCCAATCTAAAATGGATCCTTTCTAATATAGCCTGAAGCTGCTTAGCTTATGAATTTTGTGGTGTGTTAGGATACTCTTCAGTGATAAGAAAAGAGTAGAGATTAGATATGTTCCAAGCTGTGTGTATGTTCTCTCAAAGAGCTGAGAAAAGCAGTCTCTAAAGGAATGTTTCTTTTTTTTTTCCTCTCATGAATTGATAGTGGTGTATTTCTTTCTTACCAAGGTGACAGCACGTATGAGATGTAAAGACTAGTTTGCTCAGGCAATTACCCCTTGTTGATAGCCGATTACTTCCTCTGTCAAACTTGAAAATAACTTGTTTGCATGTAAGTTACTGCTGTTCTGGAGATGCAGTTCTCCTGTATCCTTTATGAGCGCATTTATTTTAATCAGTTTGGATGGCTCTTTTTATGCACCCCCTTGTAATATAACAAAGGACTGTATTTGCACACATAGGAGAAAAATTATTTTATATATTGCAGAAGAGCATGCCTTGTGTGAGAAATCATATCCCATGCTCTTTCTCCATGCAAAGAATGTACCATTCATTTTCTATAGCAGTGGCCCAAATTATTTTTCTAAATAAATATTTCATCACCGTGAGTTACAAACAGTATCATTTATACTTGTGAACAGTGTCTGAGAAAAAAGTGATCACACACAACTGGTCTATGAAATTGTACTACAGAAAATCAAGACTTGATTTCTTTTGGGCTCATTACTTACCTTTGTTTCTTTTTTTCTTTTCTTTTACGAGGCGTTTTTGTTGCTGGTTGAGGGAAGGGGGAGTTACTTTAAAAACTTTATAATACAGCATGCATTTTATGGGGTATCTAATGAATGGGATATTTTGCAGAAAAATCAGTTACCATAAATTAAAAAATACCTACCAAACAAAATGCTTATTGTATGCTTTCACATGAAAACAGAAATGAAAGTGAAAATTACCACTCTTGCCACTGGACAGCTTTCTGAATGTAGAAAGATTTAAATTTTTCTTCAACTATCTAAAGTTCAGGATTCATTTTGCTGAAGTATATGGAGCCATTTCCATGGCAAGTTGCTATTTTACCTGTGTGGCAGACACTGACCTAAATAAGAAACAAAAGTTTACCTCATAACTGTTTACATATTTTGGGTCAATATACAATTATAACATCATTGATTAATGTATAAACATCAAAACTACCACAGTACATAGCTAAATACATTAATTATTTTAAAAATTGCCATATAAGGACATTTTCACTTCCTGCTTAAAAATTAAGAGCCTTCCTTGATGCATGTTAATAGTCCACATCAAAATTAACGGTACTTTTGTCAACATTACAGCTTTTTAGAGTAGCAAGTGAAGTGTTATCACACACACTATGGCGCAATTAGGGCTAAATATTTTCTTTTCTAGTAACCTCACTATGTTTGTGGACACTTAACCTTTTTGCATGTGTCACCTGACTCATGTTCTGTTTGCTTAGTACTGACATCACTTCTACTGGTATAGTTTTTCATGCTCTTAAGTAAAATCAGAATTTTTTTGCACAGCATGGTGCAAAAAAACATGTGCCAAATTAGACTTTGCATCCATGTTCCTCTGCACTCTGGTGAAGTTTGTCTGCCTTTAGTGTCTTTTGCTTGCAGAAGTTACATTTCTTTTCCAATGATATGTGACATTCTTCTGAGATGTATTGTGGTTGATCTGTGATTCAATGGTCATATGCTGTGCTTTGGAGATACAATAGTCCCCTTGATTTGTCTTTTTCTCCCTAATGCTGCTGGTGCATGTCCTCCATTACTAGTTTGTCCTGATTGTGAGGGGGAAAAGAATTACATCTGTGAGCACATCTATTTATATCTATTTTGGTTGATAAGAATACTAGCTACTTCCCTGCATCAAAATAACCTGTTGATATTTGTTGATTCTATGCAATGTCAGCTGCTGTATTTAATTAAAAGGCTCTGCATCTTTTCCTAAGAATTCACATGTAATAGTATCAAGAAGTAAACAGTTTCTACGGAAAGCTGTAGCCTGAATTTTTTAAGATTCAAAAAACTGCATACACTTTTTCTAATATTTCTCTACATTTTAATTTTTGCTAGAACAGTCACACAGAAGTGACAAAATATCAGAAAACAAGTGCGCTTTGTGCTTGTGACTTAATCAAGCCTGGAAAGTAACTGAAATTCACATGCAAAGTTGTTCTCATTCTTTGGCACATTGTAAAGAATAAAGAAATTTAATCAACTACAGAAGTCCTTACAAAATCATTTAATTTTGTAATTTGATATTTATGTGAAACCAGGAGAATTCCAAATACCAGAAAAACTCTTGCATCCATGGCAGAGGTGTACAGGGAAGAGTAAATATTAGAAGAAGAACTCAGTTATCATGGGCACTTTTTTCTGAAATATCAAAAGAAAAATTGGGTAAATCCTACCAAAGGGAGCAAAGTTTCTTGCTTAAACAGGAATGGCACTGAAATGGCAATTCACATCCGAAAGGCAAATTGGTGTCAGGCTGAAACCAAGGTAGACTAGATTTTGAAGAGTGGTTACCAAGAATGATTGATGTTCCCTACACAGTAGGGCAATGTATAATGAAAAACCACCAAAACTAGTTATCACATTAAAATCCATGTGAGTTTGAGTACAAATGCAGGAATCTTCCAGAGTAAATTCTGTACTCAGTGCAGTCTTGTGGAAGACTGTCTTACCAAGGACACTAAAGTTGCAACTGCAGATTTGAAACAGAAAAATATCAGAAAAACAGAACTGTTGATATGCTTTAACTTTTAAAGGTTATTTTTCAAGTCTATTATAGGCCACATATTCCCTTTTTGTGCAAAATCCCATGGAAGGGTAAACATAGACACTGTGTGCTTATACAGCGGTTAAAGAGTAGATACACCAATCCCCTTAGATTAGAAGGCTCCTGTCTCTGGAAGACTGAGAGATAGTATTTTTAATATAATATGGTGTCCCAATTAAATCAAGTGATCCCTCTTTGTTCATTCAGTTGCTCTCAATTCTATTGGCGTAGATGACTTCCAGCCCAGTGGTGAGATCTCACCTTGCACTTTTTGCCCTCCCTGACTTGTTCAAAGAATTTGAGAAAGATAGAAGCCACAGATGGGAGCTTCTGCTCAGCAGAACAGTGGTGGCTTACAGCAGAGATCACACAAGATGTTGGCAGCATTATGCTATGGGAAGCATGACACAGCGAACAGATGAACTTCACAGTTTTTCACAGCTTTTCCAGTACCACATCTACTTGAGTGAAGCAAAACTTCCATATAATCAGCTATCCAGAGTCTAGCATTTGTCACATGCTGAACAAACCCCTGCTTCAATGGTGGTGAATCAGAATTCTGAATAAAAAAGGCCTTTTTCATGTCCTCCTGTGTAAGAATATGTTTGTGTGTCTCTAAATTGTTTATGAATCCTCTAGCTGCTTGTTCAGTGCTGTAGGCAAGAAACAGCCAGAATATGAGAATAACTAGGGCCTGAATTTTGTGAATAATCTAGCAAAGATATTTGTTTGAAATTTTCTCCATTGATATTGTTATCTTGCATTCAATAAAGGTATTTAAAAAGCAATATTGCTTTACTAATGCATATTAAGTAAGACAATCACCTTGCCTTCTTTCTGTTAAAAAGTGAATAGACCTCTCTCGCATCAACTACAAATATTTGTGTGTGTGTGTGCATAATAGTCCTATGAGTAACAGTGCAATACAGGATATGGTTACAATTCACACAATATTTTAAATACTACTTTTGCACCTCTGTGTGATACTTTAATAAAGTTCTGTACCCTGGAGGTTCTTGGTCACTGGGAATCAAATAAAAGCTACAAAATAAAAAGTCTCTAAATGTATGAGTGTTTTATAAATCAGTGATGGGTTTTACACTTTCCTGCTATGTGTCAGACCAGCATGAGGGTCTGCAAAGAAGTCAGCAAAACTGCAAATAGATGATGAATATGCCTCTGGCAAAGCAGTTGGGTCTGGGGTGGGTGACAAACTCGATGTAATCACAATATTTGAAATGAGAACACTTTTTCTTTTCCTTGAGAACACTTACCACCTATACAGAAAACACTCAAGTCTTCTTTTATGATTTTCACCAGTCAAATACTCACAAAAAAGATTTTTTTCCAAGAAAAACTTTTATTAGCTTGATCTCCAATACGGGACCACCTTCCTACATGGTGAATATTGTTACTGATGGCATAGATAATTGAAGCATGGGAGAAACTTCCATTTCATCTGCAAGTATACATTTAACCTCACAGGGTCAAATGCACTTCATTTAAATAGAGAGAACATGAGTGTGTATTTCAGTACACTCAAAACAGTAACTTCTGGATATCACTGAGAGGACATTAAAGCTTGTCCTCTTTGCATTTGTGCTTACAGATTTTTATCTTCTGACAGTAACCAATTTGTACTATACAGGTATCCAGCAGAGTCAAGCCCTGATCGCTTTGAATGGGCTGAGCTCCAGGAGTTCCTCAGAGAAAGCTAAATGCATTTCCTGAACTCATGAAGACACCAGAGAGATTAGCAGGTGTAGCCATCAAGTTGAAATAACATGCTACTATGAGATATATTTTAAAAACAACCCTTCTTTTTTGAGAGAAATCAGAAGGTTCACAGCTGTTAAGCCTCAGTAAGTCTAAAATACAGAATTGTATCAAGACATGTTCTCGCTTCAAAAATGTAAACTGGAATCATCATTCAGATCAAAATTCTTCTTTGAACTAGCAAGAATATTCCAAGATTAATGGAGATGTCAAAATATCAGACTTGGAGGAAAACTGTACTTTTAATATTCTTTTTGGTGTTTAAAGATCAGTGTTTTGGGGATTGCTGCACTTCAGGTCCAAAGAAATACTTCACCCTTCTCTTTTAATTAGCATGGAGGTAAGATTTTTCATGCTTTCAAGAGTTTTCATCAAGGGTGTAAATACACTGGTCATGGTCTCCCTCAATTCCTTACAAACAGAGTGTTTTAAAGGGGTAATATGCCGTACATGAATAGGATTCTTAGTGCCTACTAATATTACCTGTGGCTCAGGTTCTTTGAAGATTCAATTGGCTGTTTAATTATTACTCATAGAACTTCCACAGATAAGTGTTTCCCGGTGTAGGAAGCTGGCACAGAACACCCACTTCTACTCATAAGCACCACTGTACACTGGATTGTGAAAGGTTAAATGGAATGTTGTTTCTCTGCTACTGATATGCTGCATGGTCCTCTTCTAGCCACTTTGGTCTTGTATGTGCCACACCAATCTAAACTAGAAATCTGCTGTAACAGCTGCACCATACTTTGCTAGGTATTGTTTTAGATTCTCCAACCCCTTGGTTGTGAAACCACCAAGTGAGTAAATCTTGCAAGATTTCTTAGTGCGTTTGATGCAATTGTGACTACAGAATAACAGGTTGTTTGCAAATATCGTATCCATGATTGCATATGAATATTTTAAAAAAACTCTCAACATTTATGTATATGTAAATATATCAACCTATTTATGTAGCTATATACATGCAATTAGGGGCACTAAATTGGATATTCAATTCATTGTATATACATCAGAAATTAAAGCAAATAGCCTACTACTCTGTGTAGTTCTCTTTCCCATTCAAAACAAGACTCATGATGAAGGCAATACTTAGCTAATTAATGGTGGTTTGTCCTTGTTGCCAGTTTTAACCTACAGCATTGTCTTCAGCAGTATATCCAGACCAGGAAGATTTGACAGATGCATTGTGACAATCCTCACAAAAATCATATTACAGTCATCCTAACACTAATTTTGCTAAAGCAAAGATAATGATTCTTAATAATAGCTAAGCAAAAACATTATAGCATATTACTAGCAGGTATGGAGGGCTCCTATGGCTCATTTATAACAATGTAAAGCTGCAGAGCTGTTATCTTTATCAGAACCATTTTCTCTTGTTTGTGATTTGTGACACCAGCAAACAAAACAACCTTGGCACCAGCAGCAGTTCAGGATCAATGTGGGTGTTAATGACATTGTGAGTAGATAAATACAAGGGCAGGAATCCAAATCCCACAACAGCCCTCTTGCAGTTAATGCCATCTCTGCAAATGGCATATTCTTGGAGTTAGTCCAGGAGCCATGGTCACAAGATGAACTTTCCCTGACTTTGCAATGCATTAACATCCAGCACACCCTGGCATTCGCAACCCTTGCTTATGAATCACTCGGAGGCCCTACATATATTTTCCAAATAAGTGTCAGCAAACATGTTCTGTACTAAAGAGTACAATTGTTTAACACTTTGTCAGGCAGTTACCAAGGGTTGTATCAACACATGAGGATGTGTATTTTATAATTTGCTTGGAATAGATTTTTGACCCATGCACCAATGAGCAGGTTGCAGGCTGAGTACTATTTGCTTTCTGAAAGGCAGTATGATATCACAAGGTCGGTTTACTGTCACATTTTCCTTAATAAAAAATAAATTAAAAAAAAAATTAAGGGGCATTTAAAATATTTTGACTAGGTGACCCACAATTTTCCATTAATGCTGTGTTTGTCTAAACCCCTCTGCATTGATATGCATGGACCATGTAGTCATTCACTGGTGTCTCACTGGGGGTGGGAAATAAGGCAAGTGGGACTTCTCCAAGGTCTTTCGCAGATAGACTGCATCTAGGTATTGATTAAACATTTGGATAGATAATCAACACAGCTAAGCCCTTTTAATCTGCCATGTGCTGTATAAAAAATATTTCATAAAAGGGAAGGAGCCACAAGTAGACAATTTTCATTTTTAAATTCAATATAAAAATATACCTTAGTAGAAAATAAAGACATAGCAAATATTGTGAAATTAGACTTGATCCCTGATTCCAATACCAAACCACAAGCCTTGAGGTGTTAGGCAATGGTTGGGCTATTTAACTCCACCAAGTTTTACCTGTAGCAATGATGGACTACATGTTCATGAAGAAAGAATTTTCCCTATTTTTTCATGCATTGGAGAGTAGCAATGCTAAATTGCTATTTCTTCAGTAGGTGAATATTTTTTCCAGATTCCCAATTCTACCACATCTATGAGATAGGATAGGCTTGAGAGTGTCATGAGAGACGGCCTGTGTTGTGAAAGATTCATGAAATTGTATCAGAATTGCTTTGTTATTTACATTAGTTCTTGCCAGGATGCCAGTAAAAGAAGCACAAAAAAACTCACCAAACACCTGGAATGCTGCAGTAGCTATTTTACTGCTATCTCTACTGTACAATCTTCCCCTGCACCATGCACTTTCACTGTTTGTCCTCCAGAATCAGAGAGGTGTTATTCTTTACTTTTGTAATGTCTCAGAATTGCATTGGCTTCAAAGGGTCTAGAGGATTTATATCAGCTGGAATGGGGCTTTTGGTACGTGGGAGAGCCTGCAAAGCATTCCCCATACTTGTTACTGGCTCTCTACAAGATGGGAATCAGCAGAGGTTAACATCAGCTGGTGAATATCAGCTGAGCACCAGCTGCTCAGAGGGAGGATCACACATCCCTTTCCTACCTGTATGGTGTTTATAACGTCACAGCTGTGAACCCAGTCATTGCATTAAGGATTTCTTGCAACTGTAAATGCCAGCTTCTCTTCCTCATTAACCATTTCAAAACAGTTTATAACTCTGTAAATACACTCTGCTTCAGGTACACCTTCAGGGATTCACTTCTTTGCACCCATGAAGACTGCCTTTAGTTTGAAAACAGGGGATACAGCTCCAGAGGCTCTGTAAATTACCATAACTGAAAGGAAGGTTAATAGAGCAGGGGAAAAAACTAAAATTCCAAACTAAATAAGTAAAGGTATGGCTACATACCTATTTAAACTATTTTAACTGATAGACTGACTAAAATGTCTCACACATAATATATTAAGCACTAATATATTAAGTCTCACACATAATATGTTAAGCACTTTGCACTCTGAAAAGTGTCTTATAATGCAGCAGTTCAATTAGTGAACTAATAATATGCGTAGAAAGCTACTGGGAAAAGATGGAGTAAGAAAATAGCTATTTCATTACTGTGGTTTGTCTATAACAGTACTGTTTAGGGACCAAAACTAAGTTGTATGCCATAGATAAATTAAACCCAAATAGTCTTGGACTGTAATTTTCTCTCCTTAGTGTAGTGGTGGCCATGCATCTGTACAGCACATCTCTCTTCCATTATTCCTGTAGTAGTGAAGTTCATTGAAAAAACATGACAAATTATTTATAGCACCCACATATAAAATTGAAAACAAATTAGCAACTGTGCTGTGTAAATTATAATTATAGTTTTAATTGGTTAAAATGAATGTGTAATAAAAATCTGAAAGGATGGGTAAACAGAAAGTGAGTTTCAGTTTTGAGTCAATACCGATGATGCATTTATAATTCTCTTTCCCTTTTTTCTTGTAATTATACATAGCAAAGAATCATTTAATATTAATAAAATATAAATAATGCAATTTTTTTTAAAGTTGGAATCTTTTTTATGATTGGGTTAAGAGAAAATGTCTCACTAATATTTGTTTTCAATTTTAATGTTTGCTAACTCCAATTCCTTACTCAAAAGTTTAAGGCTTGGCATTCTTCATTGTCACAGGCAAATATAACTGGAAAACAAGAAAAAAAATCACATTTTTATTCATGGGCTCTGGCTACTCATAAAACAGTAATTCACCACAAAACATGTCCTAACTTCTTTCCCCTTGTTCAAAGATCCACTCAATATTTCTAAGAGCAAACAAATTTAGAAGGTAAGCACTCCCCAGTAGCTCCATTTCACAGCATAACTAATTAATGAGGACAGCCATAAGTCTTGGAGTAGACATGGGCCATGTCACCAGCAACTGGAGGATAACCACCTTTCTTCTAGGCTTGACTCATCAAGACTTTTAGAGGCTTTTGAGGGCTCTGGGCCTCCTCAGCCAAGTCAATGCCCCAGTGCGCCTGGTTGGGCGCACCAATGGTCCAACAGCAATCTACTGCAAAATTAAGCATTATTTTTCAATTTTTAGTCCCACTGTCTCACAGCACCTACTGTTCATGTTGTGGAAACACCACATCATAAGAGGTCAAAACTAATGCACCAGAGGAAGTAACCCTGCTAGCAAAAATATCATCTAACAATGGAATTACAAACTTAGCACATGTCAAGAAAGAGTAAGGAAATTAACAAAGAGAGAAGAAGCAACTGCCAATTATCTTGGAGGGAAAAAAGTAATATTTTTAGCACTGTAAACATGGTCTCAGCCTAATGGCATGTGCAATAGTATCATTTCTATAGCTTCTTTTTGGCAACTTGTTACAAAGTTTTCCTCATGAATAATTTGTGTGTGAGTGTGCAGTCAACTAAACCCTGAGTGTGTGATTGCAAAATTGTCTGTATGGCAATGTATAAAAAATTAATCATTTAAATATCTTTTGTGAAAAATATCGTGATTGTTACTGAGCACTAGGAAGCTATTTGTATGACCATGTTTTAAATTGGTATGTCATTGATGTCTATTTAATGCTCTTTGCCACTGTCTATGAAGTAAGGAAGTTCTATATGGTTCCAGAAGTGGAAAGATTTACGTAATAACCATTAAAGGAATATACAAATATCAGTTTAGAGACTGGAATTCAAACATTTGTCTTTTGATGGTTTTCCCCCTAAAATGAACTTTTATTAACTCAGCTAGTGATATTATTATCAGCTACTGATATGAGAATGTTGTTCAGCCTTTGAATATCTTTCATTTTACCACTTTTAGTGCATCTTTAATATTTAACATTCATCTTATTATAGACAGAGAGCGTGAGATGCATGCGTGGTTTCCACACAGTTTTAAAGTTCAATGCACAGTCACAATTCTGAGGGGAGATTTCACACGTTTATGAAAAACAAGGCATTTTTGCAGTAAAGTTACAAAGTGTGAAAGAATTCTTGTTTTATCTGCCTTACTTATCATGTTTATGAGTTATTTTGCCTGGAAGTAAATTGACAAGTTGTCAATGAACAATAGACACTGCTTCAGCTAGGCTTTTCACAGGTTCGGATGCCTTTGGGCAAAAAGGCTAAATCTGTAGTTTGCAATCTAGCATATGGAGTACTGAAAAAAGTGTCAATGGGGTGAGAGACATTTAGTGAGAAATTCATATGGCTGCTGATCCCTAACCAATTCATTTGGTCTGGGGTTTATGAATTCATGTATAAGTGCTCTATCCATGCAGTTAGATTTCAATTTACATATAATGACCCAATTCCATTTATTCCTGCTCTACTGCTGATCTGCTCAAAATAAATACTTTTATTTTCACCACAATCAATGACACCTGCATCTCTAATAATAAGGCTTTCTTTAGAACAGTCTAATACAGAGTTTCTCCATATTCCACCTTTTTATGACAAGAACTGTATATAATCCTCTAATTAACACAAATCTTGATATCTTTATCCCTACCCACATTGTTAGCACACCCTCTTGAGGTGTTGATCATATTGTACAATTTACAATAAAATTATTTTGAATTCACATACTGTAGTAGGGGAAACATCATTGTCATTTCCTTTATGTGATGTTGTATTTCTCAAGGGACCTTTATGCACAGGGGTGAAAAAATGTAGTGTCAAAAGATTATCCAGTTTCCACATACTCTATAAAAAATAATTGTATGTAGTAAAACAATGAGGGGAGAGCTCAGAATATCTCTCTTTTGGGGTAAGGTCTGCTTTCTCTTTACCTTTCTGACTACTGAAGCTATTAAAGTGCAGAACCCATGAAATGCACTCTTTACCTCGCCAGAGATAAATTCATATTATTTTAGTCATTTGTTACCCATGCACTCATCAAGGTATTTTTAAAATAAACTTAAGAAATGCTGACCTGTTTTGCTAGGAAGTATTCAACCATTTACATAGTTTAGGAGAATTGTTGTTGGCAATTAGGATAAGTAATAATACTATGAGCACTGAGAATGATGATAAAGGAATGACAAAAGGACACTAAATTAGACTGATTATCACACTTAATTAAGGGACAACTGTGCTACTTACTTGATGTCAGTATTGTACATGTGACAAAAAAGGACAAGTAGCCTATTATTGTTATTATCATGGCCAAAGGAAGTAAATAAATAAATACATCACATCATGTAATGCACTAGTCAACCTGAGAAAAATAATGAATTCATTATATTTTAATGACTTACAAACTCTTCAATTATTAATGGTCATAAAGACTATTGTGGCTACTCTATTGAAATATTATTTTGATTTTAATTATCTGTATGCAGCAATGAAGCATGTTTCCAGAGATCCACAATTTGCACACCAGTTTTGCCTTATAGAGAAACAGAGAGATTATGATCAATTCTATTCTTAAATGACTTATTCAAATTCAAGTAAGTTTAAAAAAAAAATCACAAAAAAAATCCAGAAAAGCTTTTCCTGGATGCTGTCTATCTTGTGCCAGCTACAAAAACAATATATTTCCAAAGTTGTAATAGCTGTAGAACACCAGGCTGCCTTTCAAGCAGTCTGTCTCTTCACTCTGCCTTTTCACTTTTGTGAAAATTTTACTGATCATAAAATGAAGCACCGTATTTCTTCCAAAAATGTTGAATCACTGTCAGTAAAATAGAAGAGAGGAAACATGAAACCTCATTTTCAAAACTGGGCTAGATTTATGGAAGAGGGCCATCCTTAAAGTAGATGGATGCGTACAGCAGTGGCTGTGAACATCCTCACTGATTCTGTGGGTTAAAAGCCTATTTTCCCCTGCAATTTTTTTTTTTTGTTTTTTTTTTTGCTGTGCTGTGGCAGTGCTGAATACTTCAGCAAACAATACAAACTAGCAAACAAAAAAGTAAAGTTCCTGACTTTAATAGAGAAAAACACCAACATTGTGAAAAGTCTGAGAGATGGTCAGTGTAATTACTTTTCATGCTACCCAAGATCTGAGCCATGATTGTAGTCCTGCTTGTTCATGAAGGGCTGAGAGAGAGTGAGCAAATCTGGGAACCTGACAAGGACCAGGTAAAGTAGGGAAGCCCCACTGAGGGTCTGACATGCTATATCTCAAGAGCCAGAGGACCACAAGGGTTTTCCTGCCCCATCAGCACAATTATCTCATGGCAAGATGGCCTCTTCCAAACCTGGGAGAGTGTTGCTCCCCCAAGCAGCAATAAATTGAAGCTAGGTGTTAAAGCAGCTCCTAGAAAACTAACATATCAGATTCTCCCAGCTTGCTTTCCTTTCAAGAGCTCCAACTCTCCCATTTACTTAGGATGCTACTTTGCAGCTGATGCAATTTGCAGATTGGTGCAATTATGCAAAGTGAGCATGTTTATGATTATGCAGCAACCTACTAGCTGCAGAAATTTAGAAAATGCTTCTTCTGTGTTGTCTATTAATGACCAGATTTATCTTATGTGTTATCTATCAATAGCCATTCTACTTTAATTCATTCCTATTTGAGATTTCATACCTTGGTTTCCTGTATAAGCTCAGTAGTAGTGACCAAAGCACTGTCAAACATAAACTGGGTAGGTAGAAAGTTTTGTGGTAAAGCACTCTGCTTACCCAGCCGGGACTGAAGGAAAGTCCTGGGGTAAGACTGAGCTGTACATGATGGTTCCTGAGTTCAGCACTGAGCCTCAACAGAACCTGGAAGTCTTCAGCAGCCAACCAGGCAAGGAGGGGGCAGTTCCAGGAGCAAGCCAGGGTGATTTCAACAGCTCCAAGGAGCACAAGCAACGTGGAGTGCCAGGAGCCCACAATACCTCCTCTGTGAAGGGGAAGAGAAAGGTAATTGTAGCAGGAAATTCCCACCTGAGGGGAAGGAAGGGCCTGCTCTGCAGACTGGACCCAACCCACAAGGAAGTCTGCTGTCTCCAAGGGATGAGATAAGGGACATTACTGAAAAACTGTCTAGGCTAGTAAGGTACTCTGATTACTGTCTGCTCTTTGTTATTCAAAGTGGCATAAACAAAAAAATAGAAGTTGAAAGGGAATCAGAGCAGACATCAGGGCTCTGGGATGATTTGTAGAGGGATCAGGAGCACAAGTGGTGATTTCATCAATTTTTTCAATAACAACAAATAATAGCAAAAGGAATAGGCAGATCCATCAGGTCAATACATGGCTCCAAACTGGTATCAGCGGAAAAAAATAAAAAAAATGAGACTTGTTGACCATGGGACATTCTACTGCACATCTGGTCCTCTGACATGTGGCAGGATGCACCTATCTCAGCAGAGAAAAAGAGCTCTAGCACAGGAGCTTGTTGACAGTGCTTTTAACTAGCTTGGCAGGAGGAAAGGGACAAAGCCACCCTCAGCAGTGAAGACAATGGGATGCTGTGTCAATACTTTAGGAAATGGGCACTAATGGGATCCCTCAATCTGCTTCAAGAGGTGTTGGCTGCAATGTACCACACCTGAAATGTTTCTACAATAACACACAGAGCATGAGGAACACACAAGAGGAGCTCAAGGCCTTTGCTGCATCCCAGAGATTTGACATCACTGGCATAAATGAACCCTGTTGGAACGAGTCCTGTGGCTGGAGTGCCCTGTTGGAGGGTTCCAGGCTCTGCAGAAGGGATAGGCAGGGCAGAAGAGACTGGGGAGTGGCACTGTATGTAACAGAAGGATTAGGATGTATGCAGCTCACAGTTGGCAATGGCACCAGTGAGAGCCTCTGAGTAAGAACCAAGGGGCAAACAAATAATGATGATGTCATCATGGGAGTCTACTACAGACTTCCCAGGCAGGACGATAATGCTGACAAACTGTTCTTTGAGGAATTAAGGGACACTTGCAAGCCAACTCTCCTTGTCCTTATGGGTGACTTCAACTGGCCAAAACTTAACTGGGAGCATCACACAGCTCGTACAACCCAGGCCAAATGATACCTAAGAAACCTAGATGACAACTTTATGGAATAGGTCCTAAGGGACCTGGCTCAGGAAAATGCCCTCCTTGACCTATTGCTCATCTAAAGAGAGAATCTCATAAGCAATGTGGGATTGACAGCTGTCTTGGCCACAGTGACCACAAGGTGATTGAGTTTAAAATCTGTTGAGGGAAAGTAAAGTGCGAGGAAAACCTCAACTCTGGACATGAGGAGAGCAGAGATCAAGTTGTTCAGGGAATTAGTAAGGTCCTCTGGAAAAATGTTTTTGCAGGTGCTGGAGTCCATTAGTGCTGGTCATTTTTTAAACACCACTTTCTAGGGACATAGGAGCAGCATTTCACAGACACCAGAAGTCAAGCAGGTGAGACAGAAGACTGGCTTAGCTGAACAGGACTCTTCTCTTGGAAATAAGGCAAAAGAAGGAAGTTGTATGACCAGTGGAAGGAAGGTCACATGACGCAGGAGGAATACAGAGATGCTGCTGCCACTGTAGGGAGAACATTTATGTGGCCAAAACTCAACAGGATTTGAAGCTGGACAAAATGGTTAGGAAGGATAAAAACAGTTTTTTCAAATATAATAATAACAATAGGGAATATAATAACAACGTTGGCCCATTACAGGATGAGGATGGTCACCTCACAAAGGGGTATGGGTAAGGCAGAGGTGTTTAATGCATTCTTTGGTCTCTGTCTTCAACACGGATGATGGACCAAGGAGGTCTCAGTGCCCTGAGCTGGAGGACCATGACTGTGAGAATGATCCACTCCCAGCTGACCCTGAAATTGTGTGGGATCTGCTGCTCCACCTGGATCCCTACAAAATATGGGACCCGATAGGATTCACCCAATTATCCTCAGAGCTACCTGGTGTCATAGCAAAACGTCTCTAGATGCTCTTTGAGAGGTCTTGGCATTCTGGAGATGTCCCAGCTGACTCGAAGCTGGCAAACATTGTCCCAGTTTTCAAGAAGTCCGAGAAGGAGGGCCCTGGAAACTACAGGCCCGTCAGTCTCAATTCAGTGCCTGGTAAATTTATGGAGAAGATTATTTAGAGAGGTATTAAAAAACACCTGAAAGACAATGCAGTCCTTCATTCAGAGCCAGCTTCATGGAAGTCCTACTTATCAAAGCTGACTTCTTTTCATAACAAGGTAACTAACCTACCTGATCAGGGTAATTCTTTTGGATTTCAGAAAATCTTTCAATGTTCTCTCTCTTAGTATCCTTATGGATAAAATGTGCAGCACACAGCTGAGTAAACACATAATGAGTGGGCAGCTGGCTCAGGGATTTGGCACAAATGGTGAATGGTGTGACATCAGACTGCTGACCTCTCTCCAGTGGGGTTCCACAGGGCTCCATTCTTGGCCCTGTGCTCTCCAACATCTTTATGAACATGGATGTAGGACTAGAAGGGACACTAAGCAAATTCACAGATTATACAAATTTGGGAGAAGCTGTTGGCTCCCTCAAAAGCAGGGAGACCCTGCAGAGAGACCTCACCAAATCACAGGAATGGGCAATCATCAACCCTGTGAAGTCCAGCAAGACAAAGTGCCAGATTCTGCTCCTGGAATGGGGCAACCCTGGATGGATGGTCAGACTGGGGAATGAGATGCTGGAAAGCAGCACCATGGAAAGGGATCTGAGGGTCCTGGTCAGTGACAAGTTGAACATGGGCCAGCAGTGCCCTGGCAGCCAGGAGGGCCGAGCGTGTCCTGGGGGGCATCAGGCCCAGCATTGCCAGCCAGGCAAGGGAGGGGATTGTCCTGCTCTGCTCTGCTCTGCTCTGGGGCAGCCTCACCTCCAGTGCTGGGGGCAGTTTTGGGCACCACAATACAAAAAAGTCATTAAACTATTAATGAGTGTCCAGAGAAAGGCAACAAAGATGGTGAATCACCTTGAGGGGAAGCCATAGGAGGAGTAGTTGAGATCACTTGCTGTGCTCAGCCTGGAGAAAAAGAGACTGAGGAGAGACCACATTGTGGTTGCATCTTCCTCACGTGGGGGAGAGCAGGAGCAGACAGTGATCTCTTCTCTCTGGTGACCAGTGACCAGACCCAAGGGAATGGCTTGAAGTTGTGTTGGGGGAGGTGGAGGGGTGCGGTGTTTAGGCTGAATATTAGAAAAAGGTTCTCCACCTGGAGGCTATTGGGCACTGGAACAGGATCCCCAGGGAAGTGGTCACAGCACCAAGCCTGACAGAGTTTGGGATGCATTTGGACGATGCTCTTTGGTACACAGTGTGACTCTTATGGATGGTACTGTTCAGGGCTTGAAGATGGACTCAATGATCCTTGTAGGTGCCTTCTAACTTAGTTTATTCTGTGATTCTATGACTTCTTTTTTTTCTACAGACAATTTTAAAAAAATTTTACTTATTCTTTTTCTCTTATAAATCAAACCAGAGATGTTCGCTAAATTGCAAGTATTCAAAACAGAGAAAAAAAATTTTCCTGGCCTAGAGCAGTATGTACCAACAGAGAGAAAAATTCAAATTAGCAAAACAGTAATAATCTCTGGATTCTTTCAGATTAAATGGAAAATAGCTATGCTGTATTGTGTTCTGGCCACATGTCTGCTCCATCTTTTTCCTGTTTTAACTGACAACTCAAACCCACCAGAAAGATCTCCCTTGCTACAATTGTTTTCTTATGCCTTGACTAAGTTTTCCTTAATTATTTCTCCGATTCTGTCAGCAATGTTATTGCCCCACCAGTTTAAAGGTTAAACAAAGCAGCAAACCTGTCAAAGTGAGTGAAACCAAGTGGTGAAGTGCTATCAGAAAGCAATCAGTGCTAATAGGTACATAATGGCTAACAGTGAGCTGTTTGCACTGAGATACATCACCCAGACAGAGCGCAGAGCTCGATGAAATCACACTTAAAGAAAACATAGAGTAAAACAGCCAGCTTATAGCTGAAAACAACAGCAAGGGCTCTGAGTCCACAAACTCTTAAAAATAGCACATACTCTAGTTACTAAGGCTTTGCCATATCTCAAGTTCATCATAGGGCTTTTCTTCTGTTGCATGTTTGACACCTGAGTTTAAAACAAAAAAAAACTGTTGGAAAAATTTCCGTGGGATAAAAGGGCAAATGTCAAAAATTTTACGGCCTTTGACTTTTGCCTGCATTTTTTTAAAATAATTTGAGGAAGCTGGCAAAGATATCTTGTCATTTTATTCCCTGCTTCTTCTTCTTCTTCTTCTTCTTCTGAAAATACATTGTAGCTCATTAGCAGTTCCTTTGAATCATATGCAATAATCATATAAAATTTTTGGCCGTAATTTCTTTTTTTTTCTACTTCAATGTGACTCAAAGATTTATTGTAAGAAGTCCTGTAAAGATAAGTTTTCAGTGCTCAGAGTCTGATCTTTCAAGAACTTGAGAGTTGTAAGGTATTCAGTAGCATTAACGCAATAAAATTTAAAAATGAGCAGGTCAGTGCAATGCAAAAATAAGCCTATGATTTGTTCTATGGTAGGACTTAATTTCTCTTTGAATTCATCTAAGACCTCATATGAGGTACTATCCGTCTACACATAGCAGACGTTTCTTATTCCCAAGTTGGCTAGAGGAAAAGCACAAGTTAAAACTTTCCTTTTCAGCTTAGATTCACACTACGTGCTACCAAGACACACATTGCACCAAAACCTTGGCCCTCTTCCAGGGGACATCTTTTTGTATGGATTAACTATTTTCCAAGAAATGTAGAGCATCTTTTACATAAAATAGCGATATTTCTCTTTCACTTTGGGCATTTGGAATGATCTGTTAAGAAACTGTCATTTCTTATTCCTCATCCCTCCAAAAACATTGAACAAAATTATTTTCAGAAATTACTCGGTTTCATTAAATTTGTGCCACTACTGTTTCCTGTTTCTGAATGTAAACAGAATCATTTAACTATTTCTTATAACTTTGATGGAGAATTTTCTGTCTCACTACTTTTTAAGAAGTGATATGGGCTAATTAATATTTTGTAAAAAAATGCTTATATATGGAGACCAGTGAAATAATAACAGAAAACTGATTTTAATTGAGTTTATATGTATTGATCATATAAAGTAAAGTTCTAGCTTCAAGTAGCATTTGAATAATTTCTTCTACTCCTAATATCTCAAGGAAACCATCAGGCTAAAGTGTAATTTTGGAAAAGTCGGTTTGTCATTACACAGAATTTCCAGTTAAATAATGTAGATATTGTCATACCAGATTACACAAGAGGTTTATTTAGCCCTGTTTTCTGTCCCTTAAAGTGAATCGCTTATTGAACAATTTAAGTGAAGAAGATTCAAGAGCTTACCTACAGAGAAACATTCACCTTTAGTGCTGGTCCCTGACTTGAGTGTAAAAAATTCCAGATTTTTAAAACACATTCAGGCTTTTTAATGTTTGCTTTGGCTAATTTTGATGCTCAGATAGATAGATTTTTCCTCCATTAAGTGGTTTCAAATTTTGTTGGTTTCACTAAATTCTGCTGTGTTTTCTTGCAAACAGATAGAAACAAAAGATCCTAAGTTACCTTCCCTTTAATAAAATAATTAAAATTTAATTCCCTTACTAAGCTTTTCTGAACACTTCTAAAGCTTTCTTACCTCCTGCATTAATGTTTTCTCACTGTTAATCCTTTTTTGAGACTATATAAGACACTACTAATCATACTGCATCACTGATGTATGGAATAGCTTGTGGTAGTAAGAATTAAATAGCTTTTTGGAAACTATAAAAAAATACAGAATATGGAACAACACTATTTGTTTTAATCTCAGTATCTCTAGATATTGCTAGCTTTTCAAAGGTACTTGTTTTCTGGAGGGCTGCCTATATAAAGGGATTAAACTGTAAGAGTTGAAACCATTCAAAAAAAAAAAAAAGCTTCTAAAAATGTGTCACTTCCTTTACATTTTCAAGATGGTGCTTAGTTATATTTCAGTATGTCACAATTCAAATAAAAGGAGAACAACAAAAATCCTAAACAAACAAACCAACAAAACACAAAAAGCCCCAGTGCTGAGAGTACCCAAAAACAGCTTTAAAGATTTCTCTTAGACTGAATCATAACATTCTTATGAACACTGCATTATCAAAGCTTTAGGACAGAGGATCAGGGCTAAATTATATCATAAGAATAATTTAAAATAGCAGAAACCTATCTCCAAATTTTAACCAGGAGTCTTCAATTTACTAAATGTATCAAGGTTTTCTTAAGGCAGGAGTAATCAGGATCTTGTTTGACCTCCTTTTTAAAGAATATCTTCACACCACTGAGCTTAATACTTGGAACAAATTTGGATCAGCACTATTGTTTTTCCTTTGTACGAAGAACGGAGCTGACCATATTTGACTGGTGAGGTCTGTTGAAGGCATAGCACAATACAACTGAACATTTCTATAAAAAACTTTTACAGTGAAGGCAAGAATAGCTGATAACAGTCAGAAATTGGAAGTATGTATGTGGAAAGAGATATTTGAAAAAAAGTACTTTAAAAACTTTTAGGTAGACCTTTAAAGTGTACTTTTATTTTGGGAGTTTCTTCTACTTAAAAATAACACTTTTCACCTATGACATTATGTGTATATTATGTATCATTTGTACAAAGAGTGCATATATATCTCCTTATATAAAAAGTTTCTTTTTTGGCAAAGCTGATGCCAAATTTAAGTAAAATGAATGCATTCTATTACTGACTTTAAATTCTTGAAAGTTGATAGAAATATTAAAACTCTCAAATAAACACAAAGGGTTATTATGAAAAAAGTATTTACCTGTCTGCTCAGCATTTCAGATTTTCTCAAGATCTAAACAAATGTTTGAAAGTGAGATAAAAAACCAAAAATTTTCCAGTTTCACAAGACTGTGAAAACGCATAGTGTGGCAGAGCTCAACTGGAGAGTTATATAATAAATTATTAACCATGGGGAATAAGAGTGAAAATTTTTCAAGTCCTACTGTAATAATTCACTGAAAAAAATTTAATTAATGACTACAGTTTCTTTTTGTTGCATGAAATGACCGGCACTACAATTTGCACTACAATTTGCCCATCAAATTATTTCTTAATACCCCTAACAGCTAAATACATAGTGTAATTTTTTAAATCACAGTAAAAAAAAAATTCATAAACAACTTGGAATGCTTAAATTCTTCTATAACTCTTATTCAGCACTTATTCAATTATTTAGGTATTTGAATTTCATTAGGTGATTTGCTAAACTCAGGAGTAGGCCATGTTTAAGGATTGAAATTGGTTCCAAATCCCTGTCCCTTTCACTGACCCCTAAGTCTTTTTCTGTTACACATGTTCTTATGAACTATTTACAAAGAATCTTTTCAATTGTCTGCCAAAGTAAAAAACTTTTTTTTTTCACTCCTTATATTCAGTGTGCATTTATTTGTACATTTGTGTTCAATTCACGTTTAGATCGCTGATTTGTGGTAGGTATTTTTTTGCTTAAATCATGTTACTATTCATTTCATGGTTATGAATAACCACTTTCTGTGGAAATTAAAGAATGACAAAGCATATTTGTATAAAATTACAGTATTACATGACAGAATATGTAAGTTTATACGTGAATGCGCACTTCTTTGTAAGCATAATACCAAGACATTTCATTTAACCTTTAAATTAAAATTGCTCTTTTTTAAAGTGAAAAAGTCACTAACTCAAGATGGCCAAGAACAGCAGAGATATTAGTCAAACCTCTATCTACTCTGTCTTGATTTTCTTTTCTTTGGGACAGTTTATGTGGTTTAACATTGAATAATAATTCTGCAAGAATTCTTTGAGAAGCAATCTGTGCTGTCTAAAAAGAGTGTGCAGTATATTCCATAGGTCATGCAGGATGATCACCTTGTGACTGGTTGTTATAAATAAGGGCTTTGGGGTCAAATCTTTGAAGAGGTTAGAAGGTTTCACCCAGAAAGCAACATCAGCCCTGAGTCTAGAAAGCCAGCTCCCAAAAGGATTCTTTGGGCAAGCGCCTCTGAATAGCTAAGAGTGAGACAAATGACACGGCAAATGTCAGCTTACATAAATCCAAATGGGAAAAGATGAGAAAATTGTGCCCTTTCCACAAGGACAGAATCTAACCACTCTAAAATCATTTTTTAAAAAAGTATAAGAAAACAAAACACACTCCAAAAATAACAAAAGTTTGCATATTACACTTCTATTGTTGTGTCCCAGTATATATCCTAGCCTGACTTTTCATAATGTGGTGGTTGCACACTTTGGATAGAAAAGTATCTGTCATCTGTAAGTTTCATCTTGTTAATTCAAACTACTTTTAAATTTGCTTTGAACTTTAAAGCACAACTTGAATGAAGGGAATGTAATTTATCTGTCTCTGGTGCTATTTGGTTCCTAGTGCTATTCAGTTCCTCCTCACCATTCAATAATTGCAGCAGTGTGATATCCAAGCTATTGAAAAGGAAAAAAAAATGCAAAAACTCATAAGAAATTCATTCAAGGTGGTTTTGGATTAAATTTGACCTTTAAAATCTAAGCTTGCACCCTAAGCTAAAAATCCAAGAGCTTGTTCATTCCTGGTCAAAACTTTTGCAACACAGCCTAAGAGGGTAGTTCGAATTTTGAATCATGGTGATCCACTTTCACCATCATGAAGACTGAACAGCAGAATCTATTTATGGTTTAATGTAAGAAGGAGGGTAGCAGTTCAGATTTTACAGAAGCAGTGGTGCTCAATGAACTGTTAAATTAATTATCATGCTGTAGTCAGAAATTGATGTTTTTCTAACCTGCACAACAGAGAGACTGCGCATAAATCCTATAAAGACATTTTAAAAGGTTCTTAAACACAGTGGAATTAATATAAATATTTTAATCATTTATATGTGTTGTTGAGTTTCACTTAGATGTCAACCTACAACAGCTTTTACCTAGCACATTATTAGCTTGAGTACTTGCAGGGACATTAAATAAACACCAGTGCCACTGAAGCACAGCTGGGTGGGGTTGAAGGCTACTGGTGTTGAGGACAAATATTCAGAATCTGTTGATATTTTTTCTGATTGATATATGATATTCTCATCTAGTTTGCTAATTTGCACAACTCGTGCAAAGTTCAACATGCAAATTTCTGCGGGAGTAGAAACTGATGTTAGAGGATCAAATCTAATGAATTGTACAATAAATCACACACAATCTGCATGTGCTCAAAGGAAAGAGAAAAAAGGCAAGAACTAGGGAGAACTGAGGGCAGATGAATCTTCTTGAATCTATTGCATCAGACATCTATTTTCATGACAAGCTAGAATGGTATCAACAACGTCAGAATACAGTACTTCCCGGAGAAGAAGTTTCAATACAATACTTTCCCAGAAGTCAGAATATTTCCAAAAAAGGCAGAAAGCAGGTGTCTTCAAACTGAGTGCCTCCACATCACCAGTCTCCTGCCAACACAGTCCTGTTTGGTTTGAGATGAGTACAGACCTAGAACAGACTTAGACCCAGAGCTACCCCTAGAACCACTTTAGTCAGGACTGCCTTAATATTAGAGCCCATGGGAGCCCTTGGAGGGGGGGCAGTGGTGTGGAGAGCATAAATGCAAAGCACACTCTCTTCCCTTGAAGAAAGATAGAAAAACTCAACCTTGTGTTGTGAAAAAGGAATAACATATTTGATGAGAAACAAAACACTGTCCCGCGAGGAATCTGTTATTAGAACAGTAAATTCACTATACGTATGATTAATAAACTATCTGAAAGTAGAGAAGCAAAATATTGAACTAAACCCCCTACATTTTCCTCTCTGTGTCTGTGTTTGGGAAATATTTTTGCTCTCAGCTACATCTCAGCCCAGCTCATGAGTATGAAAACTCCCCTGGAAAGAGAAAAACTGTGAGTTCCCAAAAACAAAAGGAACCTGAGTCACACATAGTCACTTTCAAGAGAGCAGAAATTCAGACTGAAACTCTGGTTCAGAGACTTTTTGTTGTTGCTGTTTTGCTGCAAGTGTTTGTCCAGGCTTGAGTGCTGAGTCATTCACCAAAATTGTTCAACTGAAAAGCTGTGTGAAAACCCAATCTCAAAAGAGTTGGATTTTTGATAACAAGGACATTGAACAACATAGCAAAACATAATTTCAATTTTCTTCATTGACCTTCTTCAACAGAGATTTACAGGTGCAGCATTTGAGTATCACATGAGAGTGTAAACCCACTGCCCTGCCTGAGACATTAATTTTCTGGTGACAGAAGTGACAGGAGTCCTCATACATAAAACTACTATTGATACTACTTCACTGTGTCTAAGTTAACAGATAGTAATAACAGTATGATTAATAGAACTGGCATGTTGTTATTTCTTGCTGGATATTGGGTATTTCTCTTGTTCACAGTTAGAAATACCAAAATAAAACTTCTATCAACTTCAGCATCAAGATTTCTCTTCAAAAGCCCTTATAGGGCACCATAAGACTCGCTTGTAAAATCACCTTCTGGAACAGAACAGAAATAAATCAGCATTTAGGTTAGTTAGGTACATAGATTTTTTAAAATTTAAATCACAACCAACCAATTCTATTAAATAAGTCAAGGCATGTTTGAAAGACTGTTTGACAACAGCCTTTTTTCTAGTATTCTCCATGCATCTTCTCCAATATTGTACTCATATGAGGTCCTTTTAAAAGAAAATTATTCACATGAGAAATAAGAAAAACAAGGTAAATTTGTCAAAAGCTATTAACATCAAAGGGCTGAGCAGAGGATGAGAAAGCTGTTTTACCCTTGAGTTTAAGTCTTTGCAAGAAATGCAGCCTGAGATTTGGTTAAATGCAGGGAAGTTTATGACAATGTAAAAAGGCAATGGCTTGAGAATAGGAATGGTGACCAATGCTGAGATGTTTTTCTGAAGGACTGCAAGGAAATTACCTCATTTTAAAATTTTTGGGAGCTATGAATTCATTATATTGCTTTCACAAACTTCAGATTTCTCTATAAATAGCAGCTTCAAATGCTGTTTTTTTCTGTTTTGCTTTTTTCTTCAAATATTTGCAAGTTACGGACAGAGATTGCTGAATTTGCTGCATCTCCTGGTTCTAGCCAGGACAAGGTTAATTTTTGCAGCAGCCAGGAGGGACTCAGACAGTCCCTGAAGTTATTCTATACCACCTCACACCATGAAATAGGTGATAGGAGCATTTTCCCTGTTTGCGATTTGAGATTGGGTGGCACCAGGCATAGTGAGCAATTGCAGGTGAATAATTTGCTTATCTTGCTCATTTCTGCTATTACCAATGATGTTACTGATAGTTTTTCTTATCTTGTTGCTGTTTAGTAGTAAACATTATTGCTTATCAGTATAAACTCTTATCTTACCTTATCTTATCTTATCTTATCTTATCTTATCTTATCTTATCTTATCTTATCTTATCTTATCTTATCTTATCTTCTTATCTTTACTTTTAACATCTCCAGTTCTCCTCTCCATCGTGACACAATGGGAGAGGGGGTAAAGAGAGTGAGCAGCACATGGCCTGGGATGTTTCACCACTCTTAAACCATGACACTGCCGAATCCCCAGAGCTGCACTTTTGCATTTCCCTCCAAAAAATTCCTGAAGGAAAAATTCCTTCAAAATTTTCAGGCCACACCATTCAGAAAGTGAATTTAGTTTCCAAGGCTGCACTTCACAGTGATCGCTACAGCCTAGCAGCATCTCACATGGACTGGGGTATCTCAACCATTGTCTTGGGTTACAATGGAAGATGTAGCCAAAAGTACATATTCTACTACCATCTACATGAGCTGTTAAAATGGCTGGAGCAGTGTCCATTATCTTCTCCATTCTTCCAGGGAAACAGCAGCCACCCTCTGGGATGCCATCTCTTCTAACAGGCCATCAAAGTCTCCCAGACTGACTCTTAGAATTACAGGATCACGTTGTGACATGACCAGCCCTATGGGAGGAACCGAAGGTTCCCACCTGTATGTAATCTGGAGCTCGGAACAGCATGATATCCATGACTGGATTCCCAGCAAAGAGCTCTTGATAACCACCACTGGACCTCCAGAGACAGACCAGACCTTTCTAGAGGATCACCACTTCAACAGGACTACATCCATCACTCCAATCAGACTGCTGCCACCACCTTGATCAGCAGGGTGTCAGGTTATATTCTGATTTTGTTGGTATAAGCCAGTGTTTCTATGCTGTTGCCTTTATTGTAATTTTTCCAATAAAGTGTAGTTCTGACTTGAAATTTCTCACAACATATTTGTGTGGAGTTAATTCCTCCCAGTGGTTTGCCTTCAAACCAGTACACCCATCCAATGGCATGTTCCCTGGGATGATAACCAGCCACACCAAACAGGAGTACAGGGCACAAAATGTTACCAGGATAAAAGAATGACCTTAAGGATGGGCTGAATTTCATTAACCTCTTTCCAGGTCCTAAAAATTAAGGGTAGTAAGAAAAAGTAATCCATCAGCTTAAAGAGCAACAGGAAATAAATACAATTTCCTGTAGAAATTAATTGTTCTGTGGCTTACTGGTAGAACACCCTGAAACCTCCTTAAGTGTTTTAAGCGAAATTCTAGGGAATCATGTAAATTTTACTTGTGAAACTGCCATACTACATGCAAACTCTCCTTTTTCTCCTGTTCCACCTTCACTGCTCCCAAAAAAGGGTGTTATCAAGTCATTTTTTGTTTATCAGGGAAGCAGGAATAAAATTGTCTTAAAGAGTAAAAAAATAACATTCATCTTGTTAGCCCTCTGGTTACAGGAACCCACTGCATCTCAATTCTAGGAATCAAACCTTACAGCCCTTTGACAGGTTAGCCCACCAAATCCCCATTAATTAAAGGAACACTATAAATTTAGCTGAGTCTAACAAGTGAAACAAAAGCTACTGAAAATATATCATAATAGCAATTATTAATTATCCCTCATATCCCTGGGAATTGTCATTATGTTTATTAAAACCTCTCTCTCATCAGGGTCAGGCATTTTGCAGCAGTTTATAGGTGCAATTCTAATAATAAATAGCTTATGTTGGAAATGAAAGTCATCTTCATTGTGAACTTATCACACCAAAATCTCTCAGACTCAGTGTCACTCATTTACCACCAGCCCATCTAGAAGCTGCTGTTGCTGGATTTAGCCTTCAAAAGCTTGTTGTCATTTGACACTTTAGAAAAGGTAGCGATACCAGTAGTAATTGGAGAGCCCTGGCAATGACCTTGTCCTTCTGCTAAACCCCAGCTAATCCTAGGTGTGATACCTCAACTTACTGGCAACATGATTATTATCTGTGACTATTGCTTTTCTTATAGGTACACTTGCTCCAGAAAGACCTGAGAAAGAAAGTGATAATACAGTGCAGAGATTAAATGTTTTTACTTCAGCTTATCCTCCTACATTTTGCATATTATTTTCACAGTTTTTAGAATTCTCAATTTTTATAATCCCTCTATTTAATTGATTTTTTTCTACTTTAATAATATTTAATTTAATTAGAGGCACCAAAAATCCTTATAAATGCCAGCAAACTCGACTACATGTGCAAGATATAAGCACCATCTTTCCAATATTTATTGTCCCTCACAATTATTTTTGCCCTGCAAAGTTTTTTGGGGAAGCCTCTCCCTCCTACTAGAGGACTACAGCAATTAAAGCAACATGACACCCATATAATTTCAAAGTTTATATAAAACCAAAAGCACACCAGGCAAATAACACAGATAATTTTATAGAGGCATAACATTTTATGTCAAAAACCACTTTGGAAGGTATTTAATCCAAGGTTGCAAGAGCCATAATTTGAATAGACAGACCCACTGTGAAAATAATTATTGCACTCCAACTTCCAGATAGTAAGAATATATAATCAGCTACAAAATGTAAATCTTGCTATGGCTGATTTTTTTATAAACCTTGGTTTCAGAGGAAAAATAAAGCTAACTAAGTTCATACCAAATATTAGCATTATCATACAACTTTCCAGTTTCTCACTTCCATATTTAGAACAGAATTTCTGATTAAAAAATTTAAAACTATGGGAATTGTTTGAAAGGCTGGTAAATTCAGTGTAGTGCCATAGAAATATTTTGCTTACAATTTTTGAGTTTCTGAGAATATACTAAATAATTTTATTGCATTATTTGTACAAGCAGTAGATGGCTGGCCATTCAAGGTTTGGTAGAAATATCTACAAAGACGAGTGGAACAGAATGTTTTAAAGTTTTCAAAAGCAGTGCAGACAGAAGAGTTACCTGTTCTAGCTATATAACCATAGACCAGGGTTTTTCTCAGTATTTCTTAACAAGTGAATAAGGGTAGAATATTCCCATTCTTCTAACCAAAGCAAAAGCAATCATAATTCTAATTTCATGGAAAATAATTTACAATATCTGGTTAGCTGTCCTTCCTAGTCCTACAAAACTACCACACTGTCATTCTGCAAGAAGAATATCCCTTACACCTGGACCAGATTTAATCCTCTCGCAGGACAATTTTCCTCATCTAAGCAGCTTCCTCAGCCCAACCAGGAAGCTGATGGTGCAGATATAAAGTTTGGAAAACAACAAGAAAAATTACAAACAAGACATATTGAAAGACCAGCCTGAGGTGGCCACTGCTGAAGCACAAACTTGGAATATATTGCAAAAAACAGATCCAGAAAATGCAACATAATGCCTACAAAAATTTATATATCCATCATCTTTTTCCTGGAGAAATCTAATATACCAACACATAACTTCTTTCACTCAACTTTTCTCTTAGTTCTAACTGAAATTTTCTATGAGGCACTAAGATTTCATTAACAGAAAAAATGTGCAAGGAGAAAAAAAACAGATGCAATTCTTCTGATTTTTAGCACCTCTATATGTTGACTTTATAACCGTTTGGCAAGTGTTTAGGCAAAATTTAGAGGAAACACCTCCCCAGTCTCCTTTGTAGAAGTCCAAGTCTGTGGGACACAGAAGAGTTTCTGTCATGTCAACATTGTGCTGTGGACACGTTTTCCTTATGACATATTGTAGCCATAACTTCTACAGTAAAACATTGCAGACCAAATACAGTCATATTCAATTCTCAAACCAGTCAGAGACTTAGAAGAGTAGCACTGAATTCTGTGAAAGAGACAGCAATTTAATGAGTTTCACATCAATGAAAAACAGATTAGATTAGATTAGATTAAATTAGATTAGATTAGATTAAATTAGATTAGATAAACCAAACCAATTCCAAACCCCAGCAAACTGTTGCATATGTGTCAAGAGATTTCAGCAGAATGTATAGGGAAGAAAAAAAAAATGCTATTGTCAAACCTGTATTACAAGAAGAATTTTTTCTTAAGTAAATCAAGCCATTTTTTTTCTATCTTGGCTGCTTTCCTAGAACCTCTGCCAATATCTGTTTAGTGCCACATGAAAATGGCATAGCAGAAAGAGTAGAGATTGACAAAAGAGTTAGATCAATAGTGGACCTTTTTAATGTAGACAAGTTGAATAATTTCTCAGGTTCTAGTGCTTCAGAGACATTCAGACAGAAAATTCTGACACAGAATCATAGAGTGACTTGAGTTAAAAGGGCCCTAAAGATCAGCTAATTCCAGACACCTTTCATTAGACCAGTTTTCTCAGAGCCTTGTCAAACCTGGCCTTGAATATATTCAGGAATGGGGCATCCAAAGCTACTCATGTAACTTGTGCCAATTACCAACCTCACAGGGAAGAATTTCTTCCTAACATCTAATCTAAATAGATTAGATAATCATTTCCAGAATGATGCTTGCAGCCAAGATTCAGTTTGAGCAGAAACTCAAATTGAAGCTTGCTTAGTTGTGTGGAAAATAAAAGCTGAGGTAAGAAACTCATAGACTGTTTTTCAGGTGTGTACTTGCTATATCACCTTAATTCACATCATTTTACATTTACCCTTTTAAACTTTTTAAAGGGTCCAGAAAAGAAAAAGTTTTGAAAGAGACAAAATATTTCTTCTCAGGACAAACCATGCTCTTGTAAAACATTAGGAAACTTTCAGATGCAGAAAGCTAGACGTATTAGGTAGATGTGCAGATAAACTGAACATGTTTTGGTGGCCACAAGCCTTTCAGAAGTGTTTGTTCCAACTTTATTAAGTTGAATAATAAAAATATCACTTCTTGTTACCTTGTGCATTCATGTTTGATTTCTTTGTATTCTCATACCATTGCATCTAGAACATTGTTATATCTTCATTGGTTTCTTCCATAGCTTTAAGTCAAAGTACACCCTTACAGTCCAGTTTTATTAAAGCTTGTTTGCTGATTCAATGAATTTATAGCAGTGTTAGTTTTTGTATTTGACTGTACCAGAGCTAAAGGAAACCAGCATATTTCAATAACTACCAGCAGTGCATATGGAAATAGAATATGTAGGTCTTGCAACTGTAATAATTTCTGAAAGAAAGAGGTCACTTAAATTCTTATTGAAGGTAACTGGTTCAAGAAGAGCATGAAAAAAAAAGTTTATCTGCATTGAAACTACACAAATACAACCACAAAATAATTACAGTATATATAATACATTAGGATGGCTCTAACTTTCCTGTCCTAAAATATGCATGAAAAAGGAAATAAAATAGGTCAGTTTCTGCATAAAGCACTTTCAGCATCACAAAACCTGAAAGTTAAGGGGACAGTGAAAGCTTTAAATGCAGTCAATTAATTGCCAAGATTAATTTAAATGTTCTAAAGGAAATTAGATATGCCCCTTAAGCTGCTCACCAATTTCCACTTATTTATATACACTTTTTCTATTTTTGATAAGTACTTCTCTTTCCACTTCTCCATTGAGGGAGACCTGCATAACCAGAAGATGAAACTTTAAAATGAGGGCTTTTTCTGCAGAGAAATAATGAAATAAGCACACAAAGTGCTTTCAGCTTAAAGAAAAGGAAAATGTAAATAGATATCATTTAATAATCCTGATTATGATAACCTCAAGAATTTACTTCAAAAATAAATTATTAAATATTTAAACAAATACTGCTTTTTAGATGCAAGTATTCCATGACCTTTCCCTAAGTTTTACAACTAACTGGTATTATGCCACAACAAAGATTAAAAAAGCAAGAAGAAAGATTTCCGCCCCATAATTCTATTTGTATTCAAGTCAGATGTGCAAAAACACGTGAAAAAGAACAGAAAAAAGGTGTTCCAAAAAATGCTTATTTCTACAACATTATGCTTTTTTTTTCACCTGTAAAGGAGCAACTTTCAGTTTATCTACAGGAATTGAAATTAAATCAAGCTTTTAAACTCATTAAGTCTCAGACTACTCTTAGGTATCTGCATTCAGCAAGGCCAAGCAAAAAATAAAAATAATTGTAATCTCACTTGCAGAGATCACAAGAGTTTTATATTTGCTACTTGACTATGCATTAAATATTTTTCTTAAATTCTACTGAGATTAAACAAAAAACTGATTTTACAGAAGGGATATATGTCGTCTTGAAAAATATCAATTAAGTCCATGCACTTTCATGGAAATGTTTCATTTTCATTAAATCAACAGATACTGCACCACCAAATTTTTAATTATTTCTTCCTAAGCTTGCTGAGGACTGTAACTGAGAAGGAGAGGCACATGCAGAAGTCTATATGAGCAAATTAATCAGAATCTACAGGAGATTAAGCTTTCTTCTGACCCAGCTCCTTTGTCTGGTTTCTCACTAGCAGAGGACCTGACCTGGGGCATCACAATGCAGTAGGCACAGAAGGACACTGGATCCTTCTCAAAATATATGTGTCATCAAAGCTTAGTTCCATCTCATAGGTTATAAGTTATTCTTTTTAGCAAAACCCATAGACCACTGCTTATCAGATGAAAATGTTTTCTCATCAGTACTGCTTTAAACTAAATTTGAATGACTCAACTTCAGTCCCTATGTATAAGGCAAGATGGATAAAGGTTTTTAGGGAAAAGCCATGCTTCTATTAAGCCAGCTGATAGTGTAGGGAAAAGAAAAGATCGAGGCACACATACAGTCAAGGTAGACCTGTAAACTTCAAGGAGTTCATTTTACTTATGTTACTTACGGAAATGAAAACACTTTCCGTGCAACAAAGAAAGGTGAATCAGTGAAGTGGGATCCTTGCAGAAACAGAAATCCACGTGAATTCTGGTGTCATTAATGCTTTCTGGAGGTGAGGTCCTCTGCAATATACACAGTGCCTCATTTTACTGTTTTCAAGGACAACTTAGTTAAAGTTGCAAGCCAGACAAATTTAACATAGGAAGGTGGATAACACTCAGGGTTCAGTCAGCCTTCAACCTATTCAGTTTTATCCCTTGTGGCTTAATTTACTTCTTCTCTAATAAAATCTACCTGCCAGCTGTGATCTGCTTTGCTTTGAATAGATACTAATATTGTTTTGTGGTACTGCCATCTTGGAAAACATGATGGTGCACAGGAACCAATTAAAACATACTTTTCTAAGAATATCATTCAATATGTGATTTTTTTCTTATTAGCTACTCAAGAAGGGAATTGCACAGAAACTCTAAGACTAAACTGGTGATTTCAGGAGAAGTTTTTTTCTATTGTATTTTACATAAGTAGCATAACTGTTTCCATGTGCTGAATGTAAATACAAAGCCAAGCACAATACAAATGGTTAAATGAAATTCTTAAGCAAACAACAAATTGGGGTAATCAAACTATGTGCTTTACAAGCCAAAGATGACTTTTCAGTTTTCAAAGACTTCTTCTGCTCCCATAGTATATGGAAATCTGTATAGGGAGGGGGGGCAGAGAAATAGAAAAGGGGTTTTAAATACTCAGAAAAAAAATCATAGCACATTTTTTAGAATCTTGAACAATATGGTAACTAAGAATTCAGGTGAGAAAAATTTCAATTCTAGGTATTCCAAGATAAGTGAGCTTTTTTTACCCCCTGTTGTTTTGATTTTTAAAAAGTATTTGCTGATAAAATGTGAAATGGATGTTACATCTTGACATTGCCACGCTTTAGCTACAATATAATGTATAGATACTGACAGTAAATAATAACTAAACAATAGTTCAATATTCAAAGTTTCAGCCAGGGTCTTGACATCAAACAGTAACTGAGCCAATGCTAAAATAAATAAAAAATAAATAAAATTTTTAAAAAATAAAATTTTAAAAAATGTGAAAGTTTTCTCTAAAAGTAAAATGTAAAGCCACTGAGCTGCATGTTCCAAACGCAGAAAATTCTTGGTTCCACACTTGCACCTAGAGAGTGGGAGAGCAGCTCAAGTATTACCTCAACTAATTAATGTTTATGGAATCTGTGTATGTCAGGAAATGACCAATTAATTAGACTGAAAAAAGGAAGTAGATCTTAAAATGCATTAAGCTGAGTCAAAAATGGTAATATCCCCACTCCCACCCCCACACCCAATACCATTGTTAAATTTTTTACTTTTTTCTTATTTCACTTCGATTGTCTTCATTATAGTTGAGAGTAGTCCAATGATTTCAGGCTATGAAACAAAGAATTACACCATTGACATTTGGGAAAGAATATGAGATCATTAGAAGTCCTGAGCAGGGTGGCCTATATGCCTTACTAGCTATTGCTTTGCCCTTTAGCTAAAGTCCAGTACCTAAATCAATGGGACTATTGTACTTCTCTTTGAAAAGCACTCCAGACTCTAAAACACCTTGGTAAAGAAACTTCCTTCTGTTTGTTTCTTTGGGGTGTTTTTCCCTTTTTTATTTAAAATCATGTCTAAATATTAGTATAGATTCTTAAGGTCACATTAAAGTTTGCTTTGGCACATATTCTCTGTTCATTTCCTTTAAATATTTGAGAGCAGTTATCTTTTTCTTTTTTCTGAATTCCATATTAATCACTGAAAATCACCATTAATCTCTCTTTTGTTCTAGTATTTTGTTGCTGAATTCCTCTAATAAGTTCACTGCTTTTTCTGTTTGCTTCTGATTGTTTGGAATTAATTCCAAGTATTTTGCAAAAAACTCAGCACCATCGGGGGCAAAAGCCTTATGCTTATGTATTTTCTGCCCAAAATCAGCAATTCTCTGCTGGTTTGGTTTTTTTTTAACCCAGTTAATTCCTGGGTGATTTTCTGTTCACTCTGCCTCGAATCACAGATTTACTCTAACTTCCTCGCAAAATCTTTCACCCATCCTCTCGTTTCTGTATCCATGGTGTTTGTTGTTTGTCTCTCAAGGCTGTCAATTGAATTTCTGAAGTGATTGTCTCCTTCTTGCTGAATGTTTTCAACATGTTATGCAGACACTTTTCTTGAGTCATCTGTTATAAGCATATTTGAAGTTCTTTCCAATACTGCTCCTTAGCCCAATCCTGACACTTTATTGCATCTTTAACAAAAAAAAATGGAAAACCTTGAACAACATCAATTGCTATAAAACACCTTAAAAAACATTTCACAGAGGTTATACACAGAAAGCATATTAACCAGAAGCATGAATGGATGTGGAGGAAGAATAAATAATAAAGCAGATAAATAAGATTTTTCAAGTATTTTCTCTCTAATTTGCTCGTACAGACTAAATTGTACTTATAAAGTAGTTAGAAATTTATGGTAATTGTTTTTTTTAATTAACAATAAAACTTGGGAAAAAAATAAAATTCTTGTCATTACCACTTCCTTCTGAATTAATTTTCTTTCAGCTGAGAAAGGTGGCAACACACAGGAGAATTTTCAGTTCAAGACAAGGACCAGAAGAGGGTCTTCACTTGAGCTAATATCCATGACCCTGCAAAAACGGTTGGTCAATTATTTTCAATTTTCTGTCCATAATATGTTTATATCTTTATCTTACTTCAGTAGCCTAATATTTTGATCTGTTTTCAATTGCTCTGAGACGCTTTAACGCAAAAGAACAAGACAGGCATTTCAGCAAGGCACATACCAGAGACAGTGGCCATCAGCAGAGGTGTCACTGCTGCTGGCACAAGTATAATTAGAGTGGATGGCCTCCGCAAATAATAGCTTGTTAGAGTGACAGACCTAGAGCAGGTGATTGCAAAGCTGGTGATGATGCATCAGGGTGGGAGCAGGAGCACTGTGCCGGCGTGCAAACTGCTTCCTCTGCACACTGGCCCTTTGATCTCCAAGCGCTCCATTTGCTCTTACAAATGGAAAGCCAGGGACATATGTAAAATCTAGCTCTGCTGAGAGAAAGGAGATGCCTTAGGACATCACCACAGCACTATCAGTTCCCATAAAGCACAAAAACCTCAGCTTTGCCCTTTTGGGAAAAAAATGGGAATACAGATTCACCTTGTCACTGGTGATAATTGCATCTTACATCTGTGCAATGAAGCTGCCTCAATGCATAACCCTTCCCCTTCACCAGTCATTTTCACTGCACAGGCAAAGTGGTCAGCAAGCTAGGGCAAGAACCATCCGCTGCATCTGGAATGTGGAAAGCTGCCTCCATACTTTAATATAAAACAGCTGAAATGCAGAACGTTTACAGACTCAAACAAGGGAATCTTGCCTGCACTGAAGTTGCTTGAATATCAGCTAAAACCTTACTCTCTTTGAAAACCTATTTAAACAGGGTCTTTTGAAGATTTCCTGTGCCTGTTTCCTCTCCTTATTAGCAAAGTGCTGCTGAAGTCACCTCTAGTGCACTTAGGATAGAGCTTCTATTTACTCTCACTTGTTTTCTTTTCTGCTCCTTTTCCCTCAAACCCTTTTTCTCTCTACCATTTTTAATGTAGAACCAATGTCCTGCCTCAAACCTTTTGCAAAACACAAGAGGGATAGCTGTTAGGAGCCTTGCCTCTCTTGCAGAATAAATAAAGGATAAACATGTGAAAGCATGTCAGCACAGCAGGCAAATGGATGTGTGATATGATTGCAGGTCTGCGATGAAATTAGTAGTGTGAAGGTTGGCTATGTGAAAAATCTTGTGGAGAAGCTGATTGAAAATGAAAATTAGTTGTCTTTTTGAGAACGTGTTATAGTCTGCTGTGTGATCCATAAAGCAGCTAAAAATATAATCAGCCAAGCATTCCTACTCGGATAGAATCTGAGATTTAGAACACCGCAGGCAGCCTTTTCCCTCTGGATTCCCAGGGCAGCCTTTTGCTCCTGGATTCCCAGAAGAAGACCAGGCCCATCTACACCACCACTGGACCTTCAGAGGAAAACTACACCCTTCTACAGCATCACTGCTCCAACAGAACCACAGCTGTCACTCCAGGAGGACTGCAGCCACCATTTAATCAGACTGCTACCAACACCCTGACACACAGGGTGTCAGGTCATTTTCTGACTCTGTCAGTGTTGTTTTGTATTACTGCATTTTTTTTTTTCGGTAATAAAAGACTATTATTTCTTCTCCCACGTCTTTGCACAAGAGCCTCTTAATTTCAAAATTATAATAATTCAGAGGGAGAGGGTTTACATTTTCTATTTCAAGGGAGGCTCCTGCCTTCCTTAGCAGACACCTGTATTTTCAGACTGAAACACTGTGTTTTAGCCATATTGGAAAGCTTAATTAATAGTGGTTACAAGCTAAATCTAGAGACCTGCCAGCACCTGATTTGGCAGAGCAAGAAGCCAGGGCAAGTCTGATAAAGAGAATTACTGGGGAGTTCCAAAACAAACAGAAATCTTTCCTGGGTTATTTGGTTTCTTATTCCGCTGCATGTTTATTTTCTCAGTTTAGAACTGCAGCGAAGATGAAATTTATTTATTAACATCTAGATGCATTCTAGTGGGGTGAACAAGCAAGGTGTAATTTTTGGAGGTTGCTTCCAATGTCTTTGAACAAAAAACACCAGTTTTTGGTATATTTCCCCTTTGTGCAAAGTAGGGTTGATGGTGCTGTCCTACAACTGGAGAATGCCTCAAAATCTACAGTACAAAAGCTTTTTATAAATGTCAGTGTTTAGGGGGGGGAAAACACACATACAAAAAACTCTGAAAATTTTTCATTTCCTTCCAATTTATTTCATTTCATGTTACATGCACAGCAAGTTAGGGATGGACATGTACCTCTTTGATTTTAAACTAGTTATTTTAGGGATCCTAAGTTTTTGCATTTTACCTAGTTCTGTGTGAAGTCAGCATAATGATAAGACCAAATTTAAATCTAAAAAAAAAAAAATAAAAAGGAAAAAGGAAAATCTGGAAGGAAGTCCCATTTGAATTTACTCCTTTGGTTTCAGGCTGCCAGCCCTTCATTTTCTGTGTGCAGTTCCATTAGCCCCACTGCTATTCTCTGGAAGTGGCTGCACTTTCCCTCCAGCTGGCAAGGTGCAAAGGGCTCTGTAGAAGTAGTCTAGGAAGCAACCCGCACCCTCCCTGGAGACCAATTACTTTTGAAATGTGCCTGATCGTTTGCTGCTGCCATGTCCCTCTCCCCAACCTGCCCCCACCTTCCCCCAATCGCTCATTGTGCTGTTGTCATCGAGACACCTGATCAACCCTAATTCTTGCTTTTATTTGAATTAGGGTGCCACCAATCCTGGATCCATGTCAGGGCCCATGTAATGCCTTTGGGCAACACTGGGGATTAGATTAGCATTTTGGTGTTCTTCTAAAGCCACATGGTCAGCATTATAAGGATCCCATTAGAGATAAAGGGAGCAGTTACACAAAGCCTAAGAAATATAAGGGCCAGAGGACGTTGATGTAATTGGCTGATATTAGAAAGTGCTTTAATTGATGAAAGCATACTGTGGTTACTACCCCTTTTTTATAGTTTAACATGCCTCTTAATTAGATTCTCAGTTGTTCGTTTACACTGAGCATGTCTTTCAGGACTGCCAAACTCTTCAGGGAAAATTAAGCAAGTATGTTGTAGTAGGTTTGCCAGCCTCACAATTCAAACCCCATTATTGGATGATAGAAGTAGTCTAACCAGAAAAAAAAAAAAAAAAAAGGTTGCCTAATCAAACAGTCCCAGACATCAGAGGATGAAGAAAAATGAATAATTTTCAGTCTGGGGAGAATCAGACAGACAGCTTATGCTGAAGTGCTGTTTTAAAAATACAGATATATATATATATATCTTTCCAATCTCAGGGAAAGACATTTTCCAGCAATTTTGTACATGAGTCTGTCTCAGACTCAGAAGGGCAGATCTTGGCAATGGTACATCCACTCTGCAGTACAATGCTTACCTGAATTTCTGTTCTTGACCCACTCAGTCCACCTGAGATATATCAGAGTTTACTAAGCCTTTTATATACGTACACTATTATTTAATTGTTGGGCTTCCTTAATACATGTGGTAACTTGATGCTGTAGTAATTGTCAGAGCACTCTCCAAGTCTTACTTTTCTTACTCTTTCTGTCAACATTCATGGTCTTGGGAAAAGAAGGGTTTACACTCAGAGGAAAATGCCAAAATTTTTACAGAACCTTAAGCATTAACATCCACATGATGATTAGATTTAAATAAAGTTCCTAATCTCTGCTTTACTTATTTAGGTCAATAGACCTAAATTGTCTGTGAATAGACCCTTTTTGATTAATTGTCTGTCAGTGGAAAATAATACACAAACTATAAATAAAGGCTAACATTTAATCACTTACAAATTATCCATAAAATTAGTTAATATAAACTTATAGAGGAAACTATTGGTGCTCTAGTAGGATGAATTATGTTACTGCTGCCCTTCATTTAGGTTTTTCATAGTATGTATGTTTCTAAGCTGTTCCAGTAGCTTTTCTTACTTTCTTTGAAGCAAACAGGTATCTATATCCACCATATGTTGAATCATTTGAATAGACAGAAAATAAAAATTCTTTCAACCTTACAACCACTGTGTTCATTACTACCAGTATGCAGGACTCAAGCTGCTGGCTTATTTAGGGCTTTCATAATAGGCCACACGTAAACAAAGCAAGAGATGATCAAAATACTGAATTTCAGATTACATTTATGTTACTACAGAAAAAAAAAATCTAGAAAATAGGTAGGCATATGTTAAGGCCTGCATGTTTTGCTGTATTAAAATTGTTTTTGAAGAGGTATGTATAAGATGTAACATCATATGCTTGCAAAATTGCTCATACAGATTTATGACTTGTGGTCATATCCATGAAACTCTATCTCTGTTTGGTATCCAATACACTCACCAACACACCACCATACATAATAAGTGTAATTTCCTTCATTAATTTAGTCACCAATATGGATTTTGAGTTATTAGAAAATATTAAGAGAAAGGAAAACAAAGACATGTCCCTTTAAAACTGCTTTCAAGTCAAGCTCTGCCTTTGTGGATAGGGTAGGAGCTGAAGAAACAATAATTTCTAAGTGTTTTATAGATTCATCAAAGCAACAACAATGGTACTCCACAAAGGAGTGTGAGATTTTGTAGCTCCAATTGTGCTGCTCTTCTAGATAAACAGATAAATACACCAGCTCATGAACTTAATGGGCATCATAAGGTCCTTCTGGCTTTAACATGTTTCATTTTGAATTCCCAGCATCTGAATTGATTGCAGGTGTCTACTTCCAATAAGATTACAGTCTTTGAATTATACGTGTCAGTGCATCACTTAAACCATGTCACTTCCTGTTAAATTTCTTCTCACAGTAAGTTTATGTAACAAAATATGATGTTATGGAATTGTGCTGGTGTGGTGCAGTATCTCAAAAATTAATATAAAATTTTAGGATATTAAACTCTGCTGATCTTTTGAGGTGTCTATGGATGATTAACATGTGTAGATAATAGTTTAGTGAGAAAGGTTTTAAACAATAACTGAGGGTAAAACTGTTGACCCTGAAGTTGTCACACTTCTGCTATGAAATGAAAACACCAAAAAAATGTACATGTTAATAATGATCAGAATACCTGCTTGACCACACAATACACAAAATACTAAATTGGAAGGGTCATGACACATAAATAGAGAAAGAGAGAAATATAGACATGAAAAGAACTCCTATCAGCTGTCTTCCATCAGAGTTAATGTAGACACTTGTCCTAAATAACTTTCTATCCCAGATAATGTCTCCCGCAACAACTTGTACAGAGCAAGAACCAACCATATACATTACTGTGGTGAGGCTTATAATGATGCTGTACTTGCAATTGGATCTCTGGGATGCAGAGAATCTAATTCCTGTCTTGACTGAGCCATGCAACTTCAATAGCAAAGGCCTGGGAGCAAATGTTGTGTAAAAGGTAATCCTGAATCACTTAGGAACTGTGGTGTTATGAAAGGCTTAATTTCTACTGTGCCTAGTACAGGAAATAACTACTAATCACTTCAACTTTTATACTTATTTTGGAGATATTGGAATTATGTACTAATTGGGTACCAGTTTGTGCAGGTTTTGCTTCTGCAAAATCCTTAGCTAGATTTCTTTTCTTCTTAGCTAGAAAACTTTTCAACATTACACAGGATAAAATACAAAATCTACCATTCTAGCTACAGTATTGCTGTTCTATTTAATATAGAAATATAAGTGTCTTTAGTCATGAAAGTTAAAATTATTTGCAGTTATTCCACTCATCTACCCTAAAGACTCAGTTTTCTTGGAAAACTGGTCCTTATTGAAAATTAATAAAATAGCTAGACTGAACTGAACTCAAGATTGTACTAGTCTTTGTCAGGCCTTTCAACATAGAGGCACTACCAATCTACTCCTCATTATCTCTCCTGTAGATCTCATCTAGCCCCACAGCAGCTGTCAGCATGAACAGTGAAAGCATTCCCACTTAGGCAATGGATATAGTTAGCTATCCAGGCACAGACCCATCTCCAATATCTTATCCAGCAAATAATGCCTCTTCATTTAGCCAGGTGCTCAAACGAGCTGTCATTACTTTCTCCCATTAAAATTGTTCTGTTTTTTCTGTAAACTGATATTCAGTTGCTCCCTACCTCTTACTGTCTGTACTCCTCAAAAAACTGCCAGTCTAGTGTTTGCACTTAACACACCGCAAAGTGGAGCCAGCTCAAATTCTTTCAGAAGTTACAGTCCATGAGGGAATATAGACAACTCTTAATGGTACAAATCTAGTCTGATAGGGATGTTTTGATAAACACTGTCACCACAAGGCTACGTCTTAACATTTATTTTGACAAGTGAGAGGATCCTGGTTCTCTCATCCTAAGGGAAATAGGAATTTCATGGGTTTTGGTTAAAAAAAAATAATGCAATCAAGAATCAGAGGTGCCTACTGCAGAAAATGGAGAACTATGAAGAGACTAAACATGGAGAATACCTAATCTAAAGATTAAAGAAGCCTTCAAACCAAAACATCTTGAGTACCAGCTCCAGTGAAGTTGTGGAGAAATGTGGAGCAAAGGAACTCATGATGCTGCACATTTTGTATGCATTCATCTTATTCACGCCTGACAATCTCTCCCATTTGTTGAAGTCAATCTTCACAGTGACAGCTAAAATAAACTCAACATATACTTACTTTTTGACCCTTGGATCTACACAAATCATAAGCAGTCCTCCCACAAAGTGGGCATTAAAATGACTTTGACAGAGCACATCCACATTTTCTCCCTAAGGATAATAATGTGGAGTCTCTAATTATCAGCAGACTAGGATTTAATCAGTGAAACAAGTAGGTTCAGTAATATAACAAATCTCAAACCTGATCCTTCATTTTCCATTTACACCAGAAAACAGTTGGCTTGTTACGTTTGCAGCTCCTATGGTGTCTTGTCAGTCAAACACAAAGTCTCCTTCTCTGATGTTCAACAATACATAGCTTTCAAATGAAAATATATGAGCTTTCAAATGTACCTGCTCTCTACGCAGGTATTGTTCATATTCCCCTTACAGTATATTAGATCCCTCCATTACTTATTTGTCCGACAGTCTTTGACAGTGGACAGGTAATCATGAAGCATGTAGTTCAACAACACCCAAACATGCTGGCAGAAAAGCACAGTTCTTTTTTGTATGAGTAATTGTCACTGAAGAGCTGACTTCTCCAGAAAAGGCTGAAAGGAAGAGTAAAATATCAAGGTGGTGGCAAACACCACAGGTGTGGGAGCCTCAGAAGCAATCCAAACAAAGAACCTAACACAATGTCCTTTTGATGTATATACAGGGCACTATTTGCAAAACTTCAACCACAGACATTGCCCTTCAATCAGTTTATATTACAGATAAGTAAAATGTTTTGTTGAACCACTTTACAGGTATTTCTGTGTTTCTCTTTTTATTTACTAAGGGAGAAATTTAATGAGAATTTGATTCAAAATGCTTTATAGTTAAGTATGAAATTATATATTGTATATGTCTTATAAATAGATAAAGCATGGAGGTGAAATGGAACTGGAAAAAATAATTGTGATTTGTTTAGTAATTTTGGAAACTATCTGCATCTGTTCAGCAAATCATACTTGCTCACTTTATGATTCCTCTACCCCTTTGATGAACCTATCTTTGAAGTTTCAGTATTAAAATTAGCTCATTAAAAAGTCATGAAGGAGGGTTTTTTAATACTTGGATCTGATGCCATTCTCAAAAATGCTTTAGGTAGTCCATTATGTTCTAGAAAAACTAACTTACTGGAGAAGTTACCAAGTCTACTCACAGGAAAACTATGAAATAATTCAAGTATAGCAGTGATGCAATTCTATGTATGCATTTTTCATTTCAACAATCCTTGCAACCATTTCATATTTTTGATTGGGATGAGTTACCATCGAGTTTCTCTTTCACATGCCTAAGTCTAAGGTCTTTCATATCAAGCTTACAATGTTCTTAGCTCCAACCAATTCAAATTTATGCCACTAAGACATGAAGAGATCTGCTTATATTAATGATTCTTGAGCTATAAAGGGATGATACATGTATACAAATCCTGACTTTTAGAAAAATAACGTTTTATAGTCTTGCATATCATGCCTGATTTTTATCTATCTTTTACTGACACATCTGGAGGAATTGACAGGCCTGGAGGAAGAGAAATCTCTATATTAGTAGGTTAAAACTAGGGTACACAAAAAAATTTGTCCAAATTTAAAACTCTATGCACATATATATGTACACACACACACATTTGTACTACATCTAGATATGATGGAATGCTTTCTGAGGATGCCAAACTTGCATTTGGAGGAAGTTCAATAAGGACATTCAGGGACTCTTCATTTTAGTGTATCAAGCTTAATGAAAGCAAAATGTCAGTAATTTCATCAAAACTGTTTAATGTTTACCTGGTGACAACTTCTTGCTCCTCGCCAATGAGCTCACATTTTACCAACATTAGACTGTCATACATGTTCATCAGTTTGTCCATCTCCTCAAAGACAGTAATTTGGTTATTTTTTCGCTGTAGTTGTAGTTTTACTCTAAGTAAGGCTGCCGAGGCTGTGCAATTTCCATTTTAGTTCTTTCTTGAATGGCTGAAGAACTATTTAATGTTGTCATGTTTGCAATTATGAGTCTTTTATTGCTCAAAAGCTCTAAAAGCTTTGAATTTTCTCCTCTGCATTAGCTGTACCACAATATTCAAAGGCATTTTATTGTCAACTGACACAAAGCAGAAAAATCCTCTGATGGACTGTTTAATATGTTATCTTAGCCTTAAATCTGTACCCCATAATCAGCAGCCCAAGGTGCTCAGTGGCTCCTGCACATATCTCCATCCAGTTGCTGGGCAAGCAAGAGTCAGCTTAGAGATCCTGCCTCAGACCAAGCAGGCCCTCCCTCCAAACAAGTCACAAAAAATTAAATTAATGGAGTTCCAGTTTCCAAGCTGGAACTAGGCAAGAGTGGACTGAGAGCTGACAAATTTGTGAGAAATTGTGTTAAATTAGCCAAACTTGCCAACAGGATCCATAAACAGGCCAAAAAGAATAAAGGACAGAATGGCATCTGAAGTCCTCCGTGGGGTTTTAGGAGTCTGAAAAACAGAGCAACTATCTCTCTCCAATTCAAAAAATTGCAGTGTCCTCCTACCTCTGGCTCTTTTTATTTTTGTTGTTGTTTTTTTTTCATTTTCTTTTCTTGGTTTGTTTGTTTGGTTTGGCTTTTTTTAGCTGAAGTAATTGCAGTGAGTGATCACACTTGGGCTTTATTCCTTTTGCAGCCATAAAAGATTCCTGGGAGATGAGGATAGGGTCTTGTGTTTAAAGATCATTCATGCACCAGAGTAAATGCTGAGAAATATAGTGATTTTTGGTTTATATAGAACTTTGGAGCACTTTACTGAAAAAAAACAACAACAATAAGGAGTGCTGTAGAAAGTGGGAAAAGTGTTGAAAATAGCACTTCCTATGTCTGAGGTGCCTACATCTGCTGTACATCATATCCTCAAAACCCTTTTCCCAGCTGCTGGAGTTGGCAAGACAAGAATAATTTGGGGAATAAAGATCTGAAAAGGCAAGAAGTAAGGCAAGGTCTGAATGTCTCCACTTCAAGGGAAACAATGCTCATCATATAATAAATCAACTTTGCCAACAATATGCTTTCCCACTGAGGAAATATTACGTTTTCTCAAAAAAAAATTTTTTTGGTAAAATTCTGTTAGGTTAAATACATATCTGTACCAAAGTACATCAGTACTTTGTATTCCTCACAGTATTTTCATTTAAAGGGGAGTTGCTGTGCAAAATAATGTCCTTGTCTGTCCCTTCCTCATACAAACCTCAAATCAAATTTAATAAAGCTAGTTTGATACAATGCCAGCCTACACTTGGTTTACCCTTGATCGCCTTTAATAGGGTCAAAAATATTTTCGCTTTGGCAGTGTACGCATTAATCATTTTTCCAGAGGATTTAGAAAATTGGAAGAGACAAGGCCAAGCAAAATTTTAAATTAATTGGGCCTACCCCAGCATTCAGGGGGTCACCTTGTGTATGCTGTCCCACATTTTCCAGGTCACAAAGTTCCAGTGTATCCTAAGCTGCCATGAGGAGAGATCTGTACTGTGGGCATACAAAGGTGAAAGAATTTCTCCCAGAAAGTGCAATTTTCCTGGAGGCAACCACAGCGACTCTGGCTTCCAAACTTTCATCAGACTCCAACCACTTAAATAATGCATGGCTCAACTGATGCCTGTCCTTGGTGCATTTTCTAATCAAGTAGTCAGGAAAATTTGCAAACATTCTGTCATTTACTATAAATCTGCTGCCTGCTTGCAACTACAGAGTAATTAATTTTAGCACTGCTCAGAAATCTTAGTTTCAACTGGGAAATCTACTTTATAGTCATTACTGTTTTTACCCTCCCTTCTGGTTTTTTTTGGTTGGTTTGTTGGTTGGTTGGTTGCATTTTAGTTGGGGTTTTTTTGTTGTGTTGTTTTGTTGTTGCTGCTTTGCTTGTTCCCAAATACTCTTGCTAGGGGTCTGAGCATCACAGCACGATTCTTACAAGGGAAAGACTGTTTGTGGCAATGCTAATATGCTATTCCAGTGTGCTTCGACGTTCCTGATTGTTATCTGCAATAATGCCCTCTCAATATCTGGCTGACTGGCCAGATACAGAAGTCTATGCTAAAGGAGGGAAGCAAGTGAAAGACTTCTTTACAGATGTACTTAATTTGTTGGTTATAAAAGTCCTTACTATGGGATAAGGACTGTGTATACCTTTTAGTTCGCAGTTTTATTTTGAGGAACAGAATGTCAGAAATTAAATATGCTGAAAATAACTACAGGGGAGGAAGTTATGTTAAATTGTTTATCATCAGTTAAACATTTCTGCTATTTAACCCATAGCATTGATAGGGGTTTTGGCACAAGAAAAAATAATGTCTTGCAGGTTTATTTGCAAACCTTGAAGTTTTGAGGAGATTGGAAAGGAAATATGTGTAATTATTGATTACAATTCTGCAGACACAATGCTTTTTGAAGAGGTTTACCCTCATTTGCAAGGTGGACTTGGAGCTGCAATAGTAAGTATTTAAAGTACTCAGTCCTGGTCCAGTCGTGGCCACTGTGATCAGAAAAATAGTGTAGCTGGTGTGTTTTCAGGGGAATTATCCATTCCAGTCAGGGCTTTGAAATAATCATACTGTCCACCTTGCAGTCTAATATGACATGTAAATTTCTTTATTTCCATTCTATAATTATATTAAACAATAATATTCAACGGGAAGATTAAATAATAAAAACCAGAGAAACTTACATTAAAGTAAAAAAACTATAAATATGAGTCACAAAGAGATTAGATACAGTTAAGTATTTCAGGATGGTTGTGGCTATCTTCATCTGTACAATACTGATAGTTTTCTCCGGATAGTTCTGTCTCCAATTGTTCCCCAGTCTCTTTAGGATGCCCAAAAGTGAAGATGGTAGTTGTTTTGTAACAGCTGTAACATTTGATATCAAGCTGACTGTTTTCCTGTCAAATGACTCCATTTTAATATTAATGAAACCAACTGCTGGTGAGTAGCAGAGTACCATCATTAAGCATTTAAAAGCAAAAAAAGGAGGAATTGAAATCTGATGAAGCTTGTTTCCCATAGGTACATATCAGAAAAGGAAAGATTATGGTCCTGTAGGGAGCAACAGCATACAAATACCTATTAGAAAAAATGTTAGAAAGAAGATTCTACATGTGAGGAGAGAGTTCCACAATAACACAGCATAAAATGACCACCTATTCTTTCTCACCAGTTCCATTCATTAATTAAATCACATATTTAGCCATGAAAAAAAAAAAAAAAATAAAACAGTACTGAATTACTTTGTGCTTACATTTAAATGTGTATCTGGTACATCTGTGGTGTATCAGTGTGATGTCCAGATCTTTTTTCCCAGCTGCTATACTGGAACCTAAAATTGACATTACAGATTTTTAAGAAACATCCAAAAATATGCCCATTAACATCAACAACCTACTTGATAAGATCTATGTGGGACACTTGAAAATAGAAATTGACAGAGAGCTCTAATCATATCTATTTCATAGGCTATTAAAACAACACGCTGATGAAAACTGTCATGCAGCTGGGATCTTCTCTTTAATACTGCATTTTTTTTAACAAAATAGAAGCTTAAACTTTAAAAGGGCAGATCATGCCTGTGAGAAATAATGCAGACTCTATGACACCGAGCAAGGAACAAAATAACATGCAAGCTTATTAATTAATCATTATAAAGTACTGAATTGCAGCATTAGATGAGCAGTGGTTTTGGTGTCATAAAATATTATGGGATTATGTCTCATGTAGAGATGAGAGACTGTGATTTAAATGTACACAGGTAGAATAAATATAAATAAATATCCCAGCATACTTGTTCCCAAGTGATGCTATTAGTGATGTATGACATTACTCATGCTACTTATTTTATTAATGAAAAACATTTTAATTTATTTCGGTATATTTTTCTTAAGAGTAGCACTTTGTTGCTCATCATTATATTTTGACAGCAAGCTGAATTCTTGTTCACAAGTATAGGATTTGTTTAGCTCCAGGCATCTGTGTTTGGATTATGAGAATGCTGATTGGTTCACTGCCAGGGGCACAAAAAGGTCAAACTGTCCTTTCTACAGGGCTCTTTTTTTCCTTTCCCCCCACCCATTTTTCCTTTTTTTTTTTTTTTTTTTTCTTGCCTGAGAGTTTGGCTCATTAATCAGAGTTAAAAGAAAGGGGAAAAGGCAGTGACTTGAAATCATTTGATTCTTTTTCAAGGGGTATTTTAAAAAGCAGAACTCAATGTTAGTGTTAGAGGTTGAGTAGATGTTTGTATGGATCATACTGACATAGTTCTGACAGGTGACCTGAAACCTTTCAAACTGACATCTGTCGCAGAGACAGACAGAGGGTTTTTAGCCTCAGAGGCTGTTTTCATGACATTTCATTTTTCATCAGATTTTGAGAGAAGGGGGAAAAAAAGAAGATGAACTTGAAAAAATCTTGCCAGGGGCAGAAAATGAGATCAGGTTTTGTGCAGCTGTCTAAGTCACCTTTAAAGGTTAGAGGTCCAGGCAAAGTGAAGAAAAAGGTCTCATTTTGATGTTATTAGCTAAAAGGACAGATTACTTCTTTAAGTCTATTTCTACAGTTGCATAGCTGGTATAGGACATTATAGAGGTGTAGGTAGTTTGGGTTAGCCATTGCAAGTTGTGATTTTCAGCATTTACTTGCTCTTTGCGCTGAGCTGAAACTTGGGGAACAAGTTTAACTCCTATAAGCATTTAAGCTGAAAACTTCAAATCTCTATCATATGGAAAATATCACATGATAAAATATTAATCAATATTTAACTTCTGTTTTCATTTTATTCAAATCAAATAACAACTCAAATCGTTGTTAGGAAACAGTGACTTCTATTTTAAACTAAAATGGATGAACATACAGGTATCTGCAACACAGGCACCATAAGGAGAGTGTATTTTGAATTTAAACTTTACTGAATGCACCCATGAGACAGATTGAAGTAGCTAGAAATTTTCTCCCCTTGCATTTCCCGATGGTCACCATGGCCCTTCTCCTTCAGAAGAGGAAGCTCATCTCATCAGAAATCCCAGCTTTTTTTCACACCTGCCATTGTAAGAAATCCAGATTGAAATTACTGTCTTGACCAGCCTTCCTCTGGCACATTGGGATGGGAGAAGTAACAAAGATGAGCCTTTGATATGTGCAAAAGGCTGAGATTGTCAGCTATCTTTCATAAAGATATTCACTCAGATTCATTAAACCCATCATAATCCTGAAATCCTGAAACACTACTGGACACTGAAAAAGAGAAAATAAAATTCACATATCAGGCTACCAGAGAGCAGCCAGTGATGGTCCAGTTCTACCAGAGATTTACCAGCTGGGCCACTAATGTGAAGCAGAAAAACTACAACACCTATTAAATTTTGTGGTTGTAACTACTAATTTCCCCACACACCTATAACACTCTGGTGGAAGCAGTGGCAGGAAGACTGAGGATTCAGGCTGTTGTCCCCGCTTTCCTTTCTCTTGACAAGAGGAGGAAGGAAAATAGAACTAACATTAATTGTACCTCAGCTGATCTGGAAAGACATCTTCAGTACATTATTACTGTCAGCCATTTACTCTTGCTGAAGCTTTGCAGGCTGCAGCAATGAAATCTTGCCCAAAACTGATTAGGTTTTTGCTACAGTCTTGAGATTTCAGGGTGAATTTCCAAAAAATATTAATTTGTGTTTGAGAAGAAGGCTGGATGATGTTTTTCTTATGTGTTCAATTCTACTGAAGTTTAAGAAACTGCATGAACTGAAATTGTTCAGTCATTAATGCCATTTTTTGGCAAACAGGATTTTGGAGTAAACATCAAAACCAGTATTTTCATGCACTATTAATTTCGTAAGACACAGTTCTTCACTTCTGAGGATGCTGCTGGTGTTTCCATTGCTTTGAACTGTCAAGAAATCTTGAGAATAGCTCAAGAGTTATGCCATCATCAAATATACAACCTTAACCTCAACAACCAATCACAAATTGGACAAAGCATCCCAAGCCAATAAACACTGTTTTGCATGTACCCTATCAGCCTGACATTAGCTCTTTTCTCTTGTAAACATTGCTTGCCATACTTCCTTTGCTGCTGTTTATGTAAATGTATTACAAGGACCTATTTTAAGGTGTCAATGGTACTCATAGTCACCAATTAAATAAATGTCCTCCTGGTACACCTCAAAATTTAGCAATTTAAATTAAAGAATTTTGACAAATAACATAAAGGCACAAAATGTGTTTTGGTGGGTTTTTTTCCTGTGAAAAATAAATTATTTATGAATCTGAATTGGTCTTTCAAGGAACTCCTTCATTCTTTTTTTTTTAACAAAGGTGGGCAACTGCTGTCAAGTTAGTGTAATATTCTTCATTTAAGATATATTCAACCCTATACAAAATATTATTAATATTAGTGTTCTGCCTCACCAGGTCCTTGGACTTTCTCTTTTATGCTCTTTAAATGTCTGGCCTAGTCTGATTAAATGTGGATTCACACAATCCTTTTTCTCCATTTTGTGTTAAAAGCAGTGATAGTTATTGCAGGGATACAGCTAGTAAAATTCTTCCTTAGACAATTCAATACTAGAGAATATTAGACTTTATTTTATTTTTATACACTAAACAGTAAATTCAGACACTATAGTAGGCTGTGTCTGCAGAGATAATAAGCCTGTGAAGGGAGGCATAGAGGAGATGCAGAAGAGCTGCATCTCCAGAGTGTCAAGTTTGAACTCCCCGTGTATTTTCACAGCTGTTTTATAAGTGTTGTAACTTCAAAATCATCCTTGAGGAGGTAATCCTTAGACAGGTAAGGCTGCTGCTGCCAGGGACAGAACCTGTGTCGAGCACAAGTTAATGGTATTGCAGAAAACCGTCCAGGACTTATAACCTCAATAAAATTCCTGTTAGATCTGTGCCGTCAGAAAATCTCTCTTACACTTTCTGGACAGGAAGAATTCAGACTCAGGTGTGTAGAAGATATTTAAGTGCTCTGCAAAACATGTAAAGTGCAAGAATTACAAGGCAGGAAAAATAGGCCACATGGAAAGATGGAGAAGATTGAAGAAATCAGATAGTATTTTTGTGGGAAAAGTGTGCCTCTGGCTTTATGTTGGCTGTGATTGTGCAGTTGTGCATGTCTCAAGAGAAATCACTCTTGAGGTTAAGAAAAATATCAGTGGAAAAGGCAGTTGGAGTTTGGAGGTAAAAAGCTACAATTCTGAAAGTGTTGGTTATTTTTTTCCACAGGAGAGGAGGATACTAATCTTAGAAGTTCAAGCTGATTATATAGAGTTTGAGTAGCAGCAAAAAAGTTAAGCCCATCAAAAAGGAATGAACTAAATGCTAGAAGAATAAAGAAGGAGTCATAAGTAGTTTAGAAAATCACCATCTCATATTTCCAGTGCAAAAGAATATTTGCCATTTTTAGCAAATGAAGTAGAAAAGAGGCATGGGTATGGTATTTAGTGCAATATAGTGCAATATAATGTATTTGGATCACTGCTAGTTATTACTTTAGTTCAGAAATATAAAAAAATAAAAGAAATATATATTCAGAACAAAACTTGTGCTAGACATGAAATACACAAGAATACTGTACTTATGCATGTTGCTTTCCATTCCTCTAGAGGGTATTGTACCCTTATGGTACTGACTTTGAAAAGGCCTGGATTGTTTCAGCTCCTACTGAGATTAGTTTAAAAATCTGAGTATTCATCAACTCTGAAAAAGCAGATGTTTTTACTGGAGGTGAAGAGCTATTTTCATCATCATAAAGCATTCACATCATGGTCTCACACACAGCATTCAGGAAATTTCTCCTCCCACCTTTTTCCTGTATTTTCCCCATATGAAAATGTGGTGAAGGAAATCCTCCCTAGTCCTGGTTTGGTGATTCTTTACATGGTAACAGGAATTCAGAATTATTAAAATGTCTTTATTTGGTAACAGGAATCACAACTGTCAAGAATAAGATAGTTAATGATAAGATAGTTGTTAACATTCACTTGACATCTATGTCGACCCATAGACTTCAACATTTAGAACACAGGTAGATGGGAAAAAAGGAAAAAAGACAGGTAGATGGGAAAAAGGGAAAAAAGAGATATACTCTTCATGTTAGAGAAGCAAGCAAGGTTAAACTTTGCATTATTAGCTTTCCCATGTAAGCTGCACATTGATGATAAACATGGGAACTGGAGATGAGTAATGAAGATCCATTTCCCATCCTTCTGAGGAAACATCATCTGTCTAATGTGGTATAATACCTTTGCCTCTTCTTGCTCAGAACCACTTCAGATTTTCTTTTTGGTGATTTTCCTCACATTGGAGGAAATTTTTTAGAGAAGACTTGCATATGAGCAGAATATGTCCACTCCAAAATTCTAATTTCATGGTTTAATAGACAAATTAAAAGTTTGACCTTATAGTTATTTTTTTTTTTAACATTCACTGGAGAATATTGCATTTCTGAATATCAAGGCCCTCACAGAAAAGCTGAATATCAATTTTCCTAGAATTATTCACTTTTACCTAAAGTCTGAGACCAATAATTACTAAAATTTTATGAAAACTCAAACTCCCAAATTATGCGAGTCCACTCAAAACGAATTTCCTACAGTAAATCTTTTTCCAGATCTTACTTGCATATGCACAATAGTTCATTAATGCCAAATAGGAAAAATTATTTCTACAAAATAGGTATTACACTAATTTTTTTTTTTTTTGGTTGCCAAATCATGAAAAATATGCAGTTATTTCTAAACATTACACTCAGAAACAGGAAAAGAATTCCCTTGGTTTCTTGACTTTTGTTTATTTCTTATTTTCCTGTTTACAAAGGTTTACTTTTTTCCATGAACATTTTTCCTTGCCTAGACAGGAACAGACCTTCTCAAACACAATTTTTTTGTGTCATCAGTGACAGTGCACTATCTAAAGAGAAGTTGCCAAGGTTCATAATACAATTTTATTCAGGATATTATGTATCATTCATAGGACAAATTCACGTTCTCAAGGACTTACAATGGCCATGGGAGAACTGCAGTCTTCTGTACCTGTAAGATTTTTAAGCTAACTGATTATGATTCTGTTCATTAGTAGAAAGATACAGCATTCACTACCTGAACTTTACTAGAAGGAAAAACTTTTGCAGCCTTGCTAATTTTTGAAAAAAATCTTGAAGATAGACTATCCAGACATGATCCTGAAGAAATAAAGTAAAATAACAAGGTTGCTATAGAGTTAAAATGCAGTGTCTTGACACAAAATTCAAGTTAAGGTCTATATTGGAAACCTCTTAAATTAAACTAAGTCCTTGTCAATTCTTATACCTTGAGTGTGAGATTTACATATGGGTCTTCACAGACAACTACTCCACTATAGCATATACATTTCATGTTTATATGCCTAGCTTCTCTGAGAGCTATTCGCTTTGATCTAATCAGGATTTAGTTTGATTATGGGGACCAAGAGTCTTTACCAAATATTTCTTATGCTGATCAGATGATTTACAGAAATTCTGGATCTTGTTTCCTAAAAAAACTGGGAGTTCAATACTCTCTTCTGCTCCCTGCCTGAGATAGGAAGCAGAATCAGATACATAACTTCCTCAGGAAAAAAATTAAAATACTTCTTTCTGAAAAAAATTCCTTGAGATTCCACAATGACAACCAAAAGGTCAAATAAAGAATGTGGGGGTATATATATATATGTATATATAACAAAAACTGACCTCTCTTACAGAAAACATTTCCTATTAATTTTTGTCTAACATCTGTGGACCTCTGCATGCTGTTTCTCTCACACAGGTGTATTAATACAGATGGAATTTATCATAAGTAGAGGACATTGCATGCAACAGGAATAGATGTGAGTTACCTTTTAACAGGACCTAAATTAATAAGCAACTTAAACAGAAAAGCCTTTGGAAGATTTCTGTTAAGTCCGTTGGGCAAGGTGTTGCTGATATGGTGCAGAGGCTGAAAATGTTCTGAGCTAATGTTTTTTGATATAGGCAGGATATCAATCAGCTGATAATTATGAGATGTGTGGGTTCACACTTGGAGAATTGTTATTCAGAGCTCTTAATAGTAAGTCTTAATAGGAGAGCAAAAGTGAACACCTCCACTAGTTGCCACCCATTAGTCACCACAGTCTTTATTTCCAGGCAGAATTGGTGATTTTTCTTCTTTTTGTTTTGGTTTGGGATTTTTTTCTGAAAACGTGTGCTATAAAGGAGGATGGCAAAGTCCTTGGAGAAGTTATTGTGCATTCTCTTACAGGCTGTGCTCTCTCTCAAATACAGATCAAGGCCAATGGACACTGAGAAGCTTTGACACATTCTTCATCTATAACTCATATTAAAGCAAGAGGAGGCCTGTGCCTCATTGTCACCTTCCACATTAAAATAATGCTAATGCCTCAATAGTAGACTTGGAAGTGCAACAATCACATTAAAATAGAGCAGGTTCAGGGAAAAAAAAAAAAAGCTAGTACCTATGACCTCATTTACAGTAATTAACAGGTTAATTAAATTTACAATTACAAAATTAACGATATTGCACTCAAGCAACTGAAAGACAGTAGCAAGGTTTTGGACTTGCAAAAAATGTTTTAGTTCCCTGGACACTTAGATACCCAGATAGAATCAATATATGCACAGTAAACATTTTAGTTTAAACTGGACATATAAATGGCAGAAATAAAGATATCTCTCTTACAGGAGAGGCTCCATTAAATTTCATACCTTGGCTAACTCCGTTTCAACTGCTGCAGGGTGAAGCAGGTAGATTGCAGATTTTATTTGCATTTCTCACAATCTTACATAAAATTCTTGCTTTCTAGCTGTGATTGAATGTTGGAATGTTACAATAACCTTCATAGTTAAGGAGAGAGAAGTTTTAGCTGTATACTGGTTGTGGTTTTAGTACATATGAGTTCATAGTTTTGTTTTAATTCAGATACATGGCTTCAGATAAAAAAAAGTTGAAGGAAAGAATGAAACTAACTACAGTAATTTGGGTTACCTACCTAAAATAAAACCCCATTTCAATTAACTCTTCATACATAATTTCTTCCTTTCTTTCCCTTTTTTTTCTTCATTCATCTGTTTACTAGGCAATATCCTGAGTGTCATAAAATATTTCTCTATATGATGATGCTGTTCAAATACTAAAAACCTGTTCCAGGGTGTGTATTCATGGCTTTATTTTGTTTGACTTTTGTGAGGTCAATATTATAACTGTTAAGAAAAGTGACTGGTGATATTGTTTTCTACTCAATATTTAGTATAAAAAAGTTTTCACTTTCACCAATGTGCAATATAAGTTCAGTGCAGCATGAACTAACATCTGGAGTGGTAGAAATGAGAAGAATATGTTCCTCCATTTTCAGGAAAAAGTATAAATAGTGATTTAATTTTTCAAAATACAGAAAGAGCAAAAGGAAAAAACATTCTACAAGGAACCACTAACACTGATAAATTCAAAAGCAGTAGCAAGATAGTAGAACTAAAACACTTTGATGGGGAAACATGAATGGCAGGCTTGTGGAAGAAATCGAAATTAGGACCTCTTGGATGGATAGAGCTTTCAACTTATTTATATCAGATATCAGAGGTTAAGACTATTGGCTGTGGTTTTGGGCTAAAAAGCCAGGGAAAAAAATGGTTACTTAAAATGTCATGTTTGTTGGTGCCCACATACCTTCAGCATGGAAACCTCTAACCTAAAAATTGAAAATTATGAACTTTCCCCATTCCCCTCTGCATGTTTTCTGTTGTTTCACCCCTAGTGCACACAGAGCACATATCAATAATACACCCAATTAAATTTTGTTGCCATCCTCCACTTTTTCCACAAGACAATTCAGCATCAGAGCTCTCACATACTAAACATTGTGCATGAAGATAGAAAGCAACTGGTAATGTTTTTTAAAACTCTCAACATTTTGTTGTCATTAAACTGTAATCCATCACATGCCACAACTGTCGCCTAAAGGGAAGGAGGAGACAGCACAGGCTTATCATTTCTGATTTTTGTTTGGCTTGTCTTTTCATGTAAATACCACTATCTTATGAATAAATAGCTTCTTTATCTTTTTTTTTTCCTAGTTATTCATTGTGTATTAATAAGCTGCTTATTAATCATCTCTTTAAATGTTTTATTACAGCTTGTATATGTTTGTGTCTAGAAAAGTTGGTGAACTATTTTAATAAGATGGTTACAAGCAGAAAAATTCAAAACTAAAGACACCAAAGTTTCTAGACTACACTTCTCACAGTTAGCAGTACTTTATGACCAAGAACGACCAAAACTAAAGCATTCTCTGGGAGACATTCCAGAGGATGAAGCCTTAATTATTTCTAACTGTGTGATATGTTCTGTCTCTTAATTAGGATTTGCAGAATCTGTTAGCCAGGTCGGCACAGTCTGAAAACATGCAGCAGAGCCCCAGTGTTTCGTGAGAGTTGACAGGCTCACACCATCTTGATTCAAATGCTTGCAGGAATTTCATGACCCTGCAATAGTGCAGAGTTTAACGGAGGAGTTAAAACTGATGACGCCAGATGGAAATGCTGAAGATAGGCTGGAACAGTAATTTTGCAAAGTGCATTGAATGTAATCTGAAAAGGTAACAGGAGAAAATAGGAGGGAGGGAGGGAGGGAGGGAGGGAGGGAGGGAGGGAGGGAGGGAGGGAGGGAGGGAGGGAGGGAGGGAGGGAGGGAGGGAGGGAGGGAGGGAGTGTCGGAAGTAAAGGAAGTGCCAGAAGCAAGAAAGTGTCAGAAGGAAGTGTCGGAAGGAATTGTCGGAAGGAACTGTCGGAAGGAAGGAAGGAAGTGTCGGAAGGAAGCCTCGGAAGGAAGGAAGTCTCGGAAAGAAGGAAGTGTCGGAAGGAAGGAAGGAAGTGTCGGAAGGAAAGAAGTGTCGGAAGGAAGTGTCGAAAGGAAGTGTCGAAAGGAAGTGTCGGAAGGAAGTGTCGGAAGGAAGTGTCGGAAGGAAGTGTCGGAAGGAAGGAAGTGTCGGAAGTGTCGGAAGTGTCGGAAGTGTCGGAAGTGTCGGAAGTGTTGGAAGGAAGGAAGGAAGGAAGGAAGGAAGGAAGGAAGGAAGGAAGGAAGGAAGGAAGGAAGGAAGGAAGGAAGGAAGGAAGGAAGGAAGGAAGGAAGGTGAGGAAGAAAAGAAAGGAAGCGGCGGAAGGAAGCGGCGCAAGGAAGAGGCGTAAGGAAGTGTAGGAAGTGTCGGAAGAGTCAGATGTGTCAGAAGAGCGGAAGGGAGGAAGGCAGTCTCGGAAGGGAGGAAGGAAGGAAGGAAGGAAGGAAGGAAGGAAGGAAGGAAGGAAGGAAGGAAGGAAGGAAGGAAGGAAGGAAGGAAGGAAGGAAGGAAGGAAGGAAGGAAGGAAGCGTCGGAAGGAAGTGTCGGAAGGAAGTTTAAGAAGGAAGGAAGTGTCGAAAGGAAGTGTCAGAAGGAAGGAAGGAAGGAACAAAAGAAGTGTGAGAAGGAACTGTCGGAAGTGTGGGAAGCAAGTGTCGGAAGTGTCGGAAGGAAGTGTCGGATGGAAATTTCGTAAGGAAGGACAGAAGGAAGTGTGGGAAGGAAGTGTCAGAAGGAAGTGTCAGAAGGAAGTGTCGGAAGGAAGGAAGGAAGGAAGGAAGGAAGGAAGGAAGGAAGGAAGGAAGGAAGGAAGGAAGGAAGGAAGGAAGGAAGGAAGGAAGTGTCGGAAGGAAGGAAGGAAGGAAGGAAGGAAGGAAGGAAGGAAGGAAGGAAGGAAGGAAGGAAGGAAGGAAGGAAGGAAGGAAGGAAGGAAGGAAGGAAGGAAGTGTCGGAAGGAAGGAAGGAAGTGTCGGAAGGAAGGAAGTGTCGGAAGGAAGTGTCGGCAGGAAGGCAGGAAGGAAGGAAGGAAGGAAGGAAGGAAGGAAGGAAGGAAGGAAGGAAGGAAGGAAGGAAGGAAGGAAGGAAGGAAGGAAGGAAGTGTAGGAAGGAAGGAAGGAAGGAAGGAAGGAAGGAAGGAAGGAAGGAAGGTGAGGAAGAAAAGAAAGAAAGCGGCGGAAGGAAGCGGCGCAAGGAAGTGGCGTAAGGAAGTGTAGGAAGTGTCGGAAGAGTCAGATGTGTCAGAAGAGCGGAAGGGAGGAAGGAAGTCTCGGAAGGAAGGAAGGATGGAAGGAAGTCTCGGAAGGAAGGAAGGAAGGAAGGAAGGAAGGAAGGAAGGAAGGAAGGAAGGAAGGAAGGAAGGAAGGAAGGAAGGAAGGAAGCGTAGGAAGGAAGTGTCAGAAGGAAGGAAGGAAGGAACAAAACAAGTGTGAGAAGGAACTGTCGGAAGTGTGGGAAGCAAGTGTCGGAAGTGTCGGAAGGAAGTGTCGGATGGAAATTTCGTAAGGAAGGACAGAAGGAAGTGTCGGAAGGAGGTGTCAGAAGGAAGTCTCAGAAGGAAGGAAGGAAGGAAGGAAGGAAGGAAGGAAGGAAGGAAGGAAGGAAGGAAGGAAGTGTCGGAAGGAAGTAAGGAAGTGTCGGAAGGAAGTGTCAGAAGGAAGAGTCGGAAGTGTTGTAAGCAAGTGTCGGAGGTGTCGGATGGAAGTATCGGAAGAAAGTAAGGTAGTGTCAGAAGGAAGTGTCGGAAGAAATGTCGGAAGGAAGTAAGTGTCAGAAGGATGTCTCGGAAGGAAGGAAGGAAGGAAGGAAGGAAGGAAGGAAGGAAGGAAGGAAGGAAGGAAGGAAGGAAGGAAGGAAGGAAGGAAGGAAGGAAGGAAGGAAGAAAAGAAAGAAGGAAGGAAAAAATGTCAGAAGGAAGTGTGCGAAGGAAGTGTCGCAAGGAAGGAAGGAAGGAAAGAAGTATCACAAGGAGTGTCGCAAGTGTCAGAAGAAGGGTCGGAAGTGTCGGAAGGAAGTGTTGGCAGGAAGTGTCTGACTGAAGTGTCGGAAGAGTCGGAAGGGTCAGAAGGAAGGAAGGAAGGAAGGAAGGAAGGAAGGAAGGAAGGAAGGAAGGAAGGAAGGAAGGAAGGAAGGAAGGAAGGAAGGAAGGAAGGAAAAAAGGAAGGAAGTGTCAGAAGGAAGTGTCGGAAATGTTGGAAACAAGTGTCGGAGGTGTCGGAAGGAAGTGTCGGAAGGAAGTAAGGAAGTGTCAGAAGGAAGTGTCGGAAGGAAGTGTCGGAAGGAAGTGTCGGAAGGAGGGAAGGAAGGAAAGAAAGGAAGGAAGTGTCGGAAGGAAGGAAGTGTCGGAAGGAAGGAAGTGTCGGAAGGAAGGAAGTGTCGGAAGGAAGGAAGTGTCGGAAGGAAGGAAGGAAGGAAGGAAGGAAGGAAGGAAGGAAGGAAGGAAGGAAGGAAGGAAGGAAGGAAGGAAGGAAGTCTCAGAAGGAAGGGAGGGAGTGACAGAAGGAATTGTCGGAAGGAAGGAATTGTCGGAAGGAAGGAATTGTCGGAAGGAAGGAATTGTCGCAAGGAAGGAAGGAAGGAAGGAAGGAAGGAAGGAAGGAAGGAAGGAAGGAAGTGTAAGAAGGAAGGAAGTGTCGGAAGGAAGTGTCGGAAGGAAGTGTCGGAAGGAGGGAAGGAAGGAAGGAAGGAAGGAAGTGTCGGAAGGAAGGAAGTGTCGGAAGGAAGGAAGTGTCGGAAGGAAGGAAGGAAGGAAGGAAGGAAGGAAGGAAGGAAGGAAGGAAGGAAGGAAGGAAGGAAGGAAGGAAGGAAGGAAGGAAGGAAGGAAGGAAGGAAGGAAGGAAGTGTCGGAAGGAAGGAAGTGTCGGAAGGAAGGAAGTGTCGGAAGGAAGGAAGAAAGGAAGGAAGGAAGGAAGGAAGGAAGGAAGGAAGGAAGGAAGGAAGGAAGGAAGGAAGGAAGGAAGGAAGGAAGGAAGGAAGGAAGGAAGGAAGGAAGGAAGTGTCGGAAGGAAGGAAGGAAGGAAGGAAGGAAGGAAGGAAGTGTCGGAAGGAAGTGTCAGAAAGAAGGAAGGAAGGAAGGAAGGAAGGAAGGAAGGAAGGAAGGAAGGAAGGAAGGAAGGAAGGAAGGAAGGAAGTTTAAGAAGGAAGGAAGTGTCGGAAAGAAGGGTCAGAAGGAAGGAATGAAGGAAAAAAAGAAGTGTGAGAAGGAACTGTCGGAAGTGTGGGAAGCAAGTGTCGGAAGTGTCGGAAGGAAGTGTCGGATGGAAATTTCGTAAGGAAGGACAGAAGGAAGTGTCGGAAGGAAGTGTCAGAAGGAAGTCTCAGAAGGAAGGAAGGAAGGAAGGAAGGAAGGAAGGGAGCAAGGAAGGAAGGAAGAAAAGAAAGAAGGAAGGAAAAAATGTCAGAAGGAAGTGTGCGAAGGAAGTGTCGCAAGGAAGGAAGGAAGGAAAGAAGTATCACAAGGAGTGTCGCAAGTGTCAGAAGAAGGGTCGGAAGTGTCGGAAGGAAGTGTTGGCAGGAAGTGTCTGACTGAAGTGTCGGAATGGTCGGAAGGAAGGAAGGAAGGAAGGAAGGAAGGAAGGAAGGAAGGAAAAAAGGAAGGAAGTGTCAGAAGGATGTGTCGGAAATGTTGGAAACAAGTGTCGGAGGTGTCGGAAGGAAGTGTCGGAAGGAAGTAAGGAAGTGTCAGAAGGAAGTGTCGGAAGGAAGTGTCGGAAGGAGGGAAGGAAGGAAGGAAGGAAGGAAGGAAGGAAGGAAGGAAGGAAGGAAGGAAGGAAGGAAGGAAGGAAGTGTCGGAAGGAAGTGTCGGAAGGAAGTGTCGGAAGGAAGGAAGTGTCGGAAGGAAGGAAGGAAGGAAGGAAGGAAGGAAGGAAGGAAGGAAGGAAGGAAGTTTAAGAAGGAAGGAAGTGTCGGAAGGAAGTGTCAGAAGGAAGGAATGAAGGAAAAAAAGAAGTGTGAGAAGGAACTGTCGGAAGTGTGGGAAGCAAGTGTCGGAAGTGTCGGTAGGAAGTGTCGGATGGAAATTTCGTAAGGAAGGACAGAAGGAAGTGTCGGAAGGAAGTGTCAGAAGGAAGGAAGGAAGGAAGGAAGGAAGGAAGGAAGGAAGGAAGGAAGGAAGGAAGGAAGGAAGGAAGGAAGGAAGGAAGGAAGGAAGGAAGGAAGGAAGTGTGGGAAGGAAGTGTGGGAAGGAAGGAAGGAAGTGTGGGAAGGAAGTGTGGGAAGGAAGTGTGGGAAGGAAGTGTGGGAAGGAAGTGTCGGAAGGAAGGAAGGAAGGAAGGAAGGAAGGAAGGAAGGAAGGAAGGAAGGAAGGAAGGAAGGAAGGAAGTGTCGGAAGGAAGTGTCGGAAGGAAGGAAGGAAGGAAGGAAGGAAGGAAGGAAGGAAGGAAGGAAGGAAGGAAGGAAGGAAGGTGAGGAAGAAAAGAAAGGAAGCGGCGGAAGGAAGCGGCGCAAGGAAGTGGCGTAAGGAAGTGTAGGAAGTGTCGGAAGAGTCAGATGTGTCAGAGGAGCGGAAGGGAGGAAGGAAGTCTCGGAAGGAAGGATGGAAGGAAGGAAGGAAGGAAGGAAAGAAGGAAGGAAGGAAGGAAGGAAGGAAGGAAGGAAGGAAGGAAGGAAGGAAGGAAGGAAGGAAGGAAGGAAGGAAGGAAGTGTCAGAAGGAAGGAAGTGTCGGAAGGAAGTGTCGGAAGGAAGTGTCGGAAGGAAGTGTCGGAAGGAAGTGTCGGAAGGAAGTGTCGGAAGGAAGTGTCGGAAGGAAGGAAGGAAGGAAGGAAGGAAGGAAGGAAGGAAGGAAGGAAGGAAGGAAGGAAGGAAGGAAGTGTCGGAAGGAAGGAAGTGTCGGAAGTGTCGGAAGTGTGGGAAGTGTCGGAAGTGTCGGAAGGAAGGAAGGAAGGAAGGAAGGAAGGAAGGAAGGAAGGAAGGAAGGAAGGAAGGAAAAATTGTCTGAAGGACGTGTGAGAAGGAAGTGTCGCAAGAAAGAAAGGAAGGAAAGAATTATCACAATGAAGTGTCAAAGTGTCAGAAGAAGTGTCGGAAGTGTCGGAAGGAAGTGTTGGCAGGAAGTCTCTGACGGAAGTGTCGGAAGAAAGGAAGGAAGGAAGGAAGGAAGGAAGGAAGGAAGGAAGGAAGGAAGCAAGGAAGGAAAAATTGTCTGAAGGACGTGTGCGAAGGAAGTGTCGCAAGGAAGAAAGGAACGAAAGAAGTATCACAAGGAAGAGTCGAAGTGTCAGAAGAAGTGTCGGAAGTGTCGGAAGGAAGTGTCGGAAGGAAGTGTAAGAAGGAAGGAGGTGTCGGAAGGAAGTGTCAGAAGGAAGTGTCGGAAATGTTGGAAACAAGTGTCGGAGGTGTCGGAAGGAAGTGTCGGAAGGAAGTAAGGAAGTGTCAGAAGGAAGTGTCGGAAGGAAGTGTCGGAAGGAAGTGTCGGAAGGAAGTGTCGGAAGGAGGGAAGGAAGGAAGGAAGTGTCGGAAGGAAGGAAGGAAAGAAGGAAGGAAGGAAGGAAGGAAGGAAGGAAGGAAGGAAGGAAGGAAGGAAGGAAGGAAGGAAGGAAGGAAGGAAGGAAGGAAGTGTCGGAAGGAAGGAAGGAAGTGTCGGAAGGAAGTGTCGGAAATGTTGGAAACAAGTGTCGGAGGTGTCGGAAGGAAGTGTCGGAAGGAAGTAAGGAAGTGTCAGAAGGAAGTGTCGGAAGGAAGTGTCGGAAGGAAGTGTCGGAAGGAAGTGTCGGAAGGAGGGAAGGAAGGAAGGAAGTGTCGGAAGGAAGGAAGGAAGGAAGGAAGGAAGGAAGGAAGGAAGGAAGGAAGGAAGGAAGGAAGGAAGGAAGGAAGGAAGAGTCGGAAGGAAGGAAGGAAGTGTCGGAAGGAAGTGTCGGAAGGAAGTGTCGGAAGGAAGTGTCGGAAGGAAGTGTCGGAAGGAAGGAAGGAAGGAAGGAAGGAAGGAAGGAAGGAAGGAAGGAAGGAAGGAGGAAGGAAGGAAGGAAGGAAGGAAGGAAGGAAGGAAGGAAGGAAGGAAGGAAGGAAGGAAGGAAGGAAGGAAGGAAGGAAGTGTCGGAAGGAAGTGTCAGAAGGAAGAGTCGGAAGTGTTGTAAGCAAGTGTCGGAGGTGTCGGAGGGAAGTATCGGAAGAAAGTAAGGTAGTGTCAGAAGGAAGTGTCGGAAGAAATGTCAGAAGGAAGTAAGTGTCAGAAGGATGTCTCGGAAGGAAGGAAGGAAGGAAGGAAGGAAGGAAGGAAGGAAGGAAGGAAGGAAGGAAGGAAGGAAGGAAGGAAGGAAGGAAGGAAGGAAGGAAGGAAGGAAGGAAGGAAGGAAGTGTGGGAAGGAAGGAAGGAAGTGTGGGAAGGAAGTGTGGGAAGGAAGTGTGGGAAGGAAGTGTGGGAAGGAAGTGTGGGAAGGAAGGAAGGAAGGAAGGAAGGAAGGAAGGAAGGAAGGAAGGAAGGAAGGAAGGAAGGAAGGAAGGAAGGAAGGAAGGAAGGAAGGAAGGAAGGAAGGAAGTGTCGGAAGGAAGGAAGGAAGTGTCGGAAGGAAGGAAGGAAGGAAGGAAGGAAGGAAGGAAGGAAGGAAGGAAGGAAGGAAGGAAGGAAGGAAGGAAGGAAGGAAGTGTCGGAAGGAAGTAAGGAAGTGTCGGAAGGAAGTGTCAGAAGGAAGAGTCGGAAGTGTTGTAAGCAAGTGTCGGAGGTGTCGGATGGAAGTATCGGAAGAAAGTAAGGTAGTGTCAGAAGGAAGTGTCGGAAGAAATGTCGGAAGGAAGTAAGTGTCAGAAGGATGTCTCGGAAGGAAGGAAGGAAGGAAGGAAGGAAGGAAGGAAGGAAGGAAGGAAGGAAGGAAGGAAGGAAGGAAGGAAGGAAGGAAGGAAAGAAAGAAGGAAGGAAAAAATGTCAGAAGGAAGTGTGCGAAGGAAGTGTCGCAAGGAAGGAAGGAAGGAAAGAAGTATCACAAGGAGTGTCGCAAGTGTCAGAAGAAGGGTCGGAAGTGTCGGAAGGAAGTGTTGGCAGGAAGTGTCTGACTGAAGTGTCGGAAGAGTCGGAAGGGTCAGAAGGAAGGAAGGAAGGAAGGAAGGAAGGAAGGAAGGAAGGAAGGAAGGAAGGAAGGAAGGAAGGAAGGAAGGAAAAAAGGAAGGAAGTGTCAGAAGGAAGTGTCGGAAATGTTGGAAACAAGTGTCGGAGGTGTCGGAAGGAAGTGTCGGAAGGAAGTAAGGAAGTGTCAGAAGGAAGTGTCGGAAGGAAGTGTCGGAAGGAAGTGTCGGAAGGAGGGAAGGAAGGAAAGAAAGGAAGGAAGTGTCGGAAGGAAGGAAGTGTCGGAAGGAAGGAAGTGTCGGAAGGAAGGAAGTGTCGGAAGGAAGGAAGTGTCGGAAGGAAGGAAGGAAGGAAGGAAGGAAGGAAGGAAGGAAGGAAGGAAGGAAGGAAGGAAGGAAGGAAGGAAGGAAGGAAGTCTCAGAAGGAAGGGAGGGAGTGACAGAAGGAATTGTCGGAAGGAAGGAATTGTCGGAAGGAAGGAATTGTCGGAAGGAAGGAATTGTCGGAAGGAAGGAAGGAAGGAAGGAAGGAAGGAAGGAAGGAAGGAAGGAAGGAAGGAAGTGTAAGAAGGAAGGAAGTGTCGGAAGGAAGTGTCGGAAGGAAGTGTCGGAAGGAGGGAAGGAAGGAAGGAAGGAAGGAAGTGTCGGAAGGAAGGAAGTGTCGGAAGGAAGTGTCGGAAGGAAGGAAGGAAGGAAGGAAGGAAGGAAGGAAGGAAGGAAGGAAGGAAGGAAGGAAGTGTCGGAAGGAAGGAAGTGTCGGAAGGAAGGAAGAAAGGAAGGAAGGAAGGAAGGAAGGAAGGAAGGAAGGAAGGAAGGAAGGAAGGAAGGAAGGAAGGAAGGAAGGAAGGAAGGAAGGAAGTGTCGGAAGGAAGTGTCAGAAAGAAGGAAGGAAGGAAGGAAGGAAGGAAGGAAGGAAGGAAGGAAGGAAGGAAGGAAGGAAGGAAGGAAGGAAGTTTAAGAAGGAAGGAAGTGTCGGAAAGAAGGGTCAGAAGGAAGGAATGAAGGAAAAAAAGAAGTGTGAGAAGGAACTGTCGGAAGTGTGGGAAGCAAGTGTCGGAAGTGTCGGAAGGAAGTGTCGGATGGAAATTTCGTAAGGAAGGACAGAAGGAAGTGTCGGAAGGAAGTGTCAGAAGGAAGTCTCAGAAGGAAGGAAGGAAGGAAGGAAGGAAGGGAGCAAGGAAGGAAGGAAGAAAAGAAAGAAGGAAGGAAAAAATGTCAGAAGGAAGTGTGCGAAGGAAGTGTCGCAAGGAAGGAAGGAAGGAAAGAAGTATCACAAGGAGTGTCGCAAGTGTCAGAAGAAGGGTCGGAAGTGTCGGAAGGAAGTGTTGGCAGGAAGTGTCTGACTGAAGTGTCGGAATGGTCGGAAGGAAGGAAGGAAGGAAGGAAGGAAGGAAGGAAGGAAGGAAGGTGAGGAAGAAAAGAAAGGAAGCGGCGGAAGGAAGCGGCGCAAGGAAGTGGCGTAAGGAAGTGTAGGAAGTGTCGGAAGAGTCAGATGTGTCAGAGGAGCGGAAGGGAGGAAGGAAGTCTCGGAAGGAAGGATGGAAGGAAGGAAGGAAGGAAGGAAGGAAAGAAGGAAGGAAGGAAGGAAGGAAGTGTTGGAAGGAAGTGTCGGAAGGAAGGAAGGAAGGAAGGAAGGAAGGAAGGAAGGAAGGAAGGAAGGAAGGAAGTGTCGGAAGTGTCGGAAGTGTCGGAAGTGTCGGAAGTGTCGGAAGTGTCGGAAGGAAGGAAGGAAGGAAGGAAGGAAGGAAGGAAGGAAGGAAGGAAAAATTGTCTGAAGGACGTGTGAGAAGGAAGTGTCGCAAGAAAGAAAGGAAGGAAAGAATTATCACAATGAAGTGTCAAAGTGTCAGAAGAAGTGTCGGAAGTGTCGGAAGGAAGTGTTGGCAGGAAGTCTCTGACGGAAGTGTCGGAAGAAAGGAAGGAAGGAAGGAAGGAAGGAAGGAAGGAAGGAAGGAAGGAAGCAAGGAAGGAAAAATTGTCTGAAGGACGTGTGCGAAGGAAGTGTCGCAAGGAAGAAAGGAACGAAAGAAGTATCACAAGGAAGAGTCGAAGTGTCAGAAGAAGTGTCGGAAGTGTCGGAAGGAAGTGTCGGAAGGAAGTGTAAGAAGGAAGGAGGTGTCGGAAGGAAGTGTCAGAAGGAAGTGTCGGAAATGTTGGAAACAAGTGTCGGAGGTGTCGGAAGGAAGTGTCGGAAGGAAGTAAGGAAGTGTCAGAAGGAAGTGTCGGAAGGAAGTGTCGGAAGGAAGTGTCGGAAGGAAGTGTCGGAAGGAGGGAAGGAAGGAAGGAAGTGTCGGAAGGAAGGAAGGAAAGAAGGAAGGAAGGAAGGAAGGAAGGAAGGAAGGAAGGAAGGAAGGAAGGAAGGAAGGAAGGAAGGAAGTGTCGGAAGGAAGTGTCGGAAATGTTGGAAACAAGTGTCGGAGGTGTCGGAAGGAAGTGTCGGAAGGAAGTAAGGAAGTGTCAGAAGGAAGTGTCGGAAGGAAGTGTCGGAAGGAAGTGTCGGAAGGAAGTGTCGGAAGGAGGGAAGGAAGGAAGGAAGTGTCGGAAGGAAGGAAGGAAGTGTCGGAAGGAAGTGTCGGAAGGAATTGTCGGAAGGAAGGCGGAGTCGGAATGAGTGAAGACTTCAAAGAAATTTTCGGAAGGAAGGAAGTGTCAGAAGGAAGAGTCAGAAGTGACGGAAGGAATTGTCGGTAGGAAGGAAGGAAGTGTCGGAAGGAAGGAAGTGTCGGAAGGAAGTGTCGAAGGAAGTGTCGGAAGGAAGGAAGAAGGAACGAAATAAGTGTGAGAAGGAACTGTCGGAAGTGTGGGAAGCAAGTGTCGGAAGTGTGGGAAGGAAGTGTCGGATGGAAGTTTCGTAAGGAAGGACGGAAGGAAGTGTCGGGAGGAAGTGTCGGAAGGAAGGAAGGAAGGAAGGAAGTGTCGGAAGGAAGTGTCGGAAGGAAGGAAGGAAGTGTCGGAAGGACGGAAGGAAGGAAGGAAGGAAGGAAGGAAGGAAGGAAAGACGGAAAGAAAGAAGTGTCAGAAGGAAGTGTCGGAAATGTTGGAAACAAGTGTCGGAGGTGCCGGAAGGAAGTGTCGGAAGGAAGTAAGGAAGTGTCAGAAGGAAGTGTCGGAAGGAAGTGTCGGAAAAAAGTGTCGGAAGGAAGGAGGGAAGGAGGGAAGGAGGGAATTAAGGAAGGAAGGCAGGAAGGCAGGAAGGAAGGAAGGAAGGAAGGAAGGAAGGAAGGGAGGGAGGGAGGGAGGGAGGGAGGGAGGGAGGGAGGGAGGAAGGAAGGAAGGAAGGAAGGAAGGAAGGAAGGAAGGAAGGAAGGAAGGAAGGAAGGAAGGAAGGAAGGAAGGAAGGAAGGAAGGAAGGAAGGAAGGAAGGAAGGAAGGAAGGAAGTGTCAGGGGGAAGGAAGGAAGTGTCGGAAAGAAGTGTCGGAAGGAACTGTCGGAAGGAAGTGTCGAAAGGAAGTGTCAAAAGGAAGGAAGGAAGGAAGGAAGTGTCGGAAGGAAGGAAGTGTCGGAAGGAAGGAAGTGTCAGAAGGAAGGAAGTGTCGGAAGGAAGGAAGTCTCGGAAGGAAGGAAGTCTCGGAAGGAAGGAAGGAAGGAAGGAAGGAAGGAAGGAAGGAAGGAAGGAAGGAAGGAAGGAAGGATGGAAGGAAGGAAGGAAGGAAGGAAAGAAGGAAGGAAGTGTCAGGAGGAAGGAAGGAAGTGTCAGAAAGAAGTGTCGGAAGGAAGTGTTGGAAGGAAGTGTCGAAAGGAAGTGTCGGAAGGAAGGAAGGAAGTGTCAGAAGGACATGTCGGAAGGAAGTGTCGGCAGGAAGTGTTGGAAGGAAGTGTCCGAAGGAAGGAAGGAAGGAAGGAAGGAAGGAAGGAAGTGTCTGAAAGAAGGAAGCGTCAGAAGGAAGTGTCGGAAGGAGGTGTCAGAAGGCAGTGTCGGAAGGAATCGTCGGAAGGAAGTTTCGGAAGGAAGTGTCGGAAGGAAGTGTCAGAAGGAAGTGTGGGAAGGAAGTGTGGGAACGAAGGAAGTGTCGGAAGGAAGGAAGGAAGTGTCTGAAAAAACGAAGTGTCGGAAGGAAGGAAGGAATCGTCAGAAGGAAGTGTCGGAAGGAAGTGTCGGAAGGAAGTGTCGGAAGGAAGTGTCGGAAGGAAGTGTCGGAAGGAAGTGTCGGAAGGAAGGAAGGAAGGAAGGAAGGAAGGAAGGAAGGAAGGAAGGAAGGAAGGAAGGAAGTGTCAGAAGGACGTGTCGGAAGGAAGTGTAGGAAGGAAGGAAGGAAGGAAGGAAGGAAGGAAGGAAGGAAGTGTCGGAAGGAAGTGTCAGAAGGAAGTGTCGGAAGGAAAGATGTATCACAAGGAAGTGTCGAAGTGTCAAAAGAAGTGTCGGAAGTGTCGGAAGGAAGTGTTGGCAGGTAGTGTCTGACGGAAGTGTCGGAAGGAAGTGTCGGAAGGAATTGTCGGAAGGAAGGCAGAGTCGGAATGAGTGAAGTCTTCAAAGAAATTTTCGGAAGGAAGGAAGTGTCAGAAGGAAGAGTCGGAAGTGACGGAAGGAATTGTCGGTAGGAAGGATGGAAGTGTCGGAAGGAAGGAAGTGTCGGAAGGAAGTGTCGGAAGGAAGTGTCGGAAGGAAGGAAGGAAGGAAGGAAGGAAGGAAGGAAGGAAGGAAGGAACGAAAGAAGTGTGAGAAGGAACTGTCGGAAGTGTGGGAAGCAAGTGTCGGAAGTGTCGGAAGGAAGTGTCGGATGGAAGTTTCGTAAGGAAGGACGGAAGGAAGTGTCGGAAGGAAGGAAGGACGGAAGGAAGGAAGGAAGGAAGGAAGGAAGGAAGGAAGGAAGGAAGGAAGGAAGGAAGGAAGGAAGGAAGGAAGGAAGGAAGGAAAGAAGTGTCAGAAGGAAGTGTCGGAAATGTTGGAAACAAGTGTCGGAGGTGCCGGAAGGAAGTCTCGGAAGGAAGTAAGGAAGTGTCAGAAGGAAGTGTCAGAAGGAAGTGATGGAAGGAAGTGTCGGAAGGAAGGAGGGAAGGAGGGAAGGAGGGAAGGAGGGAAGGAGGGAAGGAGGGAAGGAGGGAAGGAAGGAAGGAAGGAAGGAAGGAAGGAAGGAAGGAAGGAAGGAAGGAAGGAAGGAAGGAAGGAAGTGTCTGAAAAAACGAAGTGTCGGAAGGAAGGAAGGAATCGTCAGAAGGAAGTGTCGGAAAGAAGTGTCGGAAGGAAGTGTCGGAAGGAAGTGTCGGAAGGAAGTGTCGGAAGGAAGGAAGGAAGGAAGGAAGGAAGGAAGGAAGGAAGGAAGGAAGGAAGGGAGGGAGGAAGGAAGGAAGGAAGGAAGGAAGGAAGGAAGGAAGGAAGGAAGGAAGGAAGGAAGGAAGGAAGGAAGGAAGGAAGGAAGGAAGGAAGGAAGTGTCGGAAGGACGTGTCGGAAGGAAGTGTAGGAAGGAAGGAAGGAAGGAAGGAAGGAAGGAAGGAAGGAAGGAAGGAAGGAAGGAAGGAAGGAAGTGTCAGAAGGAAGTGTCGGAAGGAAAGATGTATCACAAGGAAGTGTCGAAGTGTCAAAAGAAGTGTCGGAAGTGTCGGAAGGAAGTGTTGGCAGGTAGTGTCTGACGGAAGTGTCGGAAGGAAGTGTCGGAAGGAATTGTCGGAAGGAAGGCAGAGTCGGAATGAGTGAAGTCTTCAAAGAAATTTTCGGAAGGAAGGAAGTGTCAGAAGGAAGAGTCGGAAGTGACGGAAGGAATTGTCGGTAGGAAGGATGGAAGTGTCGGAAGGAAGGAAGTGTCGGAAGGAAGTGTCGGAAGGAAGTGTCGGAAGGAAGGAAGGAAGGAAGGAAGGAAGGAAGGAAGGAAGGAACGAAAGAAGTGTGAGAAAGAACTGTCGGAAGTGTGGGAAGCAAGTGTCGGAAGTGTCGGAAGGAAGTGTCTAATGGAAGTTTCGTAAGGAAGGACGGAAGGAAGTGTCGGGAGGAAGTGTCGGAAGGAAGGAAGGAAGGAAGGAAGGAAGGAAGGAAGGAAGGAAGGAAGGAAGGAAGGAAAGAAGTGTCAGAAGGAAGTGTCGGAAATGTTGGAAACAAGTGTCGGAGGTGCCGGAAGGAAGTCTCGGAAGGAAGTAAGGAAGTGTCAGAAGGAAGTGTCAGAAGGAAGTGATGGAAGGAAGTGTCGGAAGGAAGGAGGGAAGGAGGGAAGGAGGGAAGGAAGGAAGGAAGGAAGGAAGGAAGGAAGGAAGGAAGGAAGGAAGGAAGGAAGGAAGGAAGTGTGGGAAAGAAGTGTCGGAAGGAAGGAAGGAAGGAAGGAAGGAAGGAAGGAAGGAAGGAAGGAAGGAAGGAAGGAAGGAAGGAAGGAAGGAAGGAAGGAAGGAAGGATGTGTCGGAAGTAAGTGTCGGAAGTAAGTGTCGGAAGGAAGTGTCGGAAGGAAGGAAAAAAGGAAGGAAGGATGGAAGTGTCGGAAGGAAGTGTCGGAAGGAAGTGTCGGAAGGAAGTGTCGGAAGGAAGTGTCAGAAGGAAGGAAGGAAGGAAGGAAGGATGGAAGGAAGGAAGGAAGGAAGGAAGGAAGGAAGGAAGGAAGGAAGGAAGGAAGGAAGGAAGGAAGGAAGGAAGAAACGAAGTGTCGGAAGGAAGTGTAAGAAGGAAGGAAGTGTCGGAAGGAAGTGTCGGAAGGAAGAGTCGGAAGGAAGTGTCGGAAGGAAGGAAGTGTCGGATGGACGGAAGTGTCGGAAGGAAGAAAGTGTCGGAAAGAAGTGTCGGAAGGAAGGAAGGAAGTGTCGGAAGGAAGGAAGTGTCGGAAGGAAGGAAGTGTCGGAAGGACGTGTCGGAAGGAAGTGTAGGAAGGAAGGAAGGAGGAAGGAAGGAAGGAAGTGTCGGAAGGAAGTGTCAGAAGGAAGTGTCGGAAGGAAGTGTCGGAAGGAAAGATGTATCACAAGGAAGTGTCGCAGTGTCAAAAGAAGTGTCGGAAGTGTCAGAAGGAAGTGTTGGCAGGTAGTGTCTGACGGAAGTGTCGGAAGGAAGTGTCGGAAGGAATTGTCAGAAGGAAGGCAGAGTCGGAATGAGTGAAGTGTTCAAAGAAATTTTCGGAAGGAAGGAAGTGTCAGAAGGAAGAGTCGGAAGTGACAGAAGGAATTGTCGGTAGGAAGGAAGGAAGTGTCGGAAGGAAGTGTCGGAAAGAAGTGTCGGAAGGAAGTGTCGGAAGGAAGAGTCGGAAGGAAGGAAGGAAGGAAGGAAGGAAGGAAGGAAGGAAGGAAGGAAGGAAGGAAGGAAGGAAGGAAGGAAGGTAGAAGGAAGGAAGGAAGGAAAGAAGTGTGAGAAGGAACTGTCGGAAGTGTGGGAAGCAAGTGTCGGAAGTGTCAGAAAGAAGTGTCGGATGGAAGTTTTGTAAGGAAGGACGGAAGGAAGTGTCGGAAGGAAGAAGGGAAGGAGGGCAGGAAGGAAGGAAGGAAGGAAGGAAGGAAGGAAGGAAGGAAGGAAGGAAGGAAGGAAGGAAGGAAGGAAGTGTCGGAAAGAAGTGTCGGAAGGAAGGAAGGAAGGAAGGAAGGAAGGAAGGAAGGAAGGAAGGAAGGAAGGAAGGAAGGAAGGAAGGAAGGAAAGAAGTGTGAGAAGGAACTGTCAGAAGTTTGGGAAGCAAGTGTCGGAAGTGTGGGAAGGAAGTGTCGGATGGAAGTTTCGTAAGGAAGGACGGAAGGAAGTGTCGGAAGGAAGGAGGGAAGGAGGGAAGGAGGGAAGGAGGGAAGGAAGGAAGGAAGGAAGGAAGGAAGGAAGGAAGGAAGGAAGGAAGGAAGGAAGGAAGGAAGTGTCAGAAGGAAGTGTCGGAAGGAAAGATGTATCACAAGGAAGTGTCGAAGTGTCAAAAGAAGTGTCGGAAGTGTCGGAAGGAAGTGTTGGCAGGTAGTGTCTGACGGAAGTGTCGGAAGGAAGTGTCGGAAGGAATTGTCGGAAGGAAGGCAGAGTCGGAATGAGTGAAGTCTTCAAAGAAATTTTCGGAAGGAAGGAAGTGTCAGAAGGAAGAGTCGGAAGTGACGGAAGGAATTGTCGGTAGGAAGGAAGGAAGTGTCGGATGGAAGGAAGTGTCGGAAGGAATTGTAAGAAGGAAGGAAGTGTCGGAAGGAAGTGTCGGAAGGAAGAGTCGGAAGGAAGTGTCGGAAGGAAGGAAGGAACTGTCGGAAGGAAGGAAGTGTCGGAAGGATGAAAGTGACGGAAGGAAGGAAGGAAGGAAGGAAGGAAGGAAGGAAGGAAGGAAGGAAGGAAGGAAGGAAGGAAGGAAGGAAGGAAGGAAGGAAGGAAGGAAGGAAGGAAGTGTCGGAAGGAAGGAAGGAAGGAAGGAAGGAAGGAAGGAAGGAAGGAAGGAAGGAAGGAAGGAAGGAAGGAAGGAAGGAAGGAAGGGAGTGACAGAAGGAATTGTCGGAAGGAAGGAATTGTCGGAAGGAAGGGAAAAAGGGAGGAAGGGAGGAAGGGAGGAAGGGAGGAAGGGAGGGAGGGAGGGAGGGAGGAAGGGAGGAAGGGAGGAAGGAAGGAAGGAAGGAAGGAAGGAAGGAAGGAAGGAAGGAAGGAAGTGTAAGAAGGAAGTTAGTGTCGGAAGGAAGTGTCGGAAGAAAGTGTCGGAAGGAAGTGTCGGAAGGAAGGAAGGAAGGAAGGAAGGAAGGAAAGAAGGAAGGAAGGAAGGAAGGAAGGAAGGAAGGAAGGAAGGAAGGAAGGAAGGAAGGAAGGAAGGAAGGAAGGAAAGAAGTGTGAGAAGGAACTGTCGGAAGTGTGGGAAGCAAGTGTCCGAAGTGTCAAAAGGAAGTGTCGGGTGGAAGTTTCGTAAGGAAGGACGAAAGAAGTGTCGGAAGGAAGTGTAGGAAGGAAGGAAGAAAGGAAGGAAGGAAGGAAGGAAGGAAGGAAATGTCGGAAGGAAGTGTCAGAAAGAAGTGTCGGAAGGAAGTGTCGGAAGGAAAGATGTATCACAAGGAAGTGTGGAAGTGTCAAAAGAAGTGTCGGAAGTGTCGGAAGGAAGTGTTGGCAGGTAGTGTCTGACGGAAGTGTCGGAAGGAAGTGTCGGAAGGAGTTGGGAAGGAAGGCAGAGTCGGAATGAGTCAAGTCTTCAAAGAAATTTTCGGAAGGAAGGAAGTGTCAGAAGGAAGAGTCGGAAGTGACGGAAGGAATTGTCGGTAGGAAGGAAGGAAGTGTCGGAAGGAAGGAAGTGTCGGAAGGAAGTGTCGGAAGAAGTGTCGGAAGGAAGGATGGAAGGAAGGAAGGAACGAAAGAAGTGTGAGAAGGAACTGTCGGAAGTGTGGGAAGCAAGTGTCGGAAGTGTCGGAAGGAAGTGTCTGATGGAAGTTTCGTAAGGAAGGACGGAAGGAAGTTTCGGGAGGAAGGAAGGAAGTGTCAGAAGGAAGGAAGTGTCGGAAGGAAGAAAGTGTCGGAAGGAGGGAAGGAAGGAAGGAAGCAAGGAAGGAAGGAAGGAAGGAAGGAAGGAAGGAAGGAATGAAGGAAGGAAGGAAGGATGGAAGGAAGGAAGGAAGGAAGGAAGGGAGGAAGGGAGGGAGTGACAGATGAATTGTCGGAAGGAAGGAAGGAAGGAAGGAAGGAAGGAAGGAAGGAAGGAAGGGAGGAAGTGTCAGAAGGAAGTGTCGGAAATGTTGGAAACAAGTGTCGGAGGTGCCGGAAGGAAGTGTCGGAAGGAAGTAAGGAAGTGTCAGAAGGAAGTGTCGGAAGGAAGTGTCGGAAGGAAGTGTCGGAAGGAAGTGTCGGAAGGAAGTAGGGAAGGAGGGAAGTTTCGTAAGGAAGGAAGGAAGGAAGTGTCGGAAGGAAGGAGGGAAGGAGGGAAGGAGGAAGGAAGGAAGGAAGGAAGGAAGGAAGGAAGGAAGGAAGGAAGGAAGGAAGGAAGGAAGGAAGGAAGGAAGCGTGAGAAGGAACTGTCGAAGTGTGGGAAGCAAGTGTCGGAAGTGTCGGAAGGAAGTGTCGGATGGAAGTTTCGTACGGAAGGAAGGAAGGAAGTGTCGGAGGGGAAGGAGGGAAGGAGGGAAGGAGGGAAGGAAGGAAGGAAGGAAGGAAGAAGGAGGAAGG